>NC_048294.1:13968515-14286570 GCF_009762535.1 Notolabrus celidotus | reverse complement strand
ATGCTTGGTCTCGTCTTGAGCAGATAGATATTTTTAATGTTTAACTGCAGTTGGTTGCACTTGCAAGCAGAGATAAATTAATTGTCGTCAGGTTACTACCAAAGGGAGCGATGATGTCATTATGGGGGTTTGTGTTCCGAATTCCTTTGGACCATTTTCCAGCACAGAAAGGCTGTTTTCGAAACGGCCTGCTACATACTACCTACTAATTTAGTAGGCAGTATGTACTGCCAACTACATACTGCGTTTGAATTTAGTGTGTAGTATGACTGTTCTGTTCGATCTGTGTTGCAGTACGCTGGGCCAGACGTAACTGAATTTCCGGTTTCAGAAAGTGGAAGTAAACAATGGCCAAGCTGATAGATAAACTGCTTCTTTAGCATCACTTATGATTTAAAAAGTTAGGAAGTGGTTTATATGGAATTTACTAATTTTCACAGCACCTAAAAACTGAGTTCCCTGTCAAAAAAATAAGAGAAAAGAAAAAGCGGAATGAGTGCTGTGCATTGTGGGAAACAGTACGCGAGGCAGACCGGTCCGCTGCATACTGTGAAATTTTCCCGAATCAGTAGACATCTGGGGTTTTGGCATACTGCAGATTTTGCTCTTGTTCACATACTACTTACTTCATATTGAATTTTGGCCAAATCAGTACGTACTGCTAGTATAGTAAGTGGTTTCAAAAGCAGCCTAAGTCTGCTGATACATGATTGGTCAGTACTACTCAGACTAAAAAATGTACGACAAACAGAAACCAGAACACTTCTAATTCTATAATCCAGACCCCTGAATGCAGACATTTTTATGTAGACTCTCTAAATAAAGATTATGTTGACATTAACACACAAATTATGGGATGGATTTCTATTTTTTGGGCATCTGGCAAAGAAGCTAAGCTCCCTCTTTTAGAATTTTCCTCTAACCAGTGAGGTCACATTTCTTCTCTAAGAACCCTGAATGCTGAGATTTATGAACATTGTATGATAATAGAAAAATCAGAGGGTGATGTCACTACTCCCATGTCATAACTCCCCACAGAAGTCTGCTAGAAGCTGGAGTGGTCAGTCTAAGGCCTTTTTTTCAAAAACCACATTAAAGAGGGGAAATACCACATTAGCTTTAGCCGTGGACCTACACAGGACTCTTCCCAGCCAGTAGCATTACTGTGGACTGGGAAACCGCTCATTCCACTTTTCCTCTCTGACCCTCTTTTTCTAAACACATCGGCTTGGCTCGGGGACAGAAAGGAATAGTAGAGGGCAATTAAGTCATCAGGGTGTGTGTGTTGGTGTGCGTGCACGCATGTGCGCCTTTCAATTCAGGTTTACGAATCGAGCTACCACACCCCTGCCCTCCCTCTGTGACAAAACAGGAGGTCAAACGCCGGGCAAATCCAAGTTGAGCTGAGATACTTAACTTGTCTTTTCATGTAATACAAACCGGATTCACACTCATGTTTACTTTGCTCCTTCTTTTTTTACTCACAATCACTTCATTGTCTCACTAACAGCTCAGAGTTGTTTGGGTTTTAAGTGCTCAGTTAGATTAGCTTAGCTTTCATGCTCAAACTCCTCAGGCGGCCACGTCTCACTCAGCCTCTTTTTTTATATGTAGGTCATATGTGATGCTCATTGTACCGCATCGCACTACACCGCACCTCCAGGATTTGGTCTCCTGCCCAGAGTCTGCCATCTTTGGAGGCTGCCCCTTCTTCGTAAACTTCATGGATAATGATGGCCCCCTGGAGTGAGAGAAAAAAAAGAGGCAGAGAAGGTGAACAAGAATAGCTGGAGATGATATAACAGCTTTTCTTGGGTATTTTGAGTGAAAAAGACAGTAAATTGTTGGGAAAGAAAGAACAGCTAATTGAAAAAATGCTGTGTAGACAGTTCATTATTTTTAACGTGTGTATCTTTCTGGCTTCCACTGTGTTTTCTCTGCGCTCCAGTGTGAGTGTCATCCAGGGTTCAGAGGTTACATTCCTGGGCTGGATATTGTCTGCTGCGGCCGGGGCAGAGGAGCAGACAAAGAGCAGCTCCCTACCAAGCCTGACTGAGCAGACAGAATGGATGGGAGGAGAAGAAGAGGAGGAGGAGGAGGATGTGGAGGAAGGCTGTGACAACATTATTTCCTACATTCCTGAGCTGCCACGGCTATTTCAAACCTCTGCTTTACCACCACCAAAGACTAAGTGGGTGGCATAGTTGGTGTGTGACCTACAGGTGCAGCCACCCAACTGTCTTAGAAATGTCAAGTATATTTTAATAAAAGGATTAAAAATATGTTTTGATTCAGTCATATCAACTGAAACTGACTCTTCTTTCTTACCAGCAGTGTGTCACAGCCTCCCACGATGCTCAGACCTAAACCTGTGCGGCCTTTGGAGATGTCGATGGTGGTCTCACACCCGGGGATGATGGGACAGGTCGCTGGGTCGCAGGTCAGAGTGGAAGGGGTGGATGAGCGACTTAGACCTAAAACACAGGAAATTAAATTCATTAGATGTGATGTAAACAACAAACATGAAATCAATCCATTATTTAGTTACAGATTTACAGCAGTGAGGGAGTGACAGTTTACCTCTTTAACAAGTCAAAATGATGTCAATGTTAATAGTAAGCAGACTCACTTGTAGCTGCTTCTGCCTCTGGTTGACTCAGGGTACTCGTAGTGGCACTAGGCATGCTGGGTAAGCTGGCCTCAGCGCTGTCCAGGCAGGTTGACTGGGGAGAGGAGAAGGTTAGCTTCAAAGGACCTTTGGAGTTTCTCAGGAGAGAATTGACCTAAAACACAGCAGAATTACTGATCAGACTGTTTTTCCTTGTTATTCCTCTTCTTATCAAATTAACTTCTAATCATCATCAATCAATCATCCTGCTAACATTTGAACTTTATTCAAAAACTCCAACACAGCATACCTTTTCAACAGTGTAGCCCAGAACTGATTCACCGTTCACAGATAAGAGTTTGTCTCCTGGTTGCATGCAGTCGTCCTGAACGGGGCAGATCATACTCAGGATTAAATCAACTGAGCCCGTCATATCCCAAATATTTATAACTTTTATCTCATACCCACAAGATGATAACTTGTGCATGAAAGATCATTTGCACAAGTTCACAAGATCATGACGACCACCTGTGCAGGACTTCTAGGTTTTTAGAAATCAGCTGTATGCAGTAAACAAACAATAAGATACCGTCTGTAATTCATACTTTGCTTGTGTGTCCTTCGACTTCACATAAACTCTGGATCTCCACTCCAGTGTCTGTGTTTCCCTCCACAAAGGTGATGCCATGCCCTTCTTCATCCTATTAAGGAAAACAAAAGCGTGTGAGACTGTGTGGTGCAGAAGCACGCAGACCGACAGACCCGGTTTGTTTATGTAGCTTTTACAGGTGCTAAATAATAATAGAGCTGCAGGGGCTAAAACAAAAACAGTCATTACAGTCGACAGTGATCTGCAAGAACTTCCAACCCCAGCTTCACCTTGACCCAGCTTGACCGGCCACTCAGCTGTCATGATGCTGCTGCCTTATAAACACTATTTGAAGGTATGAGATTTCTGCAAAACAATAAACTGTGTTGCACTTTATTCCTGACAAAATTACAGAAAGATTACCTTCAAAACTCTTGCACTAAGCTCATTATAAACATTTTTGCCGGGCCCTATTTTCTCTGGAAGGAAACAATGCTATTGAGTTTCACAATCAGTGCTTGACATCACAAAACTTTCTCTCAAAGAACTGCATGGAAAGAAATTTGACACCACAGGAAGTAAAAGTCTGTTCCTCTTTGTGTTATTTGTTGGACTGATCCTTTATGTCCCTTTAAGAGCTGTTGAAGATCCCATTCACTGTCTTTCCTTATCCTTTTAACTTTTTATTTGACTTGCTCGTCTCCTTCCTGTCTGTCTGTCAGACTCGGCTGCTCCTGTGTGCTCCCTCTCTCTTTCTCTGTCATACCCCATTGACTTTTTATGTATACACTCCCTCATTATTGCACTGCCTCAAACTTTGTCTCTCTATTATAATCTTTATTTTGGTATTTCAAAGGATCCTTTTGTGCATCTAGGGGGGTCCAGTGTCGCTTACCTTCAGCTTTATGATGTGATTCACGTGCTTTGAACTGTCTGCGTCACCATTGGCTGCGGTTGTTTCGAGCTGGAAGCAGACAGGGAGAAGTTGGTACAGTAAGAAGTGAATGGCTGAAAGTGTTGTGCGGTGGGAGGACAGTGCCAATTGTTTGGCCCCCTACATGATTGTTTGTGGTTTTTGGTCGTCTCTGGGATTAAGCTTGGGAGGCTGGGACCTCTAAGACCACACAAAGAGACTTTCAGGTTCAAATGCAGGGTAAAAATTGATACCTTTAAAGGTAAAAAAAAAAATAAAACGCTGATTTGTATGTACTTTAAAATACTTGTGATGCAGTTTCACCCTCTATAATCTGTCGCCATTGTGCATATTTGTGTACCTGTGTGGCCGCAAACGCGTTCATACCTCCGTGTGGGGCTCCACCGTGTCTCCCTCCTGCTCCCTCACTGGTCCCACAGCCATCTGGTTCAGCGCCTCCGTGTTCCTGTTCCAGAGAGTCATAACTCATGTAAATGGCTGCTCCTCTGCTTCGTGACAGTGAAACTATGATTTACGTGTGTTGATCACAGTCTCTTCGGGGAGTTCAGGAAAGGGATGCAAGTGAAGTTGAAGGTTAAGTAGTGTCAGCCTGACAAGGACTGTTTTGGAGGAGGGTCAAAGGTCATGCGTGTCTGACTCTGTGTTGATATTTCAGCTGCTCAGGCTGAGATCCAAACTGAGTTATGACTGTGTACAGTTTCTACCATTGACTGTATACAAAGATGGACAATATGTCTCCAGCTCCTCCTGTTGTACAAAAGTGAAGCCAAAGTAGCTTCTGCAACAGGTGCTGACATCTTGTGCATTTTGAGCCAGAGTATACTGGCTGATGGAGCTGTGATAGTAATGTCCCGCCCCTTCCGCTAACCAAAAATTGAACATGCTGATAAAACAGAACATATCCCATTGACCCGCACTGTTGGAAGTAAACAAGTTGTTGTTTTAATTCTTGTCGTTGCTCCTCTACACTGCTAATCTGATGCACACAGCACCACAGGACTCTCATTTTCAACAGAATCATGATGCCACACCCCATTTTTATAGCTTCAAATCACTGTTTTAAAATAAACTTATCAAAAATAAGCATGATAAGCACTAACTATAACATCAGAGACCATGTTCTAGTAAAATGTAATTGATGTCTATTGTGATTTTTTTAAGTTTGATACATGTCTCAGCTGTTAACATGGAGGAGGCCGGTGTATGACCTTTACTGTGCCAGGTCTGTAGGTGGAGCTCCAAATGTTTTGGCTTCACTTTTTGGGAGCTGTCATGTTTTCCATCTTTTTATACAGTCTACGGTTTTCAAAAATATTCTCTGAAAAGAACAGTCCAATTAACATGCTATGAATCAACATTTACTCACAAATTTGAACACAGAATATTGTTTGCTTTTTTGAGCTGTTTCAACACCATTCACAACAATTATAGTAGCTGTGAGGAGCGGTTTTCTATATTTATGATAGGCTTGCACATTTTATCTTCCGTATAAGTAAGCTACACTTTTTACTGTGGATGTAGGGACAATGCAGGATAAAGTGGTCAGCTAATCACTCCTTTAAGTCAGATATAAAGCTTTAAAACATGTACAAAAAAAGACCTGTGGTGGATTCTTATTTTAGGTTTAGAATTACCCTTATTTAATATAAAGTATGCATGATGATTATTCTGCTACTTAACCCTGAATATCCCTCTGTTGAAATGCAATAGCTCCCTCTTTTGGATGTTGATTGATATTGCAACAGACCCGAGCTTTCTCAGGTCAGATTTTATTTTCAGCACGCACAGATAAAGGGATGTAGGTCCTGTTGCTATGGAAATGTGTTCACAGAATCTTTGATTGGAGGATTAAAGTGTTCTTGTACCTGACATAGATGATTTTGACTTTGGATGGAGAGCTCTTGATGATGGAGGAGGCGTTCTGGTGACTGTGGCCATAAAGGACTTGTCCGTTAATCTGTAACAATACAGAGATGAACAGCACTATTATCATTAAGTAAATCAATGACAACACAATCAATTAAAATATGTTTAACATGTATATTATATCAGTTTAATACCCACCTCAAGCAGCTCATCCCCCACCACCATCCGCCCGTCCCTGCCGGCCGCTCCACTGGGGTCTATTCCCACCACAAACACACTCATGCGTGAGCGGTCCCTGTTCCCTGCCAGGCTAAGTCCCAGGCCCGTCTTGCCTTTCTCCAGCTCGATCATGTGTAGGACACCTGGGAGGCTGCTGTAGCGCTGGATTATGTTCTCTGAAGATGTGACAGACAGATGTTAGCAGACAATACGGCTGAGAAGTGCTGAGTTTTTACGTGATATTTGACGTCAATTTCATTGCATGTTGGATTCGGAAAAGCTGAAACTTTTGCTGAAGTTCTTCTTTCAGTCTCACTTTCTATCTCTTTGTCTCAGTCTTGTCTCCATTGTTACCCCCTTTCTCTCTTCTCCCTCCAGTACCCTCTCTGTCTCTCCTGTCTCTGGTGTGTTAAGATAGCCGCTGTTCACACCGACGAGCTCCTGTTGTTCTGGGCTCCCTGCCACTGTTGAACCATCAGTCCTGTACTAATCTCCACAACTCACCTCCCCGGGCCCAACCTCATCAATCTTATCCCCACAGGACGGCACACTCTCCAACACACACACACACACACATTCACCACAGTCCCAGGTGTTTGGAGGCTGGATGTCTGTCCTTTATGCTGGCTGCCTGAGCTGAATGAAACTGACCGTTCTCCTTGAGGCGATAAGTTTGTCCTAGACTTGACTTTACAGCGTTTAAAGGATGCTAATGGCTTAATTGGGACATTGAGTCCTTCAGAGGTACAATGGGAAGCCTTTACAGAAGAGTGAGGATGGATTTATGAGAAGGTTATGAGACTAATACGGAACTTGGGGGACCTCTTGTGGCAGTTAGGCAGTATCGCATGTCACATTTAACACATACATCTTCTTTTAGTTCACATTAATGACATTTTAACTCAAATAATCTGATGTAAATAAATAAAACACGTTTGTTTCTCTTGTTTCAAAAGAATGCCCAGCTCAGACATTAAAAGTAAACTCACTCCAGCTGTATCCAAACTCGTCCTCCACCTCCTCGCCCTCCTCGCCCTCCTCTACCTCAGCAGGCCTGCCAGGGATCTCTGTCAGCGTGTCCGTATCGGTCTCTCCCACATGGGGCACCACTGGCAGGGGGAGGATGGCGCTGGTGGGCGCCACCTTCGCTGCGTCACGCTTCACCAGCTGTCACGCCACAGATGGAGTTTAGAAAATGGTTTATTAGTGAAAGTTAAGGAGAGAAAAATGCTTTTGTTTTTCTGCATTGAGGTGAATCATCATTTGATGTTATGTTATTATAAAGATAGGAAGGCACATGAGAGCTGTTGATGTGACTCACTGGAGCAATAATCTGGGTCTACATGAACAGCTTCATCAGATTGAGCAGAACATGTTCGGCTCAGATAGGCGAGAATCAGAGTGAGCCTAATCAGCCTACTTAAGCTACTGCCTTAAGTTATATTAGGATAATTATAGGATGTAATCACTCAATTATTACTGATGTAATTACTTCAAATTAAATTAGTACTTAAATTAAAACTCACTCATCATAAATTAATATCTACACTTACCGAGAGCCTGAGAGCAACAGATCATATTGTTCTTTTGAGATAAAACCAGTCCCACAAGAAAATACTCAACCAAACTCTAAAATTAGCATTTGTTGAGCATTAATGTGATTCTGTTACTTTGTCAGAGGAAAAGGGAGAAAAGGTTCTGATTTAAAGAAAATCAGAGAGAGAGGGGAGTTGTTAGGACACATACACATGTATGTATGCACAGCTTGTTAGGATACACTCAATACATGAACTGTATTTAGGGCTGGGTTATAGCAAGGAACTCACAATGCAATACGTAATCCAACACATTGATCACAATACTCAACGTAATGTAATGAAAATTTAAAGGTGGAGAATACATCTTTCTGTTTAATTGAGTCAAACTATCCATCCATCCATCCATCATCTTGACCGCTTATTCCGTTCGGGGTCACGAGGGGCTGGAGCCAATCCCAGCTGACTTTGGGTGGAAGGCAGGGTACACCCTGGACAGGTCGCCAACCTATCACCTTTTAGACCTCTGGTCTAAAAATATGAGTCCAATGCGGAAGTGCTAATCAAGTGCTTCATCAAGGATCCTCTTGAGGCTGGCTCCAGAAGTACCGGAAACCACATACACACCAATTCAAAAAAGCCGATCTTTACAGCAGAAATAAACATGTTTACAGCCTGGTACAAAAGACCAGTGTAGTCTGGATAGCTCATCTTTCGATCGGCACACACTGTACGGGGGTGGATTTTTTCTCTAATGTGGCGATTTCGAAGATATTGAGATTACGAGTCTTCCAATGAGAGGCACAGCTGACTTGATTGACAGGCAAGAACACTGTAGCTGTTGGCAACAGCTCAACATTAGCTCAAAGCCCGCCTCTTTACATCACATTCGTTTGACAGCAGCAACATGGCTGCCGCCGACGATTGGCCTCAACAGCGCTTCAGAAACCGATGGGTGACGTCACGGATACTACATCCATATTTTAAACAGTCTATGGTATAGACTGAAAATATTCCATCTCAATTGCCACTCATAATCCAGCTAGAGGTGTGTGGTGGTGTGTGTATCTGTAAAGACCCTGGCCTCTGAGGCACAGAAACGTCACAGAAACACAACAACATGAATATCCCAAAATAAAAGACAGTCATTGTGCAACAGGCACAAGGGTCTGCAAAAGGCACACATGCAACTTAACAAGACATCTCCTCTCCCTCGTTCAATAGCTCATCCGATACCAGCTGCATGCTCCGGAGCTGTCACTGGTTAATCAGCGACGGCTGTCATCCAATAGCTCAGTGCTACGCCCTTATCGTCAGCTGTCTTTTTAAATGTGTCTCTCTCTCCAGCTAGTTCCTTCTTGCATTGATGGTGCGCACTCCTCCACCTCCTCATCTCCACCTGGTCTCCGCAAAGTCTTTAATTCCTGGAATTCATCAACCTGCACCACCAGTGTCTGGACTCTGGATTTCTTCTGCTGCTAAATTCACACATCCTACGCTCACAAAATTATCCCCATAGAGTCCTTACGCCAAAGATTTCTGTCAAGTTTCATTATTCATTAAGTTTTAATAAATAACCTTTAATCTTAAAACTGTGGCTCACCTGATTGATGTATAGTTTTGCACAGCCCTAACTGTATTGCGGTATTGAAACAAAGCTGTACATGCATACACAGGAAGGGAAAGTGGAAACGCAACACAGAGACCCACAAACCTTAAACGGGGTAGGAGTGAAAGGGTTAGTTGGGGAGAGGCGGAGGACAAGTCTACTGTGACTGTCAGCCTCCTACGGAGAAGAGACAAAGGGCAACAACTTTATGAGACAAGACATTTTGGGCACACACCTTCACCTATTGACCAGTGGCAACATATCTTAAATTCAAGAACACATCTACTTAAAAATCCTCCAATTTTTTACTGACTCTCATATAAAACATTCTCATATCTCTGGTATTTTTTTGCTGTTGAGAACTTTTTCATTAAAGCTGGAAAAAAATGCAAAACAGTTAAAATGGTTGTCATTGGACGATAATTGGAATTACTAACCTTGTCCTTGTTGTCCCTCGTCATAGCTGCTGCTCTCTCCTCACTGGAGTCTGCGTTTGATGACTGCTTTGTATAAGACAGATATAAATGAATGGATTGCAAATTCATGATATTAACAGTGAATATATAGTGCGTCGTATTGCACCGTGAAGCAAACAAGGATACTCCATGAATATGAAAAAAGTTTGTGGTAAGTTTAAAGTGTTCAGAAAGAGTGAAACAAGCCTCATGCAGCCATATGCTGTAATCATGAAAAACCATCTGTCTGTAAATGTAACTACCAAAGGAGAACAAAAAATCAATCTTTTCTTCAGCTCTTTTCTGCTGGAGTTAAAAATGAAGCCACAGTCGAACACACAATGCCAAAACATGAATGTGTTGATTGGTAAAGCGTATCCAGAATAACATGTCTCCCCAAGCTTTAACATTCATCCCAATCATGGAGCTTTAGCCAGTAAGTTTGGCACTCTGAGGAAACTTACAGCAGAATATAGTTCCTCACATGATTTTATTTGTGTTGAGTGCCGATTGTCAAATCAAGTTGTTTTCTTTACATTGGCAGTGAGCCGCTTGGGACAGCGTTTGAGGGATAATTGGGAGAAATTGGTCTGTCAAAGCTGGAGACAGGAAGGAAATAAAATGCACTTACAGCAGAAGCCTATAGAGACGTGAAAGTGGTAAATAAATAAAGTCAAAAAGTATAGATTACAAAAATGCAAACAGAAAAAGTTCAGGATGATGATTTTCATGTCTGTCTGTGGAAGTTTAAAGGATGGACTGAAACCACAAAAACAAACTCAAAGAAAAACATGTCCAGGCGTCTCTCTTTTTCTTCTTTCGTTAAACACTCAAAGGGGTAGAGGTGAAAGCGGAGGACACACAAGCAGCAGGCGGACACAGACATAAGATAGCTTTCTAACCTGAGGGAGGGCAGGAGCTAAGTAGTTTTGATTAGTGCAGCGAAGGCTCGACCTGCAGTGGCTATTAAGCTTCAGGAAGGGCAGGGGCGGCTTCTAAAAGCAACACACAAAAGGGACCAACAGGCCGACAAGACAACATGAAAAATATTTATTTAATACGATGGCTGAGACTTTTGGACAAAATTGAATCAGATGCCGCCTGGGAGAAAAAAGAAAAATGAAAGGGTGAGTGTGTGGAGGACGGCGGCACAGGCACCTCAGCTTTTATTTAAATGAAAGGCCATTAAAGCGAGCGGCTTCCTGGAGGATAGCCGTTTTCCTGCACATCAGAAAAAAATCTGAGCGGAGCCTCTTTCTCTGAAACGCTTTAACAAAATGTTTCAAAGATTCCTCCAGGCTAACCGGAGATTATTCACTATGTACGAGAGAAGGATTGGAAACTTAAAGGGAAGCAGCTATTATACTCTCTAGGTGGCCCCCAGTGGATGCTCTTGAAAACTGCATTACTGACCTGCCTGAAGCACTCAGAGATATCATCAAATCAAAATAATGGTTTCAAACTTTTCGCTCTGTAGTTGTTAATTCCAGTGGAGCTTCATAACTATCTGTGTGACTTCAGAGTTGATTGAAAAGATGTCTTCCCTCTATATTATCAGCTGTTCATAATTTCACAGCCCTTCAGCCACACAGTGAGAATAATTTCCTATTTGCTTTTCCATTGTTTACTTAGAGTTTCTTTAATAGTAACATAATTTCCATATCTCAGAATTAAAGTGTATAAAGAATCCAGTCTAACTGTGTGTTGTGTATTTTAAAGTAACACACCTTCAGCACAAAAGTGATACTTGAAACTGCAAGTATCAAGACTGATTTCCCCCCTAGCCATCCCCTAAGATTAAAAACATCATTGTGGGTCATGCCATTAGTGCCGTTCGATCACTCTGTTATGGAAAACAGAAAAAAAAAGTCAGGATATTAAAATAAAACCGCAGTTCTTTTTCTCCCAGAAGGCATCTCCAATTCTCCTCCGTCTTTATTTCCATTCACATTATGTGTGTATCAAAGTCAAGGATGCAGTTAAGAAGAGAGACCCAGCTAACAGTGTGAGAGACATAAAGGGAAGAGGAAGGCAGGAAAGATAACATAACAGAGATTAGTCGTGGTGGATAGCTGATGCAATAGAAATGAGGGAGAGACAAATTACCTGACATGGGGCGTTTGGCATGCACGTGAAAGCGATAGTGTGTTTCTTTACAGCTGGTGATGGAGCTGGGCTATATACCGACTCAGGCTGAGGAAGCAGTGCAGAGGAACAGAGGTGAAGATTTGAGGCAACTCATAATGTAACTGAAGCAAATGCTAAAATACAACTTTTGGGTACAGGAGTTATTAACCTGCTGCGAACGTTAGCTTAGCTTGAAACTGGAAGGAAACAGCTAGCTTGACTCTGTTTGTTCAAGGTTAAAAACAAAACATTATGTTTATATGTTTAATAGGGTTGCAAAATTCCGGGAATTTTTAAAGTTGGAAACTTTCCATGGGAATTAATGGGAATTTATGGGAATTAACGGGAATAAACCAGGAATTCACTAAATTGATGGTTGGCTCTTAATAGGGAACTTAAATACAGTTGGGGGAAATATATTTTAGCATAATCCTGACTAAAACAACCAGATGTCATGCAAGTACAGTTGAATATCTACGCTAGGGAGAGGGGCTCTTCTCATTTAACATTTTGAATGGGACTTTGTTGGGATTGCATTTTTGTTCATTTTTGAATGGGTTGGGTCGGGGGGATGAATAATATTTAACTCAACATTCATGTTTTTGTTCCTCAATGAAAGAACTGATTGTTTAATAAAATATTTAACACTTATAAATAAAGTTGTACTTCCAAACAAATCTGTTTTAATTGTATTATTTTGGATGGATGTCTGATACCTTTCCATTGAATTACCCTCAATTCCCAGTTAATTCCCATAATTTCCAATTTGGAATATTTCCAAAATTCCCCAGCTTAACTTCCAATGGAAATTTACCAGAAACTTTCTGGAAATTTTCCCACCCCTTTGCAACCCTAATATATAATACTAAGATGTTGTGGTAATAGTAGGCGGAAGCTAGGCTAACTGTTTACCCATGTAACTTAACTTCATATTAAGCTAGCATAAAATGGAAGTGAAGAGGGTTTTTTCAGGAAGTCTTTAGCATTGTTTAAGAGGTAACAAGCAATGATTAATTCCATGAACTCTACTGTGGCACTCTAGAGAACTTTTGTGGGTAGTGGTAGGTAGATTAAACTTCATTTGGACAGAGCTAGGATAGCTGTTTACCCGATTTCTGACTTTATGCTAATTATTTGCTAGCTGGAACATTAGCGTCATATTTAGCTAACATACAATAAAAGGGAACAAGTAAATTTCCCAGTATGCTAGCTTTTTTTATCTTTACAAACACCAAGGGAACTATCCGACTGCCAAGTTACACTAATAGCTGCTAAATACTCTACTGTTTGTAACTGTTGGGTTTCTAATTTTGCCTGTTGCTGTTAGATGTTCAAACTTTGGCATATAGCAGAAACTGATGGCTAAACAGCTCTCTCAGAATTGCTTTATGTAGCTGACACAATATTGATACATTAACAAGTGCGTGCATGAGTATTGAGTCACCACAGTGAGTCCTCTCAGTCAATAATGAATTCTCGCCCCTCTTCGTGTCCCTCCTCTGCCTCTGCTTCATTACATTATGAGTTGCTACAAGGCGTAAAGATGAGTAACCAGAATGTTTAAGGAAAGCATGTGGGAATATTTCATGATGCATGAAAAAATGATCGACTATGAGAGATCTGATGCTGGAACAAAGCCAGATGCAGCCCCAGCAGGAAACTACTTAGTCATGCTTTAAAAGCCTGAGGGCACTTTCAAACAACAAACGATACTGTGGACACGGTGATTTTCAATGAGTGAGGTTTTAACTTGCTAATATATTTAATATGCCATGCAGGGTTTGTTGTTGCTCTGACAAAATATTTCAAACTGACTTCCTTTAAAATTCAATGCACAGCAGATACCGCAGGGGGTTTTATATTGTTCATTTCAATTTTGAAAGTGCCCTAAATGGCTGGTTGAGAGCTTTCATTAAAATAAAGCTTCAGAATGAGGAATTTGTGACCTTAACATTATGAGGTAGTTACAAGGAAATGGTGCAAAAATACAGACTTACCCTAGACCTGTGGACAATACTCTGAACCAAGAAGGAGACAGGGTTGCCTGCCCTGCGTATGGCCTCCACTGCCTCTTCATGACTGGCATCTCTGAGGTCAGCTCCATCCACCTGATAGACAGAGCAGGGAAAAACAATCTAAAATTTCCACTCGACTCAAGTTTGTTTGTTATGTTTGGGGATTTCAAAATCTCCTCAAGGCTTACTGGCTCTCTTCACCTTGATAAACTAACTCTGGATTAAGTGTTACGGATTGATATTGATGAAAATCTAACACAAAAAATTGAAATCATTTAAGAAATTAACTGTTCCTTTACCTCTACAATCCTGTCTCCTGTCTTCAGGGTCCCGTTCTGTCCAGCAGGACTGTCCTCCAGGATGTGTTTGATAAAAATGCCCCTCATGACCTCTCCGTTGCTCAGGCGGCTGCCCATCCCGCGACCACCGACGATACTGATACCCAGGGATTTGCCTGGTTCACGGAAGAGCTCCACTCTGAGAAAGGTACAAGAGTCAGGTTGTTTCATTTCAGAATCCAAATCAGAATCAGAACCAGCTTTATTGGCCAGGTATGCTTGAACACAATTTGTCTTTGGTAAACTACAAAGGCATAAGAATAAGGTATAAAATAAATATATAAATATAATAATAATACCATCAACTATTAGCACAAAAGAATAACAAATATGCAAGACTAATATGTACAAGCTAAAAAATAATATATGATAATAGAGCAGTGGTGAGTAGTGCAAAGATGCTGTTGTGAACGTAAAGTAGTTTTTACATTAAAAAAGTATATGTAGTTGATAGTTAAATAATAAAATAAATAAAAAATATGTGAAATACATAAAAATGTTAAATAAATAAAAATGTATGTACTTTTTAAGAAATTCTTGACAGAGAATAATATCTGCTCTCTGAAATCAGAAGTTTCTGAATTTCTTTTTGCCTCTGTGCTTCATTCTTGTGTTCTCAAAACCACCGCTGTCAAAGGTGTGCTCACAAACTCACTTTCTTGGTTGGTTCCAGTTGCCATAAGTTGTGCTCTCCTCTCCCTCGCCATCTTCCCGTTCAGGGAGGTTTAAAGTATCTCTAAATAAAAAATAATGGAGAAAAAAGTCTGATTAAAAAACGTAGATTCACAGGATTGAAAAAGGTAATGAGCACTACATGAGCAAGTTCCTGTCTTCTTTGTTCAATGCTACACCACTTTGTGCCAGCTGGTGGCAGTAAGGCATAAATAAGGGTAGCAACAGGCCAAGAAATGCTAGTTAGAAGAAGACTGCTAGAAAGCTGGAAGAACACATGACTTCTGTGTTTAGTTTTTCAAACTCAGGACATACTTTGGAGCTGGAACTGAGACTGGAGCATGATCTGGAGCTGGAGCTGTTTCAGAGAAGACATCATCTGTATGCTGCTGTAGGCTAGCGGTGTATTCCTCCAGGTACTCTGCTGGAACATAAGTGATGCTGACACCACACAAACACACACACACACAAGCGCAGACATACACATGCAAACAAATGAGTCAAACATTTCTTTTAAAAAGCACAATTTGGCTTCTCTTGTTTTCAGCCAGTACCCACCTCTGTGGTAATTAAGCCACTGTTCACTGCAGGGTAATTTACCAAAAAAGGAGAGGTGCATTCAAGTGCAAATGAATTTTAAAAGAAAGAAAGTAAGTAAATGAAACAAAAGAGCCTCTTTTCAACTTGCCTATTCACATGAAGCAGTTTTCCTCCTCAAAGTTGCCTGTTTACAAACCTTCAGCAAACGGTGCTATTTGTTTCTTGCATGCATTTTCATGTCCTAAACCCAAAAGGGGTAATTAATTCGACATCTGACTGTTTGAAAGAGATGTTTACCTCCATTAAAATCTCAACAAATCACCTCCAGCGTGGCAAATTTAAAGGGTGTATGGATCATTATTCGAGGAGTAGGTTACTAATTCACTTTCAGAAATGACACCCACTTAAAGTCCAATTTCCAAACATTTCAGAGCGACGTTGTTTTTGTCAGGCACAATAACACATCTGAGCAAAACAGACAGCTTGATTTGGTTTGATAAACGTGATGGCAGGGAGACAGAGGAAAATGAACTTAAGGGAGGTAATGAAATCGAGAGGTGAGTTTGTCAGGAACATCATGACATGCTGTGAGAGAATGTGGTGAAGCTTTAAAAGCAATGTTTGAAATGAAAACAATGAGTTACAAAAGCAAGTTATAAATGGTGCAGGAGGAAATAAAGAACATGCTGGTAACCGGTGAGGATGTTAGTCATAAGGATGATAGAAAACATGTAACATAGCCAGCAATGTTTAGTCAAGAAGTGATGCAGTCAGTCAAGATTCATCCAGATACTATAGTGACGGTGTGTTAAGATGTGAACAATGATGCATTTTAATTTAATGTTAAATCAATACAAACACAATGCATGATTCAAATGTTGATTAATCACGTCAAAAGTCTTGTCCAATGAAGTCTAAGGAATGTTCATATTAGTTTGTCATCATTGTTTTGAATCTTTGCAAAATAAACACACGTCTTAAAAAATCTTTGTGTCTAGATAAACTCTTAAAGGACTGCCGTGAAGCCCGAAAGCAGATGGAGAGATCGAAAGGAAGGCAAACCAAGACGGCAGCTTCTTTGCAACAAAACACAAATAAAAAAGGCCACCAGCGTGGAAGTTAGTCATACTCACACATAAAATGGGCACAGATCTTCCTCAGGTGCACAAGCAGATCTAGAACGTGAAGAGTTGGCTTTTTATGCACCGAAGCTAACACAACTGCCACGTTAAGTTCGGCAAGCAGAGCTTGAGAAACACCACAACCAGGATGGGAGGAATAATCACTCCTTTAATGCAACACGTGACTCAACCAGGTGAGTGAAACAATCCTGCTTTGATTGGGTTTTGGTTAAGATTTCAAGGAGAGTAGGGAAAGGTGCAATTTGAAAACACTGAAAAATAATCTCTAAAGTTTGAAGCACAAGAAATGAATGTTTAAAGATAAATATCTGATTTGATTGAGGTTAGTTATTTGGTAACTGCAAAAGATACTCAGCAGCCTGCCTAAAAAACACAGTGTAATTCAGTACCATTCATTTTTCAATAGCAGAGAAATATTTCAAAAGACTGCACTATCAATACCTCAGTGCTGTTTCAGTACCAACCTCAGCTCTCTGTGGTAAAGATAATTTAAATCAGCTTAATAAGTAAAGGTCAGCATAGACTGCCTTTTAAGATTTGCCTTGAGTTTGAAATCACTGATGCAAAATGGTGCAAGTCTTAATCAACAGTTTTGTATGCTTGAAACGTCATCACGAGGAGGAAGAGTACATCAGAAAACAGTGACGGATGAGTAATTAGATCAGAGACAATCAGACTAAAGATTCAGACCATAGACTGTATAACGAGATGGACGATGTGACAGGTCCCCAAAAGTGAAACCAAAGCATTTTGAGTCCGCCTCCTCCTTGATAACAGATTTTAAATCTACATACATTACAAATAGTTTCATCGAACATAGTTTCTACATTCTAGTTAATTCTAGCTTGAGTATTAATCTTAATTAATTTGATACTAAATAAAGAGGTATGATATCATGATTGACAGCTCTGTTGACATTTCCTGTAGTTCTCTGTACACTGGTTTAAAAGAGGAGGAGAAATGGCCAGAGGAAACATAATAAACATGAGCACAAGAAGTATTCCATTTCCCTGTGGAGATCAATTGTCCATATATACAGTCAATGGTTGAGGTTAAATACTCTTTCATTTTCTGTTAATCATGATTTGAGTCAGAATAAATAAACAATATTGTCCTGTATTGTGTAAGTCAACATTGATCCATTAATGTCCAAATCGTTGAAGTTGTAAACAATTGGGATTTGCTTTTCAAATCTTATTGAGGCGTGCACTTGGCCTTTGCTGTCTAATCATGTCACTATTCAGCCTCTTACCCAAGGTCTGGTCCAATAAGGGAGTGTCGTCTCAGCAGGGCTCGAGCCTGAGCACTGGTCAGGTTGGCGGTTGGTTCTCCATTGATGGCCAGGATGAGATCGCCCACACCCAGACGCCCATCGCGGCTGATGGAGCCACCATGGATTATGCTGCGGACCAGCATTCCCAGACCATCTTTGATGGCGCTCACCGTCATCCCTTTGAGGTAAATTATTTAAAATGTGACACATGAAGTTTTGATATTGATCTGAATGAACAAATAGTTTAGACCTTCAAGAGGAATTGCTGATGACTCCATGAGTACAGATTTCTAACTGCAAAGTCAGCAGGAGACATTTCAACTCAATTAGAAAAGGAATATAGAGCATAACCCTGAGGAGTGATTCTTATTTCTTTTTGGCCACTTCAGCTGTTAGTAATAAATATCCAGCCGAGACTTCTGTTTCTGTATACTACATTGTTTTAAGTCCAATAAATAATAATTAGGATATCCCTCCCTTCAGATAGGTCTGCAAAATAAATGCCTATGTAGCATGTGTTTATCTGTTTCTGGCAAGTCTCAGTTTCACTGTTAACAGTAAGTTACACTGAGGCTTCAGTTCGACAAAATTTAGCAGAAAAAACAGAACTCCTCGTACAGATTCACAATTTTAATGTCAAATCTGTGAGGAGAGTTTAATATAAAGATGATTTACAGAAGTATTTTCCCTACTTAAAAGGAATAAGAGACTCTTATGTACCAGTGTATTAACCTAGAAACTATAAGAAACACTCACATTTGACCTCCCATTCACACTCAATGGAATAACTGAAGAGCCTGGCACAATATATTCATAAGCAACATTTCAAGACTTTGAACTGCCTTAGTGTGCAGGGGTTTATTGAAAAAAATCAGTATGTTCTACTTAGTTGTGGATTTTGGTTAAATAAATGTATCCAGTTGGATATTCAAAACTCATAAGTATTGACTCAAGCAGGGAATATAGAGCTTGAAAGACTACTAAATAGCAAAATAAGGTTCTCATTAAGGGATTTGGGTTTATAAACAGTGCCTTCAAAACATCTATTTGTTTTCGAAGGCAAAACTTGGTATTCACCGAGTCAGTAGCAGTTCCCTGGTGGGTTTTGAAATGCAAAATACCGCGTACAGCAGTGAAGTTACCCTTTCAGACTGGAAAACAGCCAAAAAATCTTTTCTATCTTTTCGCTTCCCATCTGGCATTCATAACAAATATGACACAGAAGTAAAGGCCAGTACGCCTTTCAGTCCCACAACCTCATTTACACTTCTTAGGAGGAAGAGCAGAGGAGAAATAAATTATCAACACAAATAAAAGCATGTGTGGAAATTAATACAAACCAAGGCTGGAGTTGCCTTTGACAACAGTGATGGTCCTTTCAAAGTTGCTCCCTGAGGTCAGAGCTTCCTTGTCGCCGTCTTCTGTTGATTCTTTCACGCCAACGTCCTCGTCCTTGAGGATGGTAATTCAACACAGTTATTCAGCAGAATTAATGAAAAAAGAGGGGCAATTGCTGAACAAAGCATGGGTCTCTATTGAAAAGGTAGACATAGTGAATGGGAAATAATTTCATAACAAGCAAGCTTAGAAAAGTTGTTTATATATTTAAAAAAAGAGCCGTGTGTGTGACTGAGGAGAGGTCAGAAGTTATCTTTAAAAAATCTGTTTGAAAAAGATCAATGTTGATTATTGTGTGGTTCTTTTAACTTACTTACTTTGACAAACCAAATATGTGAAACTCATTGCATGCCAATCAATAACTATCATTCATCCCATACAATGACCATCGCCAATCTTTTCAACAAACTATTTACATGTCAAGTTGTTCAAACCTAGGGATTCATAGACTGCGGGAATTAGGGCAAATAGACATACTGATGATAAAATATCAATTAACTCAAAAATTGTATTTAAACAAAAGTTGTAATTAATTGTTGTCTTTATTTTTGTGGTGAATAATCCCATAACCTGTTCCAGGACTCAAATTGAGCATCAATTGAAAAAATGAACGAGCATTGTTGAAGTTTATCAGGCTTTTGTTTTAATATCTTTGAGTTAGCCCAAATTCAGTTACGCAAAGTTACAAAATGATCGTCAATTGAACCTTCAGACATGTATCATTTTTTCCTAAATAACTACTGCAAAAGCCTCTTTAGCTGCTTTACAATCACTTACTCAGTAAGAAGCAATTCTTCAGTACTTAGACTTAGACAGCCCAACAAAACACCTTGTTTTGAAAGCAGAAGTGCCATGGATGTGCCAAAAAATATGCTGAGTATTGGTGTTCGCCGGTATCGGCCCTGTCAACAGATATCAGTCTAGAGGCATAAATTGGCTTCATTGATTGCAGTAACTGATGCATATATCTGTCACGTAGCATCAATTTAAATATAGCAGGCAAGTAGGCCCCATGTTTTATCCTATTGTACAAATTATTAATATTTTGTTGTCCGCTAAGTTGTTTTCTTTAAACAATAAACAATGCATCTTTATATCATTAAAAATGATTTAATTGATGAGATGCAACAGATGCTATAGTGCAATTTGAATGCTGAATTACTCGGCCAATAAATCTGGCAACCTATTAGATCCTCCAAACCTACTGCTTTCAAGTACTTTATTTTACCTTGATTAAAATCTTTATATCTTCAAAAGACATGGGCGACTCCTTCTGGTATGAAAGAGGCTCAGCAGGCTCCTCTGAGACATCACCAAACGTGCTGTATGAGTTTGAGCTCTCCACTGCTTCATCTTTGGCCAGGTGTGGTGCCAGGTACTGGTCATTACTGCTCAGCATGGCGTTAAACCCACTCAGACTCTGAGGAGTGAAAGAGGCCGGCGTCTCCGCAGTAAACGCCTGAGTGTCGTCTGGAAGGCCTGATGCTGTTGCAAAGCAGGGACGCTCCTCCAACAAGTCGAGGCGAGCTGTCAGCTGGGGTAAAACAAAGCACAGCCAGCTGAGTGAACGTTCCACTCTGTTAGATAGACAATTGCCCAACAGGGGGAATTCATCTCGCTCAGTCTCCGTCCTGCCCTCCTAGTAATGAGCCATAGAAAAGCCATCAGTGGCCAATAGAGAACAGCAGAAATTACTGGGGATCTTAAGCTTGCCGTGCACAGAATGGAGGTTTTTTTTTTTACCATAACTCCATTTAGGAGTTTAGTAGAAGCAGACTGAGGGGGATAATTCTCATCAAACACTTCCCTTTGGGAGCCTGAAATAGTGGAATAAATCTCAAGAAGAAGTTAAATATGCAGATTTAAATGTGGCTCAATTCAGACTTAAGAAGCAGAGCAAAAATAAGAATTAGGAGGTTTCATTTTAATAACCTAGAGTTATAAATGTGGGGGGAACCAGGCTGTGAAAAGGCTCCACAATGTAACCACACATGATGTGAAATCATATCTATCTTGCTTCTACTATCATGCTCTCAGCAAACGGAATCATATCAAAGTTTCAAAATTAATCTTAGATTAATGGTCTTGTTTGTACTTAATTATCGTTATATTAGCTTGCAGTCTTCTTCAGAACAAGGATAAGAGGAGGTGCTATAAAAATATCTGAAATGTACTTTTCTTTGGCCTTGAAGAGAGAAAACTACTGCATGTGCACATGAATAACTCTCTTCAAAGCCAGACAACCAAAAAGCAAAGCAGCAAACCGGCAATCCATCAATGCAATCATGAGAGAAAGAAGCTGTCAGTGTTTCATCGACAGTGACGTTGGAGGCTGACTTTGTGGGCTCACTGAGCTTATTTGATCTTTAACTCCCTGCTGACCTTTATACTGTTGTCCCATAAACAGTTATGGACCAGACAGGAACAAAACATCCATATTCCTTAAAAAAATATCACCTTAGATACTGTCAGTGAGTCTGAAAAGCCCAGCCACCATTTACTGTCACTGAAGTAGAGCGGAGATTTATCAGCAGCTTCTCTCTGGGGCTTTAGGGGGGAAAACTGTTCATCTTGGCGAGAAGACTGAGCTGTCTGACCTCATACAAACATTTGAAATCAGGTTTTATGAAATCCCCCAAGTAATATAAAATGGCTAAAGTTGTCTTGGCCTGTGTTTGTCCCTCTTGGGGGCCTTATTACAGTCCAAAGTTCTCAGAACAGCCCTTCAAATAGGGTCAGCTGTGACCTTTGGGAAAACTGGAGGCACAGATACCCCCAGGATACAGTTTGTGTGCCCCTGGCTGGTTTTGTTTATTTTTCTTATAATGTCATATGCATTTGGGGAGATACTCGTGGGCACTTAGAGTCACAAAAGCAGCTGCGATCTTAGCATAACAAAATGAGTGATGTTATTACTGAAGAAACAAAAACAACAATCTTTCATTCAAGAATTTCAAACTGTAAACAATTTGTTATGAGGCTGTAGGGATTGTGCAATAATGTCATGTGTCCCAATATCTTATTCATAATGTGTAGTAGTATACCAAACAAGTGCAATATGGATATGGTGCAATATATGGCCTTAATGGTTGTCAAATACTTTGATATGAAACTTTCGTTAAAGATATTCAGTGTGTTCTTATCCACTCATTTGTTGATACTGTGGAAATGCTCAATCACTTGTAATATTGATGTAAAGGTGAATACTGTTGTAAAAGCCTATGACTCTGTCATGTCTGCCAATTTTTTTTTAATTACCTTTATTGCTGTCATTGACCATAACACAGCAATTTAAAGTAAAAGCACATATGGAAGAGTAACATTAAATAAATAAAATATCAGTGGTTTATATCCAGTATAAGATTGTACAAGATTACACCATGACAACAGCGGCGTCTATTTGATGATGTCATGATGATCAGCCTTATGAACCCCCCTCCGCCCCACACGCCATTCCAGTCCTACAGGGAATACTTCATGCAGTGAGGTCACGTGTGTGAACAGTCAAGTCATGAGAATGTGTGAAAACAGCTGTATCCTATCATGATGTGTTGTAATTGTACTTAATCAAGGTGTCTTACACAGGGCCCTGCTTTTATTTTGTTTGTATTTGTTTTTATTTTGTTCTATTTTGTTTTTAATTTAATTTTTTTATGATTTCATGTTCTTTTAACGGTTATGACATTTGCACTGACTGTATGGCCTTTTAAAATGCTCTTTATGTTGCACATGTCCTTAGAGGCATTGTAAAGCACTTTGTAACAGTTTTTGAGAAGTGCTCTATAAATAAAGATTATTATTATTATTATATTATTATTCATGTTTAGTACCCTATGGTATGATATCTTATTGTCTCATATTGTAACGTATTCGTAGTCATATTCAAAGACCTTAACAAACTTTAGATCTGGGATTAAGCACCATATTCAGTTATAGAACTGACTGCTATATTGTATTGAATTGAACCATGTTGCACTGTAATGTATCCTATCGTATTAAGTCATACTCGTATCATATGACATTTTGGCTTTCATGAACAGAAGTTATGACCATGTTCTATGAATTCAAGGGCTGTTCATGTTGCTTTCTCATGATGAAAAACATCACTCAAGCTGTGTTCTGATAATAATTGTTGGCATATAATAAAATAATGTTATTTACCTTGGGTGTAGATGAGTGCAGAAAGTCCAAGTCTGCGCTGCAGCTGCTTCCATGTAGAGCGATCATGGACGCTTGGAAAGTGTCGTCCTCCATCCCAGAGTAAGTGTGATCTAACACCTTTTCATCAGACAGGTCTGCGTCACCGGTGTCAACCTGTGGGAGGGGATAGAAGTTATATACAGTAACTAACAGGGACAGAAAACAGGCCTTTATTATTTGAACTATCCAGTCAGAGAGAGATACAATTAGCATGATATTCCAGCTATTTAGCGTCATTTATGCTGAATATATCCGACTACAAAATATATTTAATACAACATGATTGCAGCACTTTATATGTAATTGCTTGTTTAACTGTGAAATTCAACAGTTAGCTTGGATAAAGTACATTTTCTGTCCAGCTTTTCTGGACGCTCTCATTGCTTGTTTTTTTTTCCCCCAGTAGCTAACTAACCAATGCAGGCTCAGCTCGGTAAACGATGCCCTCAGCCAGTCCTTCTTCCTCTCCTTCTTCAACCATAATATTGTTGAAGGCAAATGAATGGATGGTGGATGATGGTGTAATTTCCTGCTCACCATATGGGTGTGGAGGGTGGGAATATCCTAAATCCTAGGAAAGTGGAGAGATTCTTTCAGTGTCTCCAGTTTTTGGTTAATTGATTTTTGTTCTTTGCGCCCAACTCAAGCACTTAAAATATTAGTATGAGATGGAAACAAGATGTTAGGAGTTAGAGAGACTTTTAAACACTACCTAGAGTTAAGTATTGATCCTGTGGCACAAGCGTTCAAGCAGAGAAAATGCTCAAAATGGCACATTTATGACTTCACAGAATTAATTCCTTGAACATTTCACATGTATTCTTCAGAGCTCTTGATATTGATTTAATGTAGCATGCAGCCCAGACAGCTAGAAGAGACGAAAGAAAGCATGCTGGAGGATTACTCCTGTAAGACTCAATCTTGGGAGGCAATGCAAAAAAATCTCCTGCAGAAGCACATTCCATGTCCAGCAGGAGAGTCTGTAAACTCCACAGAGGCTTCCTTCCTACAGCTCTGTAATCCAGCTAGCCTTAGCGGCCCAGAGGTCTCCCTCTCTAGGGGGCAGATTCAATGCAAGAGAAATCCAGCTCGAAAGCTAAAATAATGCAAGAAGTTTTGCAGAGTACAGGTGCCCGGAGCGATGAACATGCAGTTCGACCGAGCAAATATTTTGACAGGTGCCCTGATGTGTTTTAGTGTAACAGCAGAGTTTGTGCTCTCGGAAAGTTCGACAACATAATAAAATAAAACAAAAGGGAACGGAGTGTTTTAGGCAGGCCGCCTCCTCTGAAAGAACAGTGGGTGGAAAGCTCAACCATGCAAGCCTGTCTTTTTTCCCGCATGAAAAATTCAAGCCCTCGTAAGCCGAAACCTCATGACTGAATACTAAGTTGCATGATTTAAAAAGATCCTGATTCACAGCCGCACATACATGCAGTGAAAAACCCCAAATGTACCCACCAAATCCCAAAAGTAATACGTATAGCAGTCTACCCCCCTACATAAGACACATTTCACCTTAAATATTCAGGTTTAAAAGCAAGGAGATAAAATAACACTAGTACTTATTCTTACAGGCAGAGGTTTGGCAACTCCTATCTGCACCATGCCAAGCTTGGCCCCCTTCAAGGCCTGGACGGCGTCCTCCAGGCTGGCGTTCTCCAGGTCGGTGCTGTTAACGTACATGAGTCTGTCTCCTGGCAACAGTCGTCCATCCTGCTCAGCTACACCATTAGGAACCAGGGAGCGGATCACAATAACTGTCTTGGCGGGGTCCAGTGGGTCCTGTCGTGGTGGAGCCGGTCCAGAGAAGTTCAGTGAGAAGAGAGTTAACAGGTAAACATTCACAGCCTTAAAGGATGAATGGTTCTACATTTGTGCACCTTACATTTATGAAAGACTTAACAAGAATGTAAGCAAGTTTGATGTAAAATTTAAAAGATCAAAACAGTTAGTGGATGTTTTCATGGGCAGTATAAGTCCCAGAGAGATTTCCCACCTGATAGTCCAGAATGCTGAAACCCAATCCCCCTTCTCCCTTTTCAAGCTCGATATTCTGGATCTCCAGCTCCCACATAGCCAAAGGAGATCCTATCACCTCCTCTGTGACATTATCCTGCGTTACTGCTGCTGCTGCTTCTGCTGCTTCTGCTGCGTTCACCTCTGAGTCTTCAGTAACAAGCACACTGCTCAGGTCTGTTTGTTTCTGCTGAGGAAAAAGCCCGAAAAATCTCTGAGTAACAGCATGCCTTCCTCACTTTTCACTCCCAACCCAGAGGCTGTTAGCCTCTAGTTGTGTCTCTGGCTCAGGTTTCTGGCAGAAGATAAAAGGGAAATATCTTCGGGATGCTCTGGCTTTAGTACATTATCACCGATAAAGCTGGAGAGATGAAAAACTCTTCTCTCAAAGGGGAAGCTGCTTTTGATGCTTCATATCATGAGCAAACTGTTGTTGGCTACTGCTGCTGACGTTTCTCGAGAAGTGATCGTAATAAACTTTCAGTCTTCCCCTGACCATCTCTAAATCTTAATCCATCATGGTTGGCTATCTGAAAAGCTAATAAAAGAGGAGCGGGATGGAAAGAACTCTTGAGCTTAGCAAAAAACGTATGAAATTCATGGTGACAGATTATTAAAACACAAACTTTGAATAACAGTTCTGATATCTGGCTAAAATCTTTATTCTTATGCTGTAGTGTAGTGATACAAATTAAGTACCTTTAATGCAGGGGTTGTGGCAAGGGGCTCTGGTTGAACAGTATCCATGTCAGTCTGCAGGTGAGGGGCGGGCCTACAGCAGGTCATGAACACGCAGAGTGGGAGCTCCTTCAATATTCTCACTACTTCCTTGTGGGTCTCACCAATTAGGGATATACCATTGACCTGTGACACAAAATGTAAACTTAGTTGATGAATCACAGTTGGGTTAATCATTTCGGATATATTCCAGGCTTGTTCGTTAGGTAACTTTGAGTTCAGCTCATATACTAGGGCAGTAATACTTCTCTATTTACAGACTCTACATAAAAATGTACAATCTGTATCCAGGGTTTGGATTTAAGTATTGATAAGCTAGTATGTGCTCTCGTTTCTTTATGTTGTACATTTGTAGTTCAAGTGGTATTGACCAATTACAGATCAGCAGGCTTAGATGTGTACAGGAAAAATAGTCTGTAACAGGCAGAACTCAATCTGCCATAATGACATCCTGACCCCATCAGCCGTGATCTGTCAACGATTATCTCTAAAAAAAAACAAAAAAACAAAAAACATATTGCATCCGTTTTTGGTGAGTCTCAGTTTTACTGTAACTTATTACTAACAGTAAAACTGAGACCTCACAATGCATCTGAAAAATAAATGGTTTTTGGTTCATTAAATCCCCCAAATATAATAAATATAATAGCACCTGTTTATACATGTATCATTTGAGTCTCAGTTTTTCTGTATTTGACTATTTACAGTAAAACTGAGACTCATCAGAAACAAATGGACACACTTCAGGCGATGTACCAGTGAGTAGAGGTGTGAAAAATTGTTCATACAGCAATATATCGCAATACTTTGACTTCCAATATGATATCATTATTCCAACTCTTAAATCGATTTTTTGTAAAAAATATATATTAATTTTGAGTAATATTGTGTGATTAACATATACACAATCTCTATTTTTTTCTTAGTTAACTGTGTAGAATATCGCAATATATCACAATATTGTGATAACGTGATATATTGTGATACTATCGTATCATGACCCAAGTATTGTGATGCGTATCGTCTCGTGAGGTTCTTGCCAATAGTGAGCCAAGAAATAAATAAAAAATCAGGGGTTCATTTATCTTTGCCTTGTGATCTGGACACACAATCACTTCTCAGGTTGCTAATGGGACAGTAAACAATGAAGCACATGGGAAAAAAATAACTGGAAGTTATTTTTGCTAACTGCAGACTATACCAAAATGCCCAAAGAGTACAACAACACTATATCAGGCTATATCAGATGATGGATTCTGAGATTGGTTTCCCTGTTATAGTTATAGACACTAATGTGAATAAAAAGTTCTCTTTGATGTAATGGATTAGATACCTCTAACAGTTCATCCCCACTAAACAGCTTGCCACAGCGACCAACAGGTCCCTCAGGTAGAACAGAGCGGACGTAATGATGCCCACTGTTGGCTTCCAGACTGATGCCCAGGCCACTGCTCTCACTGTATTTCTCCACCTGTGCCACCTGCCATGCAAAACAAACAAGTTTCATTTAAAGTTATCAGTTCAGCTGTTTACTGCCCAGGAGTCCGGGATGTATAATTGATGCATGAGAGAAAGGAATTCACTTACTACAACTTCATTACTTGGACCCAGAATCTCTTGCCATTTCTTCATGAGTTCATCCTCTTCAAAGGCTGAAAGCTTCATCCCTTTGAAAACACAAGAAATGATAAATATATATAAATATTAAACAACATAAAACAGCAAATTACTGACAAAGTATTCACAGCCAGCAATGAAACTGAAATGTCTATTTTCAAAGTGCTCACTCATGTTGTCTAAAGCCTCTGAAAATTAGAATCTACTGCACTGTCTGTTCGACAGCAGCCATCTCTTTCCTCACTGTGTGTTTGGCCAGTCTGTGTGGTCCTGACAACAAAAACCCTTATCTGTCAGATGTGTGCCCAGTATCTCTGCTGGTGTACTTAAAGGAGAACCCCGGCCTCCTACCATGTTTGTCTTCTGTTAACAGATCCGTGGCTGGGCCGACACCCGATCCGTCACTCTTTGTCTGGAGCGCCTTTTCATCTGTGGTGACTGTAAAAAACACACAATGGGCAGTGAGACAGACAGAAGCAGGCAGCGGCACAGACACATGACAGGATCAGCCACAGGAAAAAGGTTATCTACTCTACAGTATCAGCACACAGGTACACAGAAAATATGTGCCTGGACTGAAATGACTTTAAATTATGTTTTTTTATTTGAAAAAGGCATTCCTTCAAAATAATTGAGCATTTCCAACTCTTTTATTCTCCCTTTCACTTTAGTCGACAAAGAACCCTATCTCATTCCCCAATTGGTGGGATGAGGACATGCAGACCTTGCTGATGTTATCCATAAAGTCAGTCTATAAACATTCAAGGACTTCAAATATCTGTTTAATGATCCTGGTGCTTTTTTAATACTTCACGCCACTGTTTATGTCTTTGGAGTTCCTCAGGGCACCGAACTGGTCACCCATGAAATTACTACCCATACTGTCAGCAAGCCATGGTCTATACTGTACATCAGCAGCTTTTAAGTGCCAATATAAAACTAATTCTTGCTAGTCTGCAATATGAGGAAGTCAACATCCTTAATGCTGACTGAACAACAACTTAGAAGTATGTTTTTTGTACATCCGCACATCCATGAAATTACGCTTAACCAAACCCATTGGCACATGCTGCTGGGTTAGCTGAAATATTTTCTAGTTACCACCCAGACTTCTATTTTCCCTTCTCTAAAGGATTGTTTTGCATATGTTCTTGCCCCTCATTGAAGACTTTCTCATTCCTCTACTTTTGTTATCAGAAACTTTTAAATTGGTGAGCTGCTGTATTTTTCTGACTTGTAGGCTTTACTGAAGTAAAAAATAACTGCCTTCTTTGTCTTTTAGCAACTGACTGCTTTTTTCTTTTTGCATGTTTTTGAGCAAAAACTTCCTGCTGCCAAATCTAATCCCTTTCAAGCTCCATCCATCACAATAGACAACTTTTCGCAATAGCCTGGAGGTCCCGTCAGTTCAGAGGAGATGAGATTCTTTGTGTTTTTTCTGTCTGATGTTTCTATCACAAGAATTCAAAATGTTATTGAAGATAAAATTGAAACATATCATGTAGCATAAACGTGAAGAGCTCAGCTGTGACTAAAATGCCATTTTGTAAGCGGTGACGCCCTAAGTTCCAGGCATCATATATGTTTTTTTTTTTACTGCTACTGAATATAATCCATGATCTAGACAACACAAGAGGAAGCTTTTGCCTCTCTGTGTCGACATGGTAAGTTTTTTTTTAAAAACACAGTGCCAGGGGAGCCCGGTCACTGTCAGACAGTCAGTAAATTTACAACGAGAGAACTCAGAGATCATAATGTCTTGAATTTTTTGAGAAAACAACACTTAAATTTATTAGAAAGAGTCGAGGGTCAGCGCATTATTTTGTCAGCCTACTGTGATAATGGAGGACAACGGGAGCACTCAACAGAAATCGTTTTACAAAGTGGTTAACTTCATTTTAATGTCTGAAAAAAAAAGAGTGTTGTCCTCTTGGACTTTGTCAGAGATAATTAATTATCAGTGCACTTCTCTCTCTTCTGAATGTGGGTGTACTTACTGCAGTGCTGCTCTTAGGAGGAGCTGTCTAACAGGAAAAACATCATTATCAGAGATGGTGTCAAATAATACTGAAATTTATCAACATATAAGTTGTTCTGTAACAGGATGCGGTCTGCTACTTATTCAGTTAAGGAACATTTTTCTCATTCACAGTATATGATGATGCTGATATCACCTGCACTGCATATGAGAATAACTTGATTTTTAAAGGCATCTAAAGAAAGAATTGTTTTGTGTCTCATCACTGCACTGTGAAAACTTCTGTCCCACCACATTACCTCATCAAATTACATCTTTCCAAGACATAATGAAGAGCTGCAGTCTATCCTTATTAACTTCCTCCCACTCTCTCCTCCCTACCTTGAACTTCTTCCTCAGCATTCCTCCTCTCCAGCTCCAGCTCCCTCATGACGGTGGCGGTGGCAGGGATGGTGGTGCAGGGGGGCAGGACGGTGACGATGGGGGTCACGGCAGGAGGGATCTCCTCGGGCTTGAAGCCCCGCCGGATCAGCTTCAGGTGGACCGTCTGGCCCGTGTGTCTCAGCACTTCCACTGCCTGTTGGTTGGTGTATCCTTGGATGTCTACTCCGTCGACCTGCAGGGGCGATCATATGTGAGTGTATGGGTTAAAAAGGGGGCAAGATAAGAGCTGGATTTTCAGAATACATTCTATTCATTATATTAGAGCATTAGGATGACAAAATGCACCAGTTTTGAAAATTCTCATTTGATTACATTCTTAAGTGGGTCCAAAAGCTATTTATTATTGAAGAACAGAAATCAGTCAAGCACACACTAATACACACCAATACACTTGAAAAAGTTAGTGTGTAAAAATTTCAAAGAATAACAGAGGATAAGACTAATTCAGGTTCCAGTGATGCAAGAAATTACACATATTTTAAGTTAAGTCTTAAAGTCCTGCAGTTATAAATGAAAAACTACTATTTTATATTCAAAATCACCAGAAAGAACACTTTAATATTGACCTATTCATTGTGCTACAGCTACAGATTGAATATTTAGGGTACTCACAGCTATTATCTGGTCTCCAACATGAATACGTCCGTCTTGGTCTACGGCACTGTCTTTCGTTATGCTCTTTACAAAAATTCCAGAAGGCTCTGAAGAGTCAGAACAAGAGGAAAAACAAAAGAAGTTGATGAAAGGTCTGTGAACACAACATGAAACAAGACCGAAGAACACAAACAGATATTTCAGTCACTGTGAGCAAGCCTTTTCTTAATCAAAGTAAAACTGAAAACTGAAGTGATGAAGAAAAACACTCTTGTGCTGTCCTTGGAAAAGTTTAGTATGCTTTTCATATCAGTGAATAGAACAAGTTAAATAAAGGTTGCCTGGGGTTTCCATTAAACTGCAGCATATTGCTCAGTTCTAAAAGAGAAGATCACTGCTAAGTTTGTCTTTATGGACACTTTTACTGCAGTTGGAACATTTGCCTTAACCTAAAAAAGCTGTTGTAGCTCGTGTTTTACGGAACATACACACACAGCAGAGATGATCGCATTTAGTCAAAGTTCATCTATTTGACGTCACCAGCTGTTGCTTCGATTTCTGCATTCGGTGGTTTTATTGTGTTTGCCAGTTGGAAAAGTTACCAAGACTTTAAAGCTCCTGGGTCAACTTTTGGTTGTTATGAAATAGTCCGAATATTTACGCCCTTAAACAAGCTACAAGAACGAATGAGACCATTTCTAAATTGTTTTCATTAATACCTGGAACTGCTGAGTAAAGGTATCAAACATACTAATAAACTATACTCTCCAAAAACAGTGTTTTTGTTTTATGTTTTACGCTGTTAAGATTGTCATTGAGTAATACATTTTAGTGTTAAAAGAAGGCAGGATGAGTTTTTTTAGTTGAATAACAGTTATACATGTACAGAACGAGATCAGCGAAGAGAAATGTACTGCTTTGTCCACAGGGGGCGCCAAATTCAACCCAAACCAAAAGTTCCTCACATCAGCTAATCAGGGCTAAATAAATATGAGCTGACTTTAGGTGCATTTGGACCAAGAGTTGGGTGGTCTTTTAGCCCCCAGAACTACTGTACCCTGAACTAAAAGGTTCAGGGTAATGTCTGGAGTCCGGGGTAGACAGTGCAAATCAGGCCAGTGACGTATGGAGGGGGAAAAAAGTAAATGCACCACACCACCCGACCAGTAGAGGGCAGTAAAACAAAGACGAATGCCATTCATCACGGATGACACCATAGAAGCAGACGGACAGGCAAGTATCACAACAGTTAGCCTGTTAGCATGGAAGAGACTCAGCTCGTGCTGTTTCAGATGGTGCACTATTTCATCACAGGTGGATTCACTGAATCAACACGTGAGAGGAGATAAGTGCAAGTAGCAAAGACATTTTAACACAGCTTTAAAATCGTTTTAACTCAAAAAGGCCGTGGCAGAGATCGGCCGGTGTTTTGGTTTAAATCGCAACCCTGTTAACTTCCGAATTTCAGTCTGATGCGTCCCTCATAAACATCTTTAGATGATCATTAAATACTTATCTGATGAGGATTTCGAATCTTAAAACTTCCTGTGTTTCAACAACCGTGTAAACTCCACAAACAATGACACGTTCAGCTGAAGGTCTCAAGTTTACAGGGTCACTTTTAAAACCGTAACACCAGGAGAGACGCGTTTGCGGTGGGCTGAGAGAAGACTGCTGTTACAAGCTGCTGTTACACACAGCTTCTTCTTTTGAAAAGTACACACACATACAATAAAGATAGGACAAATGAAAAAAAGAGAAATCAAGTGAATCACAGATGTGTGTGATGTTATTGTGGACAGCGGGTGGAATAAAACACTGCAGGTAAGCTACCAATCAGACATGTTCAGCATTGCAGGCCCTGCCCCCCAAAAGCCCCGGGACCTTTGAAATGTACTACCCCCCTAGCAGGGGAGATTATCTACCCCTGAACTAAATTTAGACCCTGGATCCACTGGTCCAAATGCACATAGTTTTGGGGTAAAGTTCCTCTGGTCGAAAAACACCTTTTGTAGGGCCCATAACCATGGATAATGCTGCTATCATTTTCACATGTACCCCCTTTTGTTATTACACATTTGGTCCAGTATTACTGACTTAAAAATTATTAATCAGAGCAGCTTTAACATATATTTAGTGAAAATTCAAAAGTACACATGTAAGCTGCAGTGAGGAGCTTTTGGTTTGTGTTGATTTTTGTGCTCCCACAGGTCAAAATGAGAAGCTCCTCAATGCATTGTGCAATGCAGGGGTGGAGCTCAATGTGGGCTGTGACAAATGTTTGACTATGCCCACTCCCATTGACATCAATGTTACACACTCAAGGCCAGTAGTTTCCAGCAGACAACTCTTGACTGCCTCAAGCATGCTAATATTGCCCTAGGCATCATGCATGTGATGCACATGACAACACCTACTCCACAGCAGCGCTTTCCAGCATCCAAAATAAGTACATATTTGGGCAGCTATTGTTCTCGTCTGTTTATGTAGCTCATAAAAAGGGATTGATATTATTTTAACTTTTCATTTCCAGCTTCAGTCTCCTCACAGAGGCTCTAAATGCTCCACTCAGAAACTAATCTTCCATTTCTTACCTGAATTTTTATCTCCGACGTAGCCAGCAATAGTGATCCCCAGTCCCTGTGCGTTCTTTGTAAGGCTCACATCAAAAGCGTCAGCCTCATCATCCTCATATCCCTGTGAGAAGATTAAAGCAGATAACGGGTACACAGACTGAAGAATAAATAAAAGTAACAGCTGATTCATCAGCAGTCTGAGTGCTCAGCAAACACTCTTTTCAACTCTAATAATAAGCGATCTGAACATGTCAGCCGTAAAAACTACTGTGCAGTGGAAAGAATATGTTGTTTGTCATTCAGACAGTGAGTCATTGAATTTCATTCATACTTAAACAGGACTGAGTGTTGAAAATAGCCATGAAATTCTGAGAAAGTAACGCAATATCTGCTCTCCAGAGTGTGAAAGTGTGAGTCACGAGTGATGCAAGCTTCAACTATTTTTCTCTCCATTGATTCAGACTGTCAAGCATAAGACAGAATAACAGCTGAGATGAAAAGCTGAACTTTAGCTCTGAAATGCTTTTGATGTACGTGTTTGACTCTGAATGTGTGTCCTGATCTATTATTGTGTAGATTTGTTACAGAGAAACAGCATTACTATCTTTGTTTTTGAAGTGACATGTCTTCTCTCACCTGTTGTTCCGTGACAGTGGGGAGCACTATGGGCATGACAGCAGAGACAGAGGGAAGCTCATCCACGGGACCCCTGGTTACCACCAGCTTCACCCTGTTGCCACACTGCCTGAGGACCTGCGCCACCTGTTCGCTGCCCATGCCGTACAGGTCAGTGTCTCCAATTCTCAGGATGTGGTCCCCACTGCGCAGGCGGCTGTCCTGAGATAGAAAAACAAACACATTCTCTGACTTAGTCTGTGAAAACTACCAACACAAACACGATGCCAACCCCAAACAAAGAAAAAAGGAGCTGTTTGACTCAAATCATCCTCATTCTATCTGAAAGAGACATCTCTAAAAAAATAGAAGGTGTTACTTTTAACACTTTTAACTGAACTAACCCCCAAAAACAAATTCCCTCATAAAGTAGGATGCATTTATGTAATAATCACCTGATCAGCGATGCCTCCAGGAAGGATGGTTTTGACAATCACCCCTGTGGTTTTACCTCCCACAATACCAAAGCCGAGACCGGTGCCATCGTTGACCAGCTCAATTGTCTCCACGTGCTGCCACTAGTAGAAAAAAAAGAAACAGTAAACTTAGCTTACCTTTTCAGCACAAAGTCGGATTTTTTCCAGCTATAATTAAATAATCTATAAATCTACAAGCTGATTAATGATTACTGCAGTCCCTTTCTACAAGGTGTGTTCAAGACGGGATTGTTGCGTCTCTGTTATGCCTTCTTAATGTGGCTTACACTCTGGCAAGCACATGCATGTAGGATTTGAACAGCTCTACAAGAAAAGCTTGCAGGACTGTGTTCCTTTGCCAATCACACTCTTAAGTGTGACAGCTGTGTTTACGAGTGCACGTTTTTTGATCACGATATTAAGAGCTGGAATGGACAAGTGTCTGTACCGCGCTGGAGTTAGCAGAGAGTGTACTGGCAGCAGAAGGCGTGCGTGACACCGCAGGGCTGGCCAGCTGAGGTATAGGTCCTCTCGCCACCGTGAGCTGCACCCTCTCTGAAGCACACTGCAGGATGGCGATAGCCTGCTGGTGGGTCACTTTCTGGTCCAAAGGTTGGCCGTTGATGGCTAAGATCTGATCTGCTTCTCTGAGCTTCCCGTCACTGTAGGGCAAAGATGCAGGGCGACAGAAGGACGATAGGTTAAAGATGGTTGATATTTATTCTAATCAGAATTCTCTTTGTTTTATTTGTTTTTAATGGCATACCAGTGCGCCACACTTCCCGGTTGAATCTCCTGGATAAAGATGCCCAGCTCTCCGTGATTCTCGCTCTTAAGCCCCACCACGCTGAAGCCAAGACCTCCTGATGCTGGCTTTTGCAAGTCCACATGTGTGACGTAGCGGCCCTAGATCAAACAAGACATACAGAGTATAATATTTGACTGCATGCTGACTCACTGTAGCATCAAAGCTACACGCAGCCTTCAGAAGTATATTTGGAGCGCCTCAAGAGACAAGAACTCAGTTGGCAGTCTGTAGTTCTCGTCTTCAAGTCTCTTGACATTTCTTTTGAGTTCGGGAAACTAAATCAAGGTAATCTACCTGTTTGAAAATGATCAAAAGGATTGAATAATTTACTAGGTAATGAGTAAAATATCCCCATGATTGCCTTTGTTATAACACTGACCAGACTCAAAAGCAGGAGCAGACAAAATGATTTCAAATAGTCTCTACCTGTGCCATGGACTGTATAATGTGATCAAATTCTTCGGATCCCGTCTTGCCGTTGATTTGTGTCCCAGCAGGAGAGTCTGAGTAGGAAACATGGCCACCATTGGGTTTGACAGCAGCGACATGATCACCAATATCACTTCCATGTGACACTGGGCCAGTCCCCTGGAAAAATACAGGGAAAAACGTATGAAGAGTAATGTTTTGAACTGCAAAGGTTTCATTTTTAGACAGACACCTGCACAAAATAACACCATAGGACGAGCTGCTTGCCGCTTACATAACAGCTTTCAATCTCTGCAAAAATCCCCCTTCAGAGAGCTGCAACGTTTGGCTTGAATCCAACCAAATACAATTAAAACTTGGAACAAAAACACATTCATTCCTACAGCTAACGTTTAAATTTAGCAAATTTAATTTGGACACCAAAACCCTGAAGTGTAGTTGTGTGAAGCCACAGGGATGCCAGAGAGTTAGTTATCCCAGCACGATTAGCTGAATCCATGGCAGCCTAATCCTTCAGGAGATAATGGCTCTTAGCTGATGTTCCAACAATGACTCGACTCCAAATACAATATTTCCATCATGGCGGGGGGAAGCATCGCTGGCCATCTGGATGCCTTAATAAGCTGGGGTTTTAATTACTGCGATGACTTTACTTGTGTGACAGATGAATTACATGAAAGCCACGACTACATAAAACAGTGTTTTCCGGTTTCATTAGCCAAAGGGCAGAACGTTTATGACCAGCTGAATTGGATTCAAAAGGACAGACATTATGCGCTGCAGTCATTTCATAAACAGTCCATTTAGCATATGGCACTGCCAAGCTAAAGCTGTCCTTGTGAACTTGTGTATGTACATATTGAAGTGAACTGCAAAACTTTCCGAGCCTCACAGGCATGTTCTGTAAAGTATGCCTCCTTTAAAACACAGACCCAGATTAATCCTGAGGAACAAAACTCTATAGGACAGGCCACATTAGGGCAGCACACTGCAAACAAAACCCTCTGGGCCAGGCTAAGTTAGCGTAGCATGCTGCTAAGTTGCTGTCCTCATGCATGAGCTTTGTTAGCTGGGGCCTGGCTAAGAGGATTAAAGTTCCAGTTTGGTTCTTGCACATTTAAGAAATTGTTTCTGCCCCACTTCACACAGCAGCCGCTTTCTCATTGGAGGAGTGGGGGCCTCGTCGCCATAGCGACACAGACTGTGCAAGGCCTAACTAGCAGAGCCCGAATGACGGACAGTGTGTGTCTGTGTTTATATGTCTGGCTCTTGTCTCAAAACAAAACCCAACACACACACTCTGTCCAAATTGGTTCATGTGAAGGGGCCGAACAAGAGCAGGAGGGTTTTGACTCCCTATTAAAGCATAATACAGACGTGTTGTAGCTTCTGAAATATGTCTCTTTATCGTTGTTACACCATGGAATGAATAGGTTTTTATATCTTATGGGAATTCCCAATAAAAGGCTGCTTGATGAAATTTGCTTAGTTAAACAAACGCACACACTTTGGAATGTACCTCTTTTGAAATAAGCCTAGATTGCCGGCACACAAAAATGCCAGCAGGGCTTTTATAATCTAAATTCCACAAGGGGTAAAAAAGCTCCAGCATCCCTGCCTCCCCCTGCATAGCTCACATATTTTCATTTCTATTTCTCAAACACTTACCCTGGCCCCCTCTCCACTGTGACTTAAGAGCTCTTTCCTTCCACTTAAATGTTCAATTCTCGATGGACAGAATCAGCTTGGAAAAGAAGTCCCTGACTTGGACCAACTATCTCTGCTCATGTTCCCATATTATATCTGGCTTGTGTGAACCTTGACAGCAGTTTTGCCATAGCAGAAACACCACTGGGGATGGGGATTGAAAGAGGGTGAGGGTTTGTGTCTTGACACAAGCCAAAAACTGACTCAGTGAGGTCGCTAGGGAGACAGGGAAGATAAAGTCAAAAGCAATCCTTTCCCAACCTGACTGAGGTCAGGAGTCTTGGTTTCTCCTGGATTCTGCTCTGGTTATTCGTGTAAACACTGACAACAGATTTCTGCACATTTTTCACTCTTAAAACAGTATTAGCATGTCCATATGTTCATCAACACTATTACTGGTCGCTGCAGTTGTTTCTCTTCTCCGTACCAGCTGTTGAGAGCTCCCTTCCTAATGTGATTCCACACTCTACTTTCTGTGCAATAATGCATTCAAAAGTTCAGCCAAACCAGTTATGAGGCTTCAATATGCTGAATTAGTGTAATTAAATGGGCATCTTCCCAAGGGCACAGACTTTTTGGAGCAAAACTCTATCTTTGTGCTGTTGTTTCACCACCGCAGTTAAGCAAGTAAACACTGAGATGAGATTTGTTAGAATAAATTACCTTAATTTTGGAAGAGACTACCTTTTATTCGTACATATTCATATTGCCTAACTCTAATTGTATCCCTGACTGAATTTTAGAATGCATTTGTGGAACGAATGTGCAAAAAGGAATAATTACAGAAAGCATTTACTCATGTATTGTACAGGCATACTGTAATGTTAAAATACACCTTACCTCGTCTGTCATTAGAACCCATTGTTACCATCATGCTTATCGTTTCAGACTGGGGCTGGGTGACTCTAAAAGGGCTCCTTCAAGAGCAACTTAGTTATATTTTTTACAAGATCAATACATAACTTGGAAAACAGCTGCTGGAAAAGTTAATCATTGTTTTTAAAGTTTTACAAGACACAAGTTCCAGAATTTGGGGTATGAAGGGGCCATTTGAGGTAGCTGCTAAAACCCCTTTTTTTTCCAACATTGCGTCACAGTACGTCACAGAGGGACCCGGGCTCTCTGACTCTGACATTTCCCCCACAAACACCTAGGAAACAAAATATCAGGATACTCTCATCATTCTCCCTCTCTGCCTTATCCCTTTGTCTGTCTCTCTCACTTCACTTTCATCAGCCTTTAAAAACCATCAAAAAACAAACACTCTGGAAAAAAAAAGTAAAAAAAACAGAGATGCAGACAGAGAACAAAGAGCTGAGTTGAGCTACAGAGAAGAATATAGTACCAGATGCAGTGACAACGTGATATGAAACTCTGTTCATGAAGCCTGATGTACCCCTCGAGTCTGCTGTTTACCAGTTAAACATAAGAACTAAAGGTGCATTTCGACCAAGAGTTCCGGGGTCTTTTACCAGAACTACTTTCACTGGAACTAAAAGGTTCCTCTGCCTCCATTGTTGTCTGCGTTTCGACCGCGGGCTGAAGTCCCGGGTAGATTGTGCAAATCAGGCCAGTGACATATGGAGAAAAAAAATGATATTAAATCATACTTTGAAATCTTTATAAATAACTGAACTAGTATGCATTCCCAGGAACTCCCTCTGTGTTTCTGTGTAAACTCCACAAACACTGTTACGTTCAACCGAAAGTCCCAGGACCTTTGAAAAGTACTACCCCCGAAGCAGGGGCTTTTCAGGGGGGAGATTATCTACCCCTGAACTAAATTTAAACTCTGGTTCCTCCGGTCGAAACGCATGTAATTCAGGGGTAAAGTCCCGAGTTCCAGGGTAAAGTCCCTGCGGTCAAAAAACGCCTGGGGCAGAGGAACCTTTTAGTTCAGGGTAAAGTAGTTCTGGGGGCTAAAAGACCCCGGAACTCTTGGTCACAATGCACCTTAACTGCAGACTGGAGTCTCTGACGACAGTGGAAAAAACAGACCAAATAAGCTGCGTGATAGACACACATCCCATTCATAAAACATATGTATCCGCACCCAAATGAATTATATATAGACTACAGTGCACTGCTCGTGGGTCTCATTTCCTGATGATTTCTATTAAAGCATCCGCATGTAATTTTGTGGACTTGACGCGGAAATGCAGGACAGATTGCATGATTGAGTGAGGTAGAAAGCATGACAGATCCGTGTTTCATCTGCTCGTCTCCTCTATGAATCATCTGTACTGTCACTGTGCTATTATAGACTAACAACTGTGGCATGAACACATCATTAGATGCCCTTTGATGTCCCAACATAAAAATGTCACCATGCTAGTCGTGCTCAGGCAACATTATGATCATGAAAGTACACACATGAGCTCCTTTTTCCCACTGAATATTACTGCTACTGTGTATATTATTTGTAAACTGGACTACCGTGATGCCGCCATCTGCCATTTTGGAAGTTAAAGTTCATACATTAATAATGCAGACCTCTCAATGACAGTAACATTGTACTCCCTTTATAACCGTACATAATAACTCAGCTTTCTGGGAGCACAGAGTCACCCATGTCCAGCTTCGTTATTCAGATTTAACATCCTAGTAGTCTTGCAGGCCCAGTTAAGATTCCATTAATGAATATGGAATTGTTTATAGGCAAATTAAACCAACATTTAAATGATAAAGCAGTCCTGTATTGAAGTATTGGATATCAACAAAAAGCTTACCTGGTCTCTGAGATGCTGCACAGACTTCTGCAGGGCCAGGATCTGGTGGAAGAGGGGGCTCTGGAGCACTGATTTCAGCAGGTTGAGCTTCTCCTCCGTGGGCACCTCCCCCCGCTCCTTCAGTTTGGCCTGGAGACGCTCCACCGCCTGCAAGGCACGCTGTGTATCTGCAAGCCGTCGCATATTTCAGTGACAGGGCCAGCCGGGGTGAAGGAGTGGATGCAGGGAGAGATAGAGGTGGAGAGAGGTGATGAGGATGGAGGCTTTATCAGCACATGGGCAGCTCAGATAGTGAGTCAGGGAATTGTGTTTGGACATGGCTCCATTTTTACATTTAAATATAATTAGATTTAACTTTTTAAAAGTATAGAATGTGCTCTCACAGGTTGGTTTATATCTTTTCACTTCCTCTTTAAGTTTAACTATAGTGTGTCAATATCGTATAAAGAAGAATGGAGAGTCCTTGCAGGTTTAGCGGAGGCTGTCTTGGGATCAGCAGACCTTACTATATCGAAATCACAATGCATCAGGTTCAGCACCAGAAGAAAGAAAAACGTATTTCTCAGCACGCAGCTTGTTTGCAGAACAGTAATGTTTCCTCTCTGCCTATAGGGTCAATGGTGGGTTGCACAGCAGTAAAGAATGGGTATCAGGAGAGAAAGATAAAAGACTCAAACCCTCCACAGTTTGCTTGCTGGACCCTGCATAAGCCCCACAATCAAGCTACTCCAGAGTGGCTTGTTACAGCGGATGGGCCAGCCCAACGTCATCGAAACAGAAATGAAGCAATTTCAGAAGCTCACCAACTGTGACTAACGCCTAATAGGGCGTGCACAAGGTCAAGAGCACTTTTTGCACTTAGAAGCTTTGTTGTTTGAACAAAGGTTGTAAACAAGCCGGTAACACAGCAGCCTCAGAAGACTTTTTCCTCTTCACTCCTGATCCTATGCAGGTGGTTATTTCACTGGCATCACCCTCAACTTTGTCCGAATAATAATGAGTCCCACCAGACTTTGGCTAAAAGAAAGTGTGTATGGTTGAGCCAATATATAGAGACTGACAGATACTACCGTCTGATATGGGCCTCGCAAAGAAATATCGGCACAGGTATTATTCGCCTAAAAAGACCCAGCAAAGAAAACAGTGGGTATTATTGGCCAATATTGGTCTAGTTAAGAAGTATGGGTTGAGTGATTTTATTTGATGTTATAGGCCTCACAAAGAAATATTTGTTGGCTGATATAGGCCCGGCAAATAATTATTGGCCATAATGGGTCAAACAAAGAAATCCTGATGCAGATGTTGTTGGCCTGACAAAGAAAGATTGGTAGATATATTGTTGACCAATACGGGCCAAGCAAGACATACTGGTATGCGTGTAAGTGTCCAATATTGGCCTGACAACTAAATATCGTACAGATATTGTTGATTGTTATGCACGTAGCAAAGAAATGTCAGTACAGATATTAGAGGCCAATATGGGCCAAACAAATAATTATACAGTTATCGTTGGCCAATATATGCATAACAAAGAAATGTCGGCACAGATGTTGTTGGCCTATATAGGCATTGCAAAGCAATATGGGTAAAGACAGTATTGGATGAAATAGGCCTTGCAAATAAATACTGATTAAGATATTATTGGCTGATTTCTGCCTTGCATGGAATTATTGGTTAAGATATTTGGCAGATATGGGCCAAGCAAATAAATATAGGTATTTCTTTATGTGTTGTTCATTTTAGAATAGAGTGCTAGGGACAATATTGTCTTGTCGATTTTGAAACTCTGTGAAGCACTTTGTGACCATGCTCTAAGAAAGGTGCTATACTAAATAAAGATTACTTACCTACTTACTTACTTACTTACTTACTTACTTACTAGGGAAGACTTTAAATGGTGTCATCCCATTGTTTATACTGTAGCCTGCTATTGGCTGTTTTCGAAACCACCTGTTATACGAGTAGATTGTACCGATTATGCCGAAATTCAGTATGTAGTATGATGTATTTGAACAAGAGCAAAATCTGCGGTATGCCAAAACTACCAGGATGTCGTACTGATTCAGGAAAATTGAACATTATGTAGTGGACAAGTTTCCCACAATGCACAGAGCTAACGTTCCACTTCTTAATTCTTCCGTTTATGACGGGGTCACTCAGTTTTCAGATGCTGTGAAGATTATTAAATTCCATAAACCACTTCTTAACTTTTTAAATCATAAGTGGATGCCAAAGAAGCAGTTTCACTGTCAGCTTGGCCGTTGTTTACTTCCGCTTTCCGAAACCGTAAATTCAACGGCGCCTGGCCCAACATACTGCAAAATAGATCCAACAGAACAGTCATACTACATACTACCTTCAGACGCAGTACGTAGTATGCAGTATGTACTGCATACTACACTTGTAGGTTGTATGCAGCAGGCAGCTTCGAAAACAGCCAATGTTTCCAATACTTTTAGCACTGTCTGCAGCATCACAGCTAAGCAGGCAGTGGTCCATGTTGTTGGTAACATGGGATTCTTATCTGTGTTAACCAGGTTCATCTTTCTGTCTGAATCCAACATTTGGTTCAAAAGCAGATGATGAGAATGACACTATTCAGATCTGAATAGTATCAAGTTTGATTCCATCCTGAAGTATTTCACTTTTCACATTCTCAGTTTCTTTGGGCCTTAATTCAAATGCAACCAAGACTGTTGTATCAAGCCCCCCCCCCCCATTTCCCCAACGTCCACATTTCAGTGTATGAGCACACAGTCAACATGCCAGTCTTGAGAGTGACCACAGCTTGCGGCATTAAAGAAAGAAGCTGGCAGCACCAGCCTGGCTCCATGCTTGACAGTTGGACAAATAAATCTCTATGGGGACAAACAAACAATCAAGTATGTGGCAACATTATCAGATATGGCTACATTGGCAGTCCACACGCCTTGAATGTAATCCAGGGCTTCTTACACTGGTTGAGAAACACTCCAAGCAGGAGCCAAACCTTGGATGCAGAGCCAGCTAAGACCGACTCCCAATTGACTGGACCAAACCCCTTTGCAAAAAATGCTTGTTTAAGAATTGAAGATTAAAAATAAAGAGGGCCTAGTGTGGATGCCGAGGCAGTATTTCATGTTTTCTCTAGCTTATTAAAGTAACATTTAATCTCAGTTAAGCTTCGCATTTTTTATCAGAGGCACGAAAGCCTGGTCTTTTAAATAAGGGTAAGAGAAAGAAAGAACAATCTGTAATTTGTACAAATAAAAAATAACCAAACATGCCTTATAACACCCTTTACAAATAGTACATATTATGTGTTAAAAATACTAAAGGTACTAGCATTAATATCACACTAACTCAATTAGAGTTGTGACATTTAATGAATAAAAAAGTCAAGGGAAAAGTAATCAGCGTTTTTATTTAGAGAATTAATTCTTCTTTTAGTTTATGTATGAAGAATCTTTGGCCCCCTTTGGCTCTGAAACATGTCCCATTTTTTACTTTTTAGAGCCTAAATGAGGCATCGATTTATTGTAGAAGCAATCGTTAAATTCATTATAAATGTAATTAATTCTTGGTTCCAGCACGAAACTCTGCAATTCATATCTCACTGTCATGAAACAATAAAAAACATTACTTACCCATTGTTTCTATCATGTTTAGAATTCCAGTTGGATGTGATTTGACCCCATGAACAACAAGTCTTCCCTTTTTCACGGCCTGCAAAACAAGATGATATGTTAGATCTTTTTCATAACAACCATAAAACTGAATGTAAGGGCACAAAGTCCCTCATATTTTATAACTCCTAAAAGGCACTCTTTAAAAACCAAAAAATAAGAACTGGAAAGCCTTATTCTCTTCTGAACTCAACTTCTTAAACACTCTCCATCGGAAAGGTCAACATGAAAGGGAAAATGGATTTATTTCCTTTCAGTCAGGGCCATATTTATCTCTTAAGAATGCTTCACAATAACATCACAGAGGAACCATTGAGCTGAAGGACTGCAGGCTATTTACTGAGTTTCCAGCACGATGGTGCAGTGGGTCCGTTTGAGTCCAATCTATTGCAGGTTTTTAGTTCCCTTGTATTTCGATAATGCTTTTGTTGACGGATTTACACCTGGCACTTTACATTACTGGGACTTCTTTTAGTGCACTTTGACAGTAATTTTTTCATATGCTCCACACATCTGCAGCCTCAAATGAGATCAGATAACCTATATTTCTTTCAAAAACTAGAAAGGGATGAGATAGAATATCAATATTGCAATTAATCAGCTTCACAACTTGTGCGATACGATACATCTGAGGCCAAATAATGATGTTTTAATTCTAAAATACGGCTCTAAACAGATATCCCTTCCAGGTTGATTCATTGCATCATTACTTTGAGATTCCCATTCCAATATTAATGCTGCACATTTTGTATTATTCAGTTTATCAGATATGTGTGGATCCTGCATCCACTTCTGCAATTAATTATTTCATGATTTTCTTGCAACTGTTTCATTATCATAGAATCACTGTATCATTATATTGTCATTATGGAGGGCAATTCGTTGACTATTGTATTGTATTGCAACGTATCATATCGTATCATAGTTAACCAAGATTGATTGACAGGCGGGAACACTGTAGCTGTTGGCTAGAAGGCTCACAGCCCGCCTCTTCACCTCACACTAGCTCGACAGCAGTTAGGTTGAGTTCAGCACTTACAATATGGCTCCCGCTGATGATCGGCTTCAGATCAGCGCTTCAGAAACAAATGGGTGACGTCACAGAGACTACGTCCATTTTCTATACATTCCATGTCGGTAACCCTGTGATTCCCACCCATGTTGGCCAAATTCTCCATGAGCTATACTCTTTAATGTCCCTAAAAACAACTAAGTAGAGTTGGGGTAGCAGTGCAAAGACTACATGAAATTGAAAAATGTTCTATTTGTGAAAAATATGCCAGAGTCCAATTTTGATTTGTCAGACCCAAGCGGTAACCTCCGGTCTAAAAATATGAGTCCAATGCGGAAGTGCTAAAAACTGCAGTTCATCGAGGATCCTCTTGAGGCTGGCTCCAGAAGTACCGGAAACCACATACAGACCAATTCAAAAAAGCCTATCTTTACAGCAGAAATAAACATGTTAACAGCCTGGCACAAAAGACGAGTGTAGTCTGGATAGATCATTTCTCGATCAGCACACACTCTACAGGGGATGAATTTTTTCTAACGCAGCAATTTTGAAGATATTTAGATTACAAGTCTTCCAATGAGAGGCACAGTTGACTTGATTGACTGGCGGGAACACTGTAGCTGTTTGCTAGGAGGCTCAAAGCCCGCCTCTTCATGTCACAATCGCCTGACAGCAGCAATATGGCTGCCATCGACGATTGGCCTCAAAACAGCGCTTCAGAAACAGTTGGGTGACGTCACGGATACTACGTCCATATTTTATACAGTCTATAGTCAGACCACAGGAAAGCGTTACACATTACCTCAGTCCATCTTAAATGGGCTTGGACTCAGATAAATCGTCAGCTTTACTGGATCATGTTCATATATTATCTACTTTTTGCATGGAACAGTTTAACCTGCAATTTTTGAGACCTTGCAGTGATTTCCACTGAGTCATGTCTGTTTTCAATGCAGTGTCACCTTAAGGGCCAGAAGATCACAGCCATCCAATATCAGTATCAACCATGTCTCTTTGGTATAAATATGAAGTCTTCAAATCCTTTGCTATCTTTATGCTCAGGAACATCATTCTGGTATTGCTGAATTCTTTCCTCATGCATTCTCTGACAGAGTGGTGAACCTCTTCCCATGAGAGACTCAGCCGTTCTTGGCTGCCCTTTTCATATCAAGCCATGTTACTAACCAGTTTCAAATTTATGTAATTAGATGGTAGATGTTCATGTTGGTGTTTTTTAAGTATTTCACAACTTCAGTGTTTTGTCCCTGTCCCAACTGTTTTAAAATGTGTTGCTCCTATCAAATCTAACTGGAATATATATAAAACAACAGCATTTTACAGCTTCAAGCTTCCATTTTCAATTAAATATAGGCTTTAACTGATTTGAGAACCATCAAATTGTGTTCTATCAACATATTACACACGCCCAACTCTTAATAAATCGTGGTTTAACCTCAACATTATGTTATCAACCCATATGTTGTAATAGGCTGCTTGAATTAAAAATAAACAACACTTTGATAATGCAAAGCCTTGATATGATGCACATTCAGAAGCCAATCATAACAAATGATGGTGGTTTTGCCGTTTATATCTGACTCCTGCTTACACTAACTGCTGCAATAGCCGTCGTCTCCAATCCCAGCACTGTCATACATGACTTTCGAAGAGGCTTTGTTACGAGCATGTCATGAGCCAGGGAGACATTACACGATTAGAGGAGATTGGTGGGATAATTGAAAGCCCTGTATTCGGTCTTAGAATAGCTACAGTACATGTGGCACCCAGATCACAGCTACATTTGTTTGTTTACTTTCGTCTCATTTGCTTCTTCCAACTGTGTTTTCACAACTTTCATACTGATTAATGATGTTTCTAAATATAGCAGTGCAGTAGTCTGGGTGTGTACTGTGTGTTAGGCCAGTAAATAATGGTGGTCATTGTTGTGTTGTGTTGTGTTTACAGTAAGTGTGTAAATTCAAACATCTGAGTGGCTGTATTTGTTGTACAAGTAAAGTGCAGTAGAAAAGATAGGGGTGAATATGGCTTAACTACTTTAAAACTACTTATGCAACACCTTAATATGTTTGATCACCTGACTACCAATTAGTTACTTCCAGCAGGGGAAAGAATGCACATTCCAGATATAACAATGCATATCATACAATACTGCAATATCATATTTGGCTTCATACAAAATAAAAATGCATTCCTCCCTTAATAGACACATGGCTATTGGTTACATAAAGCCTATCATGGATGTTGCTTTCAGAACTCTGTGGTACAGTTTTGTTGAATTGTAACGTCACTGGAGACACATTCTTTAGCATTAGTTGGCTGGAAGTGATTCACTTAGGGTTGCACGTATACAGACGCTTTCAATGATTCACTTGAGACCTTCAAGGACTCATTTTTATACTCTAGACATGAATGTATTAACTCTTTGTTGTGGCATTTTCTGCTACAATAAACGTCGCAGTTATATTAGCTTTGCTGTGAATCGTAATTACCCATTAATAACAGGTTGCTGTGTTATCGTGCTGCTCTCCTTCGAAATAAAAGACACTGTCGGTCACGTCATGTGTAATTCACGTCTCTTTGTATCTCTTTGGTGCGTGTGAAGGTTTATTGTTGATGTAAACAGACATGTTTCCTCGTATTTTGAATAAAGTCGCCATGGCACTTGGGACAATCCGCTTTTCTCAACTCCTCCTCCTCCTTCCTTCCTTCCCCATCTCCTCCGTGGAGCGAAAAGAAGCAACAGGCTTCCGAGGTAACCGAGAAGTTACATAGTGTCACAAATTCAGAGCAGAAAACGCTCACTTTACACGACTTAAAACATACTTTGTAGCAAAAAATGGGACAGTGAAGGGTGTTTAAATCCCGTTTTCTTTGCTGAGTGACCCACAGCGACAACACACGTCTCTGAATATTTCGCCTCTAATTAGTGCAGCGAACAAAGGCGACCATTAGAAGAGCTGAATTTGCTACTATGTTGCAAAAAGCTTCATACGCGTTTCTACAAGCTACATTAGTCCAGATAAAACCACTTACATGAGTGTGGAGCCTTCACTTCCCCGACGGCCAGTCCCCTATCCTATCCCCTGTTGTCCTGCTGCTAACGGAGCTCTGACTGGGGCTTAAAGATGGGGCGTAGTGTAACCCGATCCTCTGGAGACATTTTCAGCGATAGCGGTGCAGAGAGTTGAGCTTGGACTGAAGGCGCCGCTTGCTGGTTGCCCTGCCGCCTAGGCCCCAAATGCCAGGCCTGGCGTTTGGACCCAGAGTTCTCACAATTTCAGCATCCCTGCCTTACTTCATATGTCTTAGTTTAATGTATTTATGCATATCAAACTCGACATTCGCGGGGTATCTTAACAAGTTGTAACTTTTTTTGTAATAGACATGGCGGCTTTATGGGGGACAGGGGCGTCGCCAGGAATTCTGGGCCCCCGTTGGCTCACCATAGCCAACCCTACAAAATACAACTTTTCTGCTATAATACTGGTTTATTTGCATTAAACAAAACATATGCTTAAAACTACCCTGGTTAACTGACTCTAATCTAAGCCACATATCAATTTGTTGTTGTTGTTTTTTTTTACAATTTCTCCAAATGTAACTGCACAATATTGACCTTCAGACTTCCATCTCTTTAAACAAGATTATTTGAAGCCAAGTGACTTGTTGAATAACAACAAGGGGGCATTATTTGGTATAATCTAACCTCATGAGGTAAAATAAAACTCCAAAAACCTACAGTTTACTTTAAATCAGATTCAGCCACACTTGATGCTATGAAAATATAACAATGACAAGCGTTTTTATGCATAGACAGCTGTTTAAATCACACTTATAGCCCATTGTATATGCGTTTTTAACGTATCAATCATGCATCCACATTGATTGATCAAGGCTCATGGTCTGCCACTGTCCATTCAGCACTACACAAACTGCCTGCTGCTGACAGGCAGCTGCGGTGCAAACGTAAACAGAGACTCCCCTTTTTTCCAGAAAGGAATTCTGAATGTTTTTTTATTTATTCAGACAATTTTAGTTATCTTATTGCAGTTATAACAAAACAAAAGAAAGGCGTAGTAGTTCAACTTTCAGGCCCATTAGGGGCCCCTGTTTAAACACAATTAAAATCACACATTAGGAAAACAAACACAAAATACCCAAACAATGATTCAACACAGGCAACACAAGAACCCAACGTTAAGAATTGAGACCAAGGGACCAATAAAGTAAGACAATTTAAAATATAAAAGAAAAGAAAGAATTAAAAGGGACTACAAGCAGTAAAAAGGAATAAAGCATTAAAAGAGGGGTAAAAGCAATAAGGTGAAATAAAAGCAAAAGCGATAAAATCATCAATAGGTAAAGCATTTAAAGATATGCAAAAGCAGTAAAATAAATAAATAAATCAAGATTAAAAAAAGCTATAAAGGCAGTAAATGAGATATTAGGAGAGTAAATCAATTAAAGGAAAATAAAATGGTATAGAAAGTAAAATGATGATAAAGGCAGTAAGAAGACAACATCACATAAACGCATGTCTACAAAAGTGAGTTTTCAGAAGATACTTAAAAGAGTCCACAGATTCTGCCAGCCTTAGCTCCTCGGGCAGACTGTTCCAGAGTCTAGGGGCCCTAATAGAAAATTCTCGGCCCCCTTTAGATTTAAGCCCTAGCACCTAAGGCTGTGGGTCAGCTCAAATGGTGTTAAAAGTTCTGAAATATAACTTGGAGCCAGACTTATGCATGCTTTGAAAGTGATCAGTAAACTCTTAAAATCAATTCTAAAACTAACAGGGAGTCAGTGGAGGGAGGCTAAGACTGGGGTGATAATGTCAGCTGTTGAAACCAGCAAGAAGCCTAGCTGCTGCGCTCTGCGTTATGTCCAACAAAGTCACTGCTTTGATGTTGTTTGCAGACAAACACAAAGTAGGAGTATGGAACATTTTTTGTATGGGGTACCATTCAAGCCCACATTAATTTTTCTGTGTTACCCCATGTGTTTGGGCTGTTGGGCATCATTCCAGTTCAAGGCAAGTTAATACAAAATACTGTAAGCTGCAGTGTTTTATTACTTTTTATGACCATGGTTTGTAGAACGGTTAAAGGCTAAAACACAAGAAGGAGTGCCGACGTACTGAATGTCAGCATGACTGTGACAGAACAACAGCACCCCTGGTGTGATATTGCTAACTTAAATAAGTCCTTCCTATCAAGTTGCAACGAACAAAACCATTCAGACAGTTTTCAGGCTCCTGCAGTGGTGAACAACATTTGAGTCACTTTGAAGGTTAACTCCTTGATGTGTAGGGAAAACTGCCATGCTGTTATGTCTGTGGCAGCCGAATGAAGTCCTTGAAATGATAACGTTTGAGGATAATTAGCCTGAGAGTTACGGTGTCACAGGTGCAGAAGTTCATTGTTTATATCCTTGAGCAAAAGCTAAGCTCTGTAAACTATAAAAGGATGAATAATACTGCTCTCTGTCTTTTTAGTCATACTAGATTGTGGGACAATAACCCAGACCTGAATTCTTAATGTTGCCTCTTTTTTTTTTGCAGTCATTGCTGTAGGAGACTCATTGTTGGCAGAATTCATGAATATCTTTTCTGTTTTTAAAATCTTTTTTTTATTTTTGCTGCTATAGTTTCTAAATAAAACAATCCAGGCAGGCAAGAACTGCATGTGTCATTCTGCTTAAAAGTATGAGTAAGCCAAATCCAAAATCCATCTGGTTCATCTGGCAACCACATGCACTCTTCCTGTATTAGTCAGATATCAATATACACCTACTTACACATGAATATGCCATTCAATAATTTATGTTTCGTGTGATTTTTATCACTGGTGGAAAGTAAAGTATTTTCAGGCCCTGAAAGCACCTTGGAAAAGGACACAGCATGCTGATAAAACTAGATTTCTCTGTCTGTGTCCTGTTTATAGGATTATACACTCCATTTCAGGCGGTAAAGCGCCACGGTAATCAAATTTGATATGAGCAGTTACTCAAAATGGAACACTCACTGGGGTAGAAGCTGTTGCCTGTTAACTCATGACTCAAATCTCAAATCTTAACAGCACCAATCAGGCTGTAGTCAGGGTAACCAGGTTCTCTTTTATACTGTAAGAAAAGGTATCTCAAGTACTGGCAACTCAGGTAGACACAACCAACTGTCCATTTGTCCTTTGACCTCAGAGCTGAAAAACTTCAAAACTTTCAGTTTTCATGGATCAAGACATCCACAGGGGAGGATGAAAGTGCAGGGTCACTCTGTAAGAAGTCATTTCAACAAGGGGGAAAGGGATACAAGCAGCTTTCAGAGAGCTGATACCAGCTAAATCCCTTCACCATTTATATTTTTGCTTCTACCTCCCTCTTATCCACCCAATAACTCCCCTCTTACTTTGACAATAAGCCACTTTTATGTGGGAGGTCTGACTCAGCCGAACGCTGAAAAAGACGAGAGATGGAAACAAGAAAGGAAAGGAAAAGAACAGTTTTAGCCCAGCGCTGGGCATTTTCAGCATTTTGTATTTTTATACCTGCCTATCAAAAGCCCTTGGCGGTAGTTGTTGGATAAAAGAGTTTGGTAGCGTTAGACATTAGATATGACTCAATTCAAACTTAGCTTGTACATAATTATTCATTCATACATTTAATTTAGTTTCATTCAACCCTTTGAAATGGGGTTATTGAAAAAGATGCAAACTATAAAATAACCAGAAATGAAACTTTAGCTTCTGCATTGCCTTACAGAAGTGTCTCACTATATAATGTACCATAATAGAACAAACAAGTAATAGACAATTAACAAAACTGTCAAACCCTGTGGCTTGTACCTTGTTATAGCCACGTTAGCATACATAACTGACACTGATTGATTGCAATAAAAGTGGAAGTTAATACTCAAGGTCACAGTAGTTTAGTTAAATGACAGCCTTCTCTGCTCTAAAAAAATGACATCATTGCGGGAAAACCATTCATTTTTTTTCACAGGACATTTCTTTATTGGTTACTTGCAAAGTGCATGTATAAAGTCATACAGTGTAATAAGGAAAAATAACCCTGAAGGAATCACAAATTCAATGACTGAGCCATATTGGCAGAGTGAAAGCTGGCATTGTCTCTCTTACTTGATTTATTGCCAATAAATCCATCACCATTCAAATAGCCTTTGAAGAGGTAACATCCCAATTGATGTTAAAGGGTTCACAGGAAGAATGAGACATCATGATTTTCCTACAAAAGGGCTAGCCGAGAAATAATGAAACAATAATTCACTAAAAAGAAGAAGTCTCCATGTTTAATTCTTTCCTGTTCTTATTGCATATTACAAGACTGCTTCAAACTTAACCAGGGGAATTGAATGTTGGGTCAGTTATACTAAATGTGATGCCTCATCGAAGAGCATTTGTGGTTTCTTGGAGTTAAGGGCTTACAGGAATTAAAAGCCTGATGTCAGTAGGTGTCCAGGGTCAGATGACTTAAAATGGAAAGTTTGGCCTGATAGTGTTTAAGTGCAAAGGCTCCAGGGGTCATGAGTAATCAATACTGCTGCTCCTGATGGAAATTTGAAAATGTAGATTAAACCTGACACCCACCTAGGGTCTCCGTCTGGGGGTTTTGAATAATTTTGCTGGCCTAAAGTATAAGTCAAAAGAGAGGTCATAGGGCCTCCTCTTGCTGGAGCTGGATTGGAAACACCAAATTATATGCAAATCCATACAGTAAAATAAGATCTATTCCTAACACCCAATGACCTCTAACCTACAGTTTTCACTAGTATTGAGCCTCAAACTGTATAAATATATATCTTTAAGTTACAACAAGTGAAAAGCAGAACAAATAAACAGTCTGGACTTTCAGTGTGTGGTTTGGTGTGAGTAAATGTGATACAGGTCAATTGCTCTTCATGTTTGAGAGTTGGCAGATATGTGTCATCTTGCCATTGCTAAGTGGTTTCACCTGGCATGCTAGCTTATTATGGACAATTTATTGCCTCCATTTTCTTTTGAAGTTTCTGTAACATTACTTTTAGTGGAAATTACAACACTGCATCAGCTGAAAGGGCTCTGAGAGCAGTTAACTGACCTTTACCGCCATAATATCTGACCTCAGTGTACCTGACTGCTGAAATTAGGACTTTAAAGCAAATACAACAGTGTGGTATGCTCTTAGTTTCATTTTGGCGGAGACTTTTATGTCTGAAAAACTCAGAGGCTTTTGAATGCACCATGGAACAGTGGAACTTGAGTTAAACTGAAGTGCTCAAAGAAGTACCTACAAATGTAGGTGAGAAGTTATTGCTCCATAAACTCCCTTCCCCTCCATGAATCACCACCTTACCGTGGTGGAGGGGTTTGCGTGTCCCTGGTAGGGTCTCCCATGGCAAAGTGGTCCCAGGGAAAGGGTCCAGACCAAGAGCGATTCAAAACCCATAGTGAATCTGACAAGTAGCAGCAGAGCATCCTCTATCCAGGCCCTTATCCAGGCTGATCCACATCAATGTAGACTAGCTCTTGATACATGGAACACCACTTGTCTGGCAGTGAAGAAACTGAAGCTGTTGGTACCGATGGTGTGTTACCAACAAGATATAGTTAGTGACAGCTCATCATGGAACCAATTTCCTGGGGAGGAGCTGGACTGTCTTTTTCTGGAGTTGCTAATGAAGTGGATGACCGGTGATGCCAAATGTAAAGGATGAGGAGGATGTATGCAAAGAAGAGGACAACCTGAATTAGCTGTGTTCATCATGCAAGTTAGTTTTGTTTCCACCAAAGCAAACCACTTCTGTTTTGCATTGTTTCCCGTGAGCTAACATTAGCAGAAGCTGACAGACCCAGTTGGTAGATAACTGCAGTGATGTGCTGTTTCTATCCAAACAGCAGATCAACCTGTTACACCTTGGAGTATTTATCCAAAGCAGTGTTGCAGTCATGTTTGCTCAATGACACAATATATTGTTGGGCTGTAATCAGAAAGAAGAGTTTGTTGTGAGATGTTAGAAATAGGATGGAGAAGACAGAGCCTGAGCAAGAAGCCTGTTTGGAGTAGAGCTTAACTTTGCAGGGTTAGGCTGTACGCTCTACCTCCCCCTACTGCTCCGTTTCTGAGAAGAAAGAGAGCAGAAGAGACATAATGTTAAAAAGAATATAAGGTACAGAAATAATAGTGCTTGTATTGTACATTTAGTAGTGTGCATGTGAATTCTAGGCAGGGCTAAGTAAACCTTGTTTTTCTGTAGGAATATTAATTTGTTATTGTTTGTTGTCTCTAAAATCATTGGCTCCCCAGCAACAATTCCCTAATGCAACTACTGCCTCAAATTGACGTTCCTGCAGATTTGTATGTGTAAGGATGAAACAAGTGTGATTCACTGTGTTAATTAGTGAGCTTTAGAGGTGCTGCTACACAAGATTTTGAACTTAGGAGAGCGCCAGCCTCGCTGTTTCCCCATGCCTCCAGTCTTTATGATAAACTCAGCTAATTGCTTCTTCCTCAAGTAATGCACAGACATCAGAGTTATATTGATCTTTGCTTTTAATTCCCAGAGAGGACAAAAACAAGACTACTTCCAAAAGTGTGGGACTGTTTCATTTACTGTTACAGTTGCAGCAGTCAAAACACACACCTTTTTTTTCTTTTTTCTTTTTTACCATGAAATCACACAAGAAGTGTTAATTCTGTTCCTCTTTGTTTAGACCGCTCCTGATCGCAGCCCCATACTTGATGGCAGTTACTTTTTCTTCACTTCAGGCCGTTTCAAGGTAATGAGTGCGTATTATTTCTATATGACTTACTTATAACTGAAGAGTTTTTATTTGTAGCAGTCCATGTATTAACCAAGTATAATGTAAAATGAACGGGTGGTTATGCAAGTTAGAATGCCTTCTGGTAAGAAGGAAGATTCCGAGGAGCACAAAGGGGAAAAGGCTGAAAACCAATATTGGATGACCATGGTCTTCCTCAAGCAGCACTGCATTAAAACCAGACTTGACTCTTTAGTGGAAATCACCACGTGCTCTTTTTCATCAAATTTCAAATTTGTCAAAATTCTAATTTGCATAACCACTAATTCACTTTACATGATCCTACTTAATACCTGGCTGCCAACTAAACACATAATCAAATCATAACCAAATATTTATACAAAAGAATAAACATTAAACTGAACAATTCTATATATGGTCCAGTTTGAGTGTTAGCTTGCATACATGTTAATATTTCTGTCCTCGTTCAGCTCTTCTTCTTCTCTGGGCTTTGCAGTTGATACACTTTTAAACCTAAATGATGCAAAAAATATCAACACTTTAGATATGTTGCTATCATCACTGCCCCTCGTGGTTTAAGCTAGTTTGTAGTGCTCAGCAACTCAGAGATGCACTCAATAGATCAGAGATAGTTGGGGACCAGAAGTTCCTCGGGCTGCTCTCAGATCTGTGACCACTAACTCTCATTTTTTCCCCTGACTCTCAAGACCTGCCTTGGGCTAAAACTAAAGCTTATGCCCAATGACCAATCAGAATCAAGTATTAAACACAGTCTGTGATAAAAATGTAATAAATGTGTTCTGCTTTTTTCTGTTCAGACTGGTCTGTTTTACAACCCAGAATTTGACAGCAATCACACCTACACTAGGGATCTCTTAAAGGTAAGAAGTACATCAAACTCGGTGTAGTTTCTCTGAAAATGAATTTGTGTAATGCGTTTCAGTCGTTTGGGCTTGCCAAACAAAATCTGAATGTGATGTATTAGTGGCAGAAACATTAGTGGAACCATTCATTTGCCTCCCTATGATCAAATTTCAAACACAGGTGTGTCTGTAAACCTATCCAACTGTGAGAACTCTGAAACTGGAGGAGCAGAAGTAGGACATGCATCATTGTGTCTGTTTGAATTTCTGTAGATTTGATCTCCTCTCCCTCATACTTACCTGCACCTCTAAATAACACGAAGAGCTCCAGTGGCACCGTTAACATATTCGTAATTTTTCAAAATAACCTGCAGATTTTGCATGTTGTGCAAAAAACAGCATGTCACAAGTCGAAATGTTCCAGTGTGGCTTGAGAAAACCTCTGTGTCTTAGCCTTTGTGGTGTGGCATGTGTGCTGCTGTTTCTTGTTGCAATGATGCTTTACTCATGTTGGTCAGACCAAGTCTCAAGGAATCCACAGAAAAATAATAGGTGAATATGTGATTTACTGAAATACTAACTCATGTTGTTATTGTATCTAAATATATTTGACACATGTCAGGGTTTTACTAAAGCAGGATAAATCAAATCCTACTGGTATGAAATTTGAAATATCATAAGCAGCTATGTACAACTAAATATGTCATCAACTTCAAGAAACTTTGAAAGCACATTTCTATAAATATATAGAAAACGACAAGAAGAGGCAAAGGTTTTGTAATCTCTCCCCTTTTTTCCACACAAGAAGAGTACCCACAACCTTTGCCTACATGTCAGTAGGTGTGTATATCTAGCCTCGCTCCCACACACTCTCACAGCAGAGACACAAGTCCTCTCCAGCTCATCCAACAGAGCAGAGAGAGCTATCGATCGGACTTTAATTTCAGACCATTCAATTATACGCTCATTTTTTATGAGTTTCTGTCGAAATCATTATACTGCAATTCATTAGGGCTCAAATTAATCTCAAGTAGCAGCCGATATTCAGAGAGGGGGGATATTTGTGGAGGGATAAAGTATTTGAAAAATTCTTTATCTGAATCCAATACATCTTAGTCATCATATCAAAGCAAAGAGAAACTTACCTTAGCACAAAAAGCGGCTAATATGAACTCACACACACTAGCACACATAAATACAATCAATCCACGTTTGTAATCCTGCTCTGTGTTAACTGATTTATGACTGTATGGATTGTTCGAGCAGCATTTCTCTGTTTGACCAATTTCAACTGTGTGTAATTCAACTGATTCAACAGTCTAAATATTATTTCTTAAATGTGGGATCTTTTTGTAAACTGGATGATTCTCCTGCTGGTGAATTAAAGCTGCAGTGGGTGAGAGAAATGTAGGTGTTGCTTGGTGAAGTTTATTGCAGCTGATGTAATGTTGTAATGTAGGCAGGCCTGGTGTGCCCACAGACTGTGGGCAGACATGTGCCCACACGCACAGAAGTGAAATAAAGACATGTAAAGAAACACCTACGAACTAGGTTTAATACAGATTAGCACAGATTTACTTACTGTTGCCAAATTTGAAATGCTTTCAAACTGTAGGAAAAAAAAATGCATTTGAGCGTCCTGTTCAGATACCAAGTCTAATACAGTTCTCATGTGCCATCTGAGGGTTATGGAATCCTAGTAATCGTCTCTCTTTTGATACTGACAATGAAATAATTCCTCTGTAGATCAACTACAAAGTTAGAAATATGGATAGACTTCTTGGTTTGTGAGGCAAATGTCACTGCTTTTAGCATTGTTGCTATTATCACTATTGCTTATTGTCCAAGTCATGGTGATCAGGAACTTATGGCCCTTTTCCACTACACAGTTCCAGCCCTACTCAACTTGACTCAGCTCTACTCGACTCAGCTCTACTCGGTTTGGGTACTTTTTCCACCAGCCCCAGTACCGACTCACTGTGGGCAAGGTCATCATAACACAGCTGCGCAAAACTGCATTCACCTCAATGAACGTCACCTTTTAGTTTCGGCTCAGCTCGCTTGGAACCAGAGCAGAGCAGGAACGAAAAACTGGTATCTGACACGAGGTACCGCGCCAGAAAGCAACACAAACCGAGTCGAGTCGAGTAGAGTAGGGCTAAGACGGGCCGGTGGAAAAGGTGCCATAAGAGATGCACTCAGCAGCTCTGCTGTCGTGCCCAGATTGCAGCACAGGATCTTGCTCTCTTAGTCCTATCAGAGATGATTTGGGCCCAGTAGCTCCTCAGGCTGCTCTCACATCTGCACCTAGTAACTGTCATCATTTCCCGAGCTTCATGACCAGCCTGAGACGTTTTGGCTGTTTTAGGGTAGAGTGACATTTTTGCCACAGTATCAACTTGCAGTGATGAAACGTGTCAGACTCCTTTCTACATAATGGTTGTGGGATCAGCTTGTCCCTATAGTTTTTGTAGTTTCTATGGTTGTTTAAAGTAAATCACCATTGACAGATTTTGTGTCTTCAACAAGATTACAGTGAAAGATCATGGTACATACATAAACTTAGTATTTGTGTAGTAGGTTATATGTCTATTTTTTAAGTTACCATGACTGTTACTACATCTTGTCACACAATTAGGCAAATATGACAGTTTGGACATTCTAAAGGAATGATGACATTCTAAAAACAATGTTATTATAACTTTTTCAGGCAATTTCTGTTTCTTTTTGAACAATATGAAGCACTTTTTGATAAGCTTTTAAAAGCCAACTTTGCACCCCATGTTCATGTGGACTCTGTGACCTATATAACAAACTTTTATCTTGCACTCTACACTCTTCTCATTTTCAGTGCTTGTATCAGTGAACCTAACACTACATTTTCCATGGCTCACTCTCCTAAGCCAAGCATACATCCCCACTGCTTCCCACAAATAGCCAAAGAAGAGCGTCTACTTGCCTGAGCACTTTAAGCACGGCTGCATTTGTAAGTGTCAGCACAGTGGAGATGATAATTCCTAGGCTTGCTAGCATGGATAAACAAGGAAAATAGCTTCTTCATTATTGGATTCACTTTGCACAACAACTGTCCCCATAAGCCCTAATTTTCCTGAACAGCTTTATATTTGGCAGGAGTTTCTAACAACAGCACGGTGAGTGGCTGTACAGAGGTTTTATGGAGCCGTGCATCACTTTATGGCGTTCAATTATGACGCTGTCTCAGGTGCTTAACTCTCTGTATTTAGAAAATCCTTTTTTGGCAGCTGGATATTTAGCATTAGCATGTTACGCACACAATTATCCATATTGCCTTAGAGCTGAAATGTTGTTGTTTACAAGGGAAAAGACATTGAAACGAGTTTGTTGTTACACAAATGGCTCTGAATGGCTCAGTAAATATGTTTAAAAGATTTTTCTCCTACTTTTGTTGCTTGTTGTGTTCATTAACTTTTCAAAGAATTTTGCTTTTGTTACACTTACATGCAAGGGAATAAAAAGACTTTATTCGACCTCATGCAGGTACATTTTATGAATATTTTTAAAGTGTTTTTTGCAAGTTCGTGAAACAAAGCACTTTCAGCTTTCATTTGGCAAAGAGTGTATCCTACAGTGAGTATTGAATGCCCCTTGATTTTCTTAATTATGCACATATTTTGTCTTCCAAAGCAGCAAGACATGCTTAGAAATTCAAACATTTTTTAGCTTTAAGTTGATTCCAGGGAATCAAACTTGCTGCTTAATACATTGCATTTACTAAAATATACAACTACATTACAGCCATCAAGCAGTGACCTCAGTGTTGAAAATGAAGCCAATGTGGAAATGCAAACTGCAGATATTTGAGTGTCCACTTCAGAGCTTGTTCAAAAGCAAACCCCTTTCATAGCAGAATTTCATGTTTACAGCCTGGGACGTTTGATTTGACTGACAGGTGGGTTGCATTGTAGCCGTTTCCCAGGTAGCAAGGCTATGGTTTCAACTCCACCTCCTTCCCATTTTCTTGCTTAGCAGAAAGTAGTTCAAGGTTCAAGGTTCAATGTTCAAGGTCCATTTTACTGTCATTCAGTCATATTTAAAAACATGAAGGAATGAAACACATTACTCAGGTCCAGCAGCATACAGAATAGATAACAAGCTAAAAGTAGACTCTACAAATAAAGAAATAAATACATAACCCCAAGCCTACAGTAAGTAAATATAAAAACGTAGTTTAAAACCAGTGAGATGCAGTAATGTGTGCATGCAGTCACAGCGGTAAAGTGCAGAGAACAGACCTAAAGAGAGTTGGAGTCAGCATTTCCAATATGGCAACCGGAAGCCATCATCAGACTTCAAAGCACATCTTCAGTAGGCCACCTGTCAAAAGCATTCTCAATCTTTACTCCCATTTTAACTTTTTTTTGGTATACCCCATAGACCTTACTAAACAAGGACATAGCCTTTGTGATGTCACCCATTGGTTTCTGGAGAGGCGCTATGAACCCCAAATTGTGGTCGCCATTTTGAAAAATGGTGACTCAAGCAAACCTTTGGTTAAGCTAGAAACAGGCATAACTCAGCCTCAATATAATATAAATAGATAAGTTATTTACAAATTCACCTGCTGTACATTTTGATTCAGAATATGCTATGTACCTAATTTTTGGCTGTTAACATTTAAATTATCCTGTTAAAATTGACATTTTGATATGGGGCCTGATTAGGATTCCCTGGCTTCTGGAGCCAGCTTCAAGTGGACACTCGAGGAACTGCTGTTTTTTGGCATTTCATTTTTGCACACCAGAGGTTGCCACTTGGTAAATCATTACATTTAAGGGCTGTATATGGCTATTTAGCTTCATTATGCATCAAAAGCTAATGGTTAATTCCTTCTTATTCTTGCCTTTTTTTTAAATGGGCAGATGGTGGACAGTTGTTCTTTAAAGCTATTTCCCTTAAAACAGCTGCACTATGCAATTAGAAACAAGCTGATGAGAGCTATTAGAGGGTAACAAAACAGTCAAGATGCAGGCCCATGGACCAAAACAATGAATAACAAGATGCTCTTGAGAGCAAGTGTTATGGTAGAGTTGGATGGCATTAATCTATGAGTTCATCTAGGGCTGTCAGGATATTAGTATTTCACCACATGATTACTGTGGTCAAAAAAATGTCCCATAACAATAGTGCAGTATTTATTGAAAATTTGAAAAAATCTCTTCTTTGGCAAAATACTCTGAACACAAGCATAAGGAAGTGAAGAAATGGTCTGTAACCATAATTGTACATAAAATGTACAAGAAAGGACAAGTAAACTGATAATGAATAGTGAAAAGGCAACATGATAAACTGCTAACAAAACATCAATAAAGGCCCAACATCTGACAACAATATGCCAACTAAATCAATATCACAAGATCATGCAAGGACAGAGACAACTTACCACTCTTGTATCTTTGGTTTGATGTCCACCAGTCATATCTTTAACTTTTTCTCTGTCCATTTTTCATTTTTCATAGACTGGAGTGTCCACAAACACACCGTCTATTTAACAAAATCAAAAAATCTACCTGCATTGTAGTAGAGGCCACACACTGCGTAAAAGTTTTCTGGCTAACTTACAAATGAATCTTCTTCTTTTGCTCCTGCTGCATCTTCTTTGTCCCTTGTTTTACCCATAGACTATAAATAATGGACGTAGTATCCGTGACGTCACCCATCTGTTCCTGAGCGCTGTTTTGAAGCCAATAGGTGGTGGCAGCCATATAGGAAATGCAGAACTCAACCAGGCATAGTGTGACGTAAAGGGGCGGAGTTTGAGCCTCTTAGCCAACAGCTATGTGTTCCCGACCTGGAGTCAAACATGTTTATTAATGCTGCAAAGATTGTCTTTTTTGAATTGGTGTGCATGTGGTTGCTGGTGTTTCTGCAGCCAGCCTCAAGCGGATTCTTGATAAATAGCAGTTTATAACACTTCGGCATGGGCTTCATATTTTGAGACTGGAGGTTGGCGCTTGGTTTTACCGCAGGCCGCAGTCAACATAATGAACCACAACTGCTTCAAACTATGAACAAATAAACACGATGTCTACATTCATTTACTTTTTAAAGATGGTTATCATCAATACTGGTTATTGCGACAGCCCTAAGTTCATCTCTGTGAGCAACCCCTTTCAAATAAACAGTTATCATGTGTTGAGCTTCATATATATAAACTCTGACTGCAGTAGCTTTAAAGTTTTCATCAGCATTTAACATAAGTTATAGAAAACATCTTCCCTGGTGAGGTTTTCGCATTAAATAAGGCTTAAACACTCAGTTTTTCTTTTTACTTGAAAGAAAAAGGATATATTTATGATGTTTGTATCACGATGAGAATGTGTGTGGGTGTTACATCTGTAGTAAAAACACTTCACCTCAAAAAATGAACCCATTCTAATCTTGCATTTCACAAGCTGGATGTGTAAATGAACAGAGCTTTTGTTGAATTCCTGGTGAATATTTTATTTGAATCAAGTTTTTATCTGATGGCAATAATGTTGTCTATGTCTCGCGGACACTCCGTTTAGAATTAACATGCAGAAATCTCCCCAAGTATGAAGCAATGAACAAATGATTTTGCTGATCCACTTACTAAATATTAGAATGGCAATACTAGACTACAAAGAGGTTTTAATGGGAGGTTTAATAAGCACAAAGTCTGATTTCTTACAGTACATCCTATTCAAGGTCATTAAACTGATGCTTTCAGCTCTTTGTTCCTCTAATATATTTCAAAAGTAATTCTTGATTCATAATTTTGAATTGGCGTTTCACTTGGCCTTCCTTTACAAACTCCAGAAGAAAACTGAAATATTTTCATGCAGTTCAGGGATGTTTCCTTTCACTTTTATGATTCTCTGTCTTCTTTCTTCAGTAAAACTAGCTGTAGTGAGGGCTAACTTGCCTTCATTTCCATGTTTTTGAAATGCTTTTTTCCATCCCAGCAAAGGACGGGCAAAGCTGTTTATACTTTAATGATGAAGAGTGTGTTATTCCGTAGATAAAAAAGAGCTGATCTGAATCTGACTTCTATTCTATGAGTCTGTAGGCATGTGTGTCTCAATAGTGGCGTAATATTCACGTCACTCCTAATGTAAGCACTGCTATTCGTAGTTCTTGTGTATATATTAAATCGTGGAGATGTCAGCAGCTTATTGCATGGCACTTAAAGTATCGCTTTGAAGCTTTGCGGTTTATGTAAGTGGAGTGGAAGACGGCTTTGGTCAGCGCTCTACCTGGAGTAATCCATTTGCATTGGCAAGGGGGGAGTGTTGGGGAAAGATAACAGGCAGACGGTTATTTTTCATCAGGGAGTGCAGGAGTTCAAGGTGTTTCTTAGACAGGAAACAAGTGCAAAAACGTACATTTGGCAGGCCTGTGTTGGCACTGGGCTCATTAGTGCAATACTGGGAGAGTGATTGCATGATTACTTGTTATTGTTTGATTGTAATGGGGATTATTAAAGTGATTAATTGGCTATGGGATGATTGAGAGGTTGAGTCAGGCTGATTCCAGCTGGTAGATGTGCAGCTGTTGGGGCATCCAAAGGTCATCTGAATTTTTGCTGTGCTTTTCTGAGCATTATCTCTCTGGTAAATGTAATCCGGGGAAAAATCAATTCATGAAATATGTGTAAATTCAACCTCCTCCAGCAAGTTGATCGACTTGATTCCAGTGAGAAAAAGGACTGTGAACACATCTTTAAGGACATACAGTAAAAATATTTTGGTTACATAAGTCTCTTTAAAAAAAAAAAAAACATTCTCAAAACGAAACTGAGAATGTTTGTTACCAATGTTTTTGAGTAATGGGATAACTTAAAATATTATTTAGCATTTCTTAGCATTTCTGATTATTATTAGTATCTAAAAACCTACCTGGTACTTACATTATGTGCTGTTTGTTCCAAGGCATTTTAGGCTTTAAAAAAACAGATAACAGTGTGATCAAAGCTTGATGCTAAAACAGACACCAACGAGCAGAGCTCAGAGATACTAGCAAGAAAAAGGACCATGAACTTACCTTTAAGGACACTGGACCAAAATACTGCAAACACCATGCAACAAATGTCTTCAGAGGAAATTATCCATCTTTAGTGATTTGTTTGTGTCTTTTTTACTTTTTTGTATCAAATAATAGCTCTCATTTTTGATAGATCAATAATGGTGCTTCAACAGTCTCCTGCAAATTAACCTGTATGATTGCAACATGAAAAAGGACCGTGAACTCATCTTTAAGGACATGCTATAAAGAACTTTCATATGTCATGCAAGCTTCTGAGCTTCGAACATGCATTAATACATTTATTTACACAATTTTACAAATTTCATTTCAGTTACTTCTATGTTCTCAAACCAAGTTACAACCCCTGGTGTTGAAATGTGAGGCTAATGCAAAACAGTTGCAGTTCCTTGAGTGTCCACTAGAGGCTGGCTGCAGAGGCCTGTGAAGTCCCATTTACACCCATTTTTAGAGCAAAGTTAAACATGTTTACAGCCTCATACTAAAAATGGGTTTGGTCTTAATGGCTCATTGCTTCATTCCTGGGTGATGTTTTTCATAACTTATCTGTTTTGTAGTTACTAAGACTTAGAGGTATACATATATTTGCATAACTCGGGGCGTGGTCAAGTTGACTTACAGGAAGCACAATGTATGTTTGCAGCCCGCCTCAGCTTGTTCTTTAGGTCTTTTCTAAGTTGACTCAAAGTTAGGTTGAGTCAGCAGGTCTAATTTTGTGGCTACAATAGTTTCAATAAACTTCTTTTTTTTTTAAGAAACCTTTTTGAAGGCGTTGAAAAACATTACATATAATATAGGAAACTTGCATATGTATAGTTATACATATTACAATGCATTTACACAATAGTTTCAAAATGCCTTTTCAGAAACCAGTGGGCGATGTCAGTGAGACTACGTCCATGTTGTAGTATTATATTGTTAAACATAGAAATAGGCAATCTAACCTCCTTCACATGATAATGGCAGCATGAAAAAGTGGTGTCACCTATTATAGTGAGTGACCAACCTAATTTTGGCTAGCTAGTTCCTGTTATCAGGAGAAAATGATAATGAGAAAAGTTATGAGATCTGGAGAAAACAACTAAGCTTCACCCATAATCACAGAAAAATCAACTTTGTTAATTCAATATAATGATTTAAGTCAAGATCTTGTAAAAATAGTAATGTAAAATATATATTATCATGAAAATTAGCAAAATAATGTACGGATGTAGTTCCACCTTGAGCTTTTGTAAGAACAATACCTCCTGAAGAAAACTTTCTTTTTTTAAAAGATTTTTTTCTGATTTTTTGTGTTTTTGATTAATATCATTTCCTCTAAAGGCTTAGGCACCAGATATTTATCAGCTATTGCACCTTCATCTGTGTTTCAGGGTGAAATGACGTTTGTTTTATAGTGGGATCAAAAACATGTTGCCTCACCAGCCTCCAGCAAATGAATGTGTGTGTCTAGATCTTGAAATAATACCTGTGAACATACCCTGAAAGACTCATCTTGCTTACGTCGTCCTAGAAATAATAATAATAAAACAATCTTCCATAAAGAGAAGTGATAAGCATATTTATCATTAACTAAAATCTGCATTCCCTTGATTGGAGCGTTGATGGAGTGTTCTTTCTTACTCCATATTTTCTCGAAGAATTGCCTTTTCGAGAGAGTCAGGCATAAATATTGCAGTCACAGGCACACACAGAATGTAATATAACAGGTCTCCTTGCCAGCCTCAGGCAAGTTATGGTGTAGATTCTTTTTTAGGGGTTGTAGCATGCTGTCTCTGCTAGGTGGAGCCCGAGTATACGGCGAGAGCGGCAATCCACATCCGAGTTTTTCCTCTCACCTTTCACTGCTCTCCATACAGAATTACTCCCAGCCAGTGCGCACAATTGGTTTGTCATAGTCGCAGAAAAGAGCTCAGGTTTTTGGGAACCAAACAACTTCGACTCTTTACCCCTCTGTGGAGCTTTTTTCCTCACAATATTTCCACTTGTGCGGTGTGTCAAATTCTTCTGGATATTTTTTTTTGTGCGTGTGTGCGCGTTGAGTGGCGAGGTCGTTTTTAGCTCCGGGACGTGATGTAGCCCCCGCACAGAAGGACGCCTCGTGCCATAAAGGGATGTAAAAAAAAGAGTGGGGACAACAGTATACCCGTGGATACACCGCGAGGAAGCTGCTGGCTTCATCAGGGGGGGGACTCGGGATTGTGGACGCACATCAGATCAGAACAGAGCCGATTTTAAACGAGGATATTGAACTATTTGGATTCTCTCTCCTCCACGCATAGTGCGTAAGGACGGTACCCAAACGCCTGCAAGACACTTTACATTGAATTTATCGCTTTTACTTTGCATGGAAGGACGAGAGCGATATCTCCTTTGCAGCAGTGCTTTCTAAATCCGCGGTAAGTGTGACTTTCCTTTACAAAAATGCATGTGCGCACAACCATAGTTATCTGTGTTGGGCGATAATAAAGCCCACGAATGAATGAATCCCTGCAGCAGTGTTGTGCTCTGTAATGTCAATCTTGGCATGCACTCCTCTCTTAATTACTTTAACTGGGCTATTGATGCGTTCAGGTGCAATCAGCGCTGATCAACGCGCGACATATTGACAGCCAATATGAAAATTTTAATTTCCTACTTTGATTATGCTTGACTTGGATTTTGCTGTCATTTAAAGGGAGATTTTTTTGAAGTGGAGAAATGTGTGTTTTCATTTTCCACATGGGGATGGAAAGAATATGCTCTTATGTAAAAATGGCTTTGCAAAGAAGTTGCATATCTTAGGCATGCCTATGAATTAAGTTTTTGCAGTTGGATGAAAATAGTCTCCAGTTTAAAATGAATATGTTGCCCTTATGGCTAAGACTGTGGCTGTCTGTAAACTGAGTCTTTCAAAGGTGCTTGAATCCCGAGATGTACCTCTGCAGGCCTGCATGCTGTTGCAGTTTGTTGCTCAAAATGTACTGGAGTGTGAGGAGGAGAGATGCCGTGTTGTGTGTGTCTTCATTTTTCATGATATTTATGTTAGAATAAAATATGAAGATGTCAAATTTTCAAAGATATTGTTCCAGAGATCCCTCCTTGTATATTTACATGTCTTGACTTTTATTTTTTGCTTAATTCATCTTAAAACTGCTCAAATGTTATGATTTATTAGACATATAAGAAAACTGCCCATGGTGAGGAAGACATGCCTTCCTCTTGTCTGAGAGGATTGCAGGGTTGAGGGGTCACTGTACTGAACGCTTTGATGTGAGGACGGCACCCTGTCTTTCAACATCAAAATCAAAGTGGAAAATGTAACCAAGCCTATCACTTTGATTCTGGTCTGATGTTTTCCTTTCCAATTCAAGGCTTGGAATATACTTGGACCTTTTATTGAATGTCCTCCTAAACAACATGACTTGGAAGAGGTCTCATCACGAGGATTCTCTCACCCATGGATTCAGTTTTGTGTGATTCAGACGTGTGACTAACTCTCGTGATGTATCTCAGAATATCATTATTGTCACTTGTATCCTCATTTGACAATTACATTCATTATATCCAGGACTGCAGTGCCATCTGTCACGTTATCTGCATTGGTAGAAGTGCCCTCAAGCAGATGACACACACACTTGTACACACAGCCTCCTCTACGAAGAGTACAAACCTTGACTTTACCCCTGGCTTAAACTCACTTGGATATTTGCCATTTTCTGTCTAAATGATGTCAATCTGCTCGTTGTTTTCATCTTTTTTAATTCAGGTAAAGGCTCCCTGTGGAATATAATCCAGGTTTTATTTAATACAACAGCAGTTGAACCTAACATCTGGTGTGATACCTGATGGGACCACTGTGGTAGGAAATAAAATAATTATTCCTTTGCCTTAGTTGAACTGTTGTTGCGTTGTGGGCCATTGTAGGGGTAGAGCATGTGCTACATATTGATTGGAAACGTAGAGATAGTGAAAGATGGCACACAGGCAGGGTGTTTTTTTTTTTTTTTTTGTTTGTTTTTAAAGAGTTTTTCACATTCAGTTATTTGGCAAGTTTTAACAGTTACATTTTCCCAAATGTCCTCTAGGTTCCAGTCTCTTAAATCTCTTTTCCTTTTATAGCAGACTTAACTGTAATCATCCGCCACTTCAACCCTTCTTCTGGTGTGTGTACTTTGACTCGCCCTGCTGTGTTCATTTTTAAAATTTCTTCGGCAAGTTTTTGCTTTTACATTTTTGTATAATGTCTTCTAGAATTTAATGAATTAAATCTTTATTCTCTCACAAACTGATGACTACCACTTCCCTGAAAGCCAAACTTTACTGGAACCGTTCTCCACTTCATGAATAAGTGATCAACCCTTTTTTTGTCTCCATACTGACTCACTCTGTTTTTATAGTCCTACACTTTGTTCTCACGCATTGTTCTTTCATATACACTATTACACCAGTATAGGTGAATTTGTCGCCCTCACTTTAAAGAAACATGCTTTTTTTTCTTCATGTATTGTTCCTTCTGTAGTCGGTGATGCCCCCTTTTTCAACCCGGTTGATGTAGAGCAGCTTTTCAGCGAGTGAATTCCCTTTTCCCGTGGCAGTTCCATTTATTTGATTTGATTTTTTACCTTTTTGGATACAATTGAAAAAGCCAGGAGGAATCCAATTTGTCGTTTCAGTTATGAATGGAGACATGGGCTCTCTGATTTTCTTCATTAGGTTAGCTAACGTGGGGCACGGCTTCGTGGCTCGTGTTATGTACAGTGAGGGCTTTTACTGGCGTTTCAATTTAGATAACCATTCTTCAAAGCTGTATTTTGTGAGTCTGTTGGTCATGCAAGTTTCACGTCTATTTTCAACGTCTTTTGCCGTACAAATTAAAGGATGGTTCCGTAGATGAACAGCACCTTTTGAGCCTTAAACTTAAACTGTGAGAAGGTCTTGCATTTAAAGCCGGCAGTGATAACTTTGTCCAAACAGTGATTGAGCCTGATCCGAAGCAGAATAAGTGGATTAATTAATACTTTTCTTTTCACATCTCTATCTAAATGCTTTTTCTGTAGTGATCTGGCATTGCTTTATATAACAATCTAAAGCTCAAGGTCGTGGGCTACACTCACTTTCAGATGTCAGATTTATTTTCTGTTGTTGCCCTGAGTGTACAGTCATCTCCCTTGGGATCAGACATTGGTTGTGATTCACTTTTCATATTCCTCCTTCCTCCCACGTATATTTGCACTAACAAGCAAAATTATAAGTGTTTTTCATTTATTTAAATCAGATAATAAAACATATTGATTGAAGAAAGGTGTCAGTAAGCTTTAAGCTGTTTTGGCAGTTGGGGGATTACAATTGGGTTTTGGTGAATGGATTGCAACAGCAGCAAAGTTGATGGTCTCCATGGCTACCAATCACCGGCCTCTTTCATACAGTAATGTAAGGTCACTCCATCTCCAGTACACTTCAGCTGAATCTAGTACAACACAAGTGTTACGTGTAGGGCTTTATATATTACAGTTAATGTTAGATTGTTAAGGTATTCTGACAATGAGTGGACATTATAAACCTGGTTATGCCATAAATTAATTAAAGAGCTTAAATCTACAGAGAGGAAAGGACAGAGGCAGCAAAGGGGATTAGGGAAAAGGAGCAGTGAGGTAGTAGATGATAATTTTGAAGGTGTCTTTATATGCAGTATCTAATTTTATTCCAGTTTGACAAAGGACATGATGTTGATTTGTGGTGCGCTTGGATTACTTTCCCTAAAGGCGGGTACACACTACAGGATAATCGGGCAGATTTTTGTCCCGATCTCCCCCTAACGATCAAAGCCAGCAAAGGCCCGATTGTCTGATGTTTGCAAACGACATCGTGTCTGATTTTTCCCGTGGTGTGGGGTGTGTTAAGAGTGATTTTGTCCTGTCGGAGCCACTCGGAAGGCGTCAGAAGGAGAGATCGTAAATAATGAACATGTTTAATATTTGCAACTATAAATCCTGTAGTGTGTGGGATGCTCCGAGGGGAGCCGAGCACGCACAGTGTGTAATGTCACGAGTGCTGGAGCAAGAGCTAATTCAGCTGACTGACGGAAGAGGAAGTAAAAACAAACAAAAACATGGCGCTGGTGAAAACAAAAGTCTCTTGGACCTCCCAAATGGAAGACCAACTGGTTGAGTTGTAGCAACAGAATGAATGTTTAAATATAACAATTCGTCCTAAACCTACTGCAACAGGACGGACAAAGAGAAGAGTTTGACCGAAAATCCGTCAGCCATGTTTGTTTACACCAAAGTCCCGTTTTACTACGCAAGATTTGGAATATTGAGCGCAAAGAACCTGATACTCTGCTGGAGAATCGGTTAGTGTGTGCTGTGCTCTGTAGTGCACACCACACACTATAAGATCAGAAGAGAGAGATCTTGTGCGATCTGTCTTTCACCAATCACTGTGTATATTCTACAAGTAGACTCAGTGGCTCAACAAGTCTGATTTATTCTAGAGAAAGTTATGTTTGGATTTGAAAAAAACAAATCAATCTCAAGTGATTTCTTAGGAAAAAAGCTGTCAAAACTGTTTGCTTCCAGTCTCTCAAATTCAAACCAAAAAATGTTTGAGTGTGTGATTGTTGAAAAGACAAGACATTTGAAGTTGTCACATTGAGAATTCCAAAACAGTGGCTGCCCTTTTCACCACTTTCTGCAATTAGAGAACAATAATCAATCAATTGTCAGAAAAAAAAAATTCCATTGCCATGTCTGAGAACAATCAGAAGCTGAAGCTCTTGTTTTTTTAACGTTGATGATTGTGAAGGGAGATTTGGAGGACCTGCGGGTCAGTTTCGTGCTTGTGCAACTCTAACTGGCGAACCCACTCTGTGTGCCCAAAGAAGCACTGATCCACTTTGTGTGGAGTTAACCGTCTAATGTGCCTCACCTTATTCTGTTAAATATTACACTGCCAGACTGCAAACTGGTGTATTACTCTCTCACACTATTTGCAGTCTACTTGATAGTTGTTCATTACCCTCATTAGATCATTTTCCAGGCCTGGAACGTGATGATTTCAGCATTTCAGACCCCTTACACAGAAACCTTTATTTCCTGCTCATGGCATGACTAGTCAGGAAAGATGAGGCATCTTTTTCGACTTATCAAAGACAGCACAGCAAGTTGACAAGTTGGAAAATAAGGACCCTACAGAAAATAACTCTCTGAATCCTCATACAGGCTGTCTAAATGATGGATTTTAAGACTTATTTCGCTGTTGAAATGTTTATCCCCGCAGCTGGGTGCTGACATGTGAGGCTCTCAGAAACATCGTGAGGAAGGGGAAATGATGCTTTTATATTTCCACTAATTCTCCCCTCACAGTTTTGAGATAACAAGTTGCCAGATCTCAAGTGTTAACTCATAGATCGGATTGACTTTCGTGGCGAAAAACATGCCACCTTATGTGTTCTTTACACAACTTATTTACTCAGAAGTCTTGTCTTTTTGAATGTCAATGGTTTAACCTGGGCTAAAACAAAATGTAAAGCCGCAGAGCTTCTATACTTTGCTCACATTCCTGTGGTCCAAATCTCTCCCGCTGCTCCAGTGAGGCCCTCAGTTTTTCTAAGGTCCCTAAGACCGGCGTTATCATGCTGTTAGGAGCGAGACAGGTTGGTCTGCTGGGGCCCTTTCTTTGGCAGGAATGCCACAAAAGGAGAAAAGCAAAGGCCGCAAATAAAAAAAATGAAAGCACACGACCGAGGAAAAGGTCCTGGAGGTCTGCGCCTCTCAACACTTTAGCTGTCCTGTCTCACAAAGAGCCTGGACACAGGTTTTGACACAAGCTTTCACTACATTCCCCTGCTTTCAGGAAATAGGGGTATGAGTTGAGATGGAGACTTCAGCCGGTGCTTGATGGAAATAACACACAATTATTTTCTTGATTCTTTACAGCTCCATGAGTGACTCCAAAGCATGAGCAAAGCATATTCTGTAATTGTACTTGAACAAACTATTGAATATTGTATGCTTCAGGGTCAACAGGTTTAAGAACAGCTTTTATGTGGAAGAATTTCAGAGTTTGGCATTATTATTTTGTGTTATCGCACCACTGCAGCTGACATTGAATAATAAAAATGGGTTATTGAAGATGAAAAGATTTTATTTTTGAAATAGAGAGTACTAAAGCATCTGGATGTGTCTGATAAAGAATATTCTACAAATGCCAGATTAAAAACTTAAAGACATGGTTTGAGGCAGCAGTTTATAACTTTAAAACTTTAGAGAGAAACATAATTACTGTCTTTAGCTTATTTACCAATTTACCAGTATGTTTTCAGTACACCCTTTATGTACCAGCCTTATGATTGGGGTTATATTAGGTTGCAATGTTATAGAATCTGGAGTCTGGTTTTAGGGTCTCCCAGGGGGGAAAAGTTAGACTGCCTTCTAGCGTGACGATTCCCAGTGTAGGGCCCTATGATTTCCGCGTTCATGGATTCGCAGAATTGACCAATTTTTGGGAGGGGGCGGGTAAGTGTTTGTGAGGAGATGCACGGGTTGTGCCACGAATAAGCGGTCGAATATGAATATGACGTGAACGCAGCTGTGTCGTGACAACCCCGCCCACCGTGAGCCGGTACTCGGGCTGGTGGAAAAGGTACCCAAACCGACTAGAGCCGAGTCCAGTCGAGTAGAGCTGGAACTGTGTAGTGGAAAGGGTCTGTAAATGGGCTCCGCCTGTGGTTAGGTTGACAGTTGTGAGGTAAACTTAAAAGGAAAGCGGATTCAATTTATTTTACTCACTATTTACACATGGATAGGGATGAGACAACAGAGTGTTTAGACACGCCGCTTTCACCACAGGGGGCGACAGAATCGCCACAAACCAGTTTCTCGCGGGAGCTTTAAATGCAGGTTGCATGCAGTGGGTGATGATGACTGCCCCAGCGGTCATGATGGTGAATGTGCATGACAAAGCTTTAGCTAGTTATAGCAATATCTGTGTGAAAAACAGCACTATGCATTAATCACTGCTTGCAGCCAGCTTTCCAATGTAGAAAGGAAAAGGTTATAAAAGTGCGTATTATACACTCACTTCTCTCAGTTTCAGTGGAATTACTTCCAGGCCCCTTGACTTTGGCTGTAACAACCACATTTGGCAGTTCGGACAAAAAGAGTAGTGTAGTGTGTTGATGCACCTCTTTTCCTTTCTTAGTGTGAGGGATTTTACACCACTCCAGTAAGTAGAGGAACAGGCAAGGTTTTGGAAAATATGTCACCTTTTTCTTCTTTACTCGTAATGCAAGGAATATAAAAAAGAAGTTTGGATTTAGGCTCAAGGACGTAATATTGTGTGCAAGTAGGACATAGAGAATTGGTAGACCATGAAATCAATTGAGGCTGCAATTCAATTTGTTCACTGTACATCCAAAGAATCCAGTAAGCTAAGGCTATTTTAAATTCCACAAGCACATCATTTTAATTTATGCATTTAATTTTAATAAAGGCCTTCGAGGCTAGGACATTGTCAAGCTCAACATTCAATGCTACCATGACCAGTGACAGTCTGCTTCAAAAATGTGTGTGTTTTACACTACAGCTTTCATTATCTGCAAGCCAACCCTCCACCCTTAATTTGACATGCAGTTAAGTTGTCCCTAGGGGGTCAAAACACTTAGCAGACACATTTCAATACTCAACAACTTCTGCAGGCAGAGATACAAAGATTGCATGCCAAGAGGATGTGAGAGCAGAGCATTAAGTAGCTTCTGCAGATGCAGATATGCATTCATTTTATGAATAGAGAGGGAGATGCTATCTCTCCATTGCAGCAAGGATTCTTATAAGAACACTGCTTGCAGATAAGGGCCTCTGCAGTATGTCTGACCAGTGAACAGTGCAGAGATCAAATCAGCTGCTCCTGACTGAAATCCGCACTGACGTTTTAAGTCATTATATCTGTATTCCAAGAACGCAGTTTATAGTATAACACTGTTAACCTTACCGCCAGTAAAACAGAAAGGCACGAGGAAAATTAAAATCATCGAGTTAAAGGATACATTCTTCTGGGCTGGAGTGCAGATATGGACCAAAAATGTCAACTTAGCATTTAAAGCTATCCAAGCCACTCTTACGACCCAGTTGGTGGTGTTAAAAGGTACCCAAAAGCTATCAAACTGACAAAGCCTGACAGAGCCGCAGTACATCAACCGCTTTACAACTCTGTAAAATCTGATACATTTGTCTATGTGCATTTTACAATATGACGGCAACTTTTTTTCGACAAAATTGATGGCTTTGCTTTGTTCTGGGGCTTTTTTTTCTGGTGAACTTTGGGCCGGAGGAGAGGATTCAAACAAAGATGCAATGCTTCTCCGAGACCGAAGCTCTAAAAGAAGTTAATTTATGGCCTGTTTGGGAGGCAGGTTTGGGCTTGAATACATAATAAGGTAGTGCACCTGCAGCCGCATACAAATGAATGGAAATGACGGTTAGTATTTACGCCTCCCTAAACCACTGGGACCTCCTGATCGGACCACTAATTGGCCTGCAAAGAGAAATGAAGATAGCTTCCTTGTTCAGAGGCTGCTGTATCTGCAAATATCAGGTGTAGATTTGCACATAGAATCTGAATTTGTCCACACCAGTTACAAAAACATGCACCATTAACTAACACTAAAGCAGCTTTTGAAGGCTTAATGCCAAATGTTAATGTAAGTTGTTCTCTACTGTGAGATATATTCCGGTTTTAGACTATATAGTTGTTACGACCAAGAAGTGATACAGAATATACCTTTTATGAAGCCTTATAAACTGTATTCTGGGTGACTTTAATAATATGAGGTGCTGTAGCTGTTCATCAGGAATATTATTGGATAACTGGTCCATTGGCATGGACATGCAAAGCCCATCACTCCTTTAATAGCTCAACAAGCGCTTGTATTTCTCTGCTATTGCTTTACATGTTTTCTTTGAATGTTTCTTTGCAGTTAATTAATTTCATGTAGTTGTTTTACATGTATATGTTTTGCAGCCCTTTGTTGTTGTTTCATATCACTTTGTAGTTGTTTTATTTACAGTAGTTGTTGATGTGCATCTTTGAAGTAATTTTGTGATGGATGTTTTTTTCTTTTCTTGCTTCTGTAAAGTGATTTAGTCTCCGTTTACAGTCATTTTACATCCCTTTGTGGACCATTTTTAAAGGATTTCTTTTTGCATTTTATCTTTGAAGTCATTTTGTGACTTCAAAGATTAGTTGCATCATTTATCACAATTATTTTCATTTTCCTTTTTGCTTCTTAGAAGTGATTTTGTGTTTCTTTGAAGTTGCTTTCAATTTTGCACCTGGTTCTTTTGACCTTTTTGAGGTGATTAGGTCTCTTTATTTTTATATTTTGCATGAAGGATTTTGTTTTGAAATTCATTTTTGTAGGAATTTTGCATCTGTTTGAAGCTGACTTGCATCTTTTTTATATATATTTTTGTTTTCCTCTTCCCTTGAAGTGATTGAGTTTCTCTGAAGTTATTTGGCATTTTCCTTGTCTTTGAAGTAATTTTATGTCTATTTGAAGTTGTTTTGTATCTTCTTTGTCTTCTAACTTTTTAATTCACTTTAGCTTCTTTGAAGTGCTTGTGTCTCTCTGTAGCTGTTAAGCATTTGTTTAGTCTTGTCTCATCTCTTTTTTGCTTCTTTGAAGTAACTATTAACATCTTTGTAGTTGCTTTATCCTTTCAGTATTTCTTTTGTCTCTTTAAAGTTATTTTAAAATCTTTGTTGAATTTAAGAGACTTTTTTAACTAAGTGTTAGCAGCCATTTAAGACAGACAGGGGATTGTAGAGCCCAGACCTGTACCTAGAATGCCAGTGTAGAAATACATGTAGGCTCATCAGTACTTGACCTGGTTCTAAACATTCTGGCACATGTAGGGCATGATGTTTGATAGTGTGTCTGTAATGTGTGGATACAACTTCTGCACTTTAAGACCTTTTTGTCTTACCTTCAGAGCTTCTAATGAAACAAAAAGCATGATCATCTCAATGGCTGTTGATAACAATATCCTGCTGAATGTCTTTAGATCAAAATATAATTTCCTCATTCATACTTTGTAAGATTGTGGAGAAAGGAAGTGTCTTTGCAGATGGATAATGAAAGTATTTCTGCTCAGGTGTATAGTACCACAGTGGAGGTTTTATACTTTTCATGTGAATTTGTTTCCTCTTTTTCTTAATTACGAGAAAGCAAATTGGTAATGCATTAAATTAGGGTGTATTAATTCAGTTGATCTACATCTGGTTCCTTCTGTGCCTTAAAAATGTATTGCAGCGTATCAGCATTTCCTCTCGTGCTTGCGACTTAGGCCAAATGGATTTTCCTGATCGATAGCATAGGATTGGATTCAGGAGTGTTGGAGGGGAAGGGGGAGTGGGAATCTGGCGGGGCCTCCTGCCTCAGCCAGTAGAGTCCTCAAGAGAAGTCCCCTGTTAGTTCCCTTCTTTATTAGCCTCTGCTCACAGGGAACAAAACATTTTAAATCTCTGTACACCTGCTTACCCGCTTCATCTCAGGTTGGTATAATGACAGCAAGAAGTGTGTATCCACTGGCAAATATAAACTTCCCTGCCAGCCTTTTGTCACCTCTGGAATGGAGATGACTGAATTGATGTACCGCCCCAGTGGAGCAAAACGGTTTAAATGACAACACATTTTTGTCTCACCTTGAACTTAATTGACTGCCTGAGAGCTGGCGTTTGAAAAGTGCTGACAAAATGACTTCCCTTGTTGTTTTGAAACTGTAGCTATCGGCAGAGCCAGTATGGCATTGTTTTCAGAGCGCTGTCACACCTGCATGCGTCATAATCCAACACTTATACGTAAGGATGGATGGTGTCTTCATAAGGATTTGCATTATGCATGGTTCATGTGAGAAGCATTATTCCTAATGGGCTTAATGTCTGCATGCATTAGTTTATATAACAGGAAGGAGAAGAGGCAAATGTGCTTCTTACTATTCAAGAAATACTTCAAATACATGGATTGTTAATTAGAAACATTTCTTTTAGAGTAGCTTTGGGGATAGAAATATCTCATGTTGTTCCCATTTCTGCCTCTTACTAAGAAGAAGCAGTTGTTAACAAGGTACCCCATGACAGGTAGGTTGATGACCCAGGTTCCCACCAGCATCTCTGTCAACCATGACAGCTCTAGGACTGGGTAGCAGTTACCCTGTCATTGGAGAAGACCAGCTACCCCCCTCCTTGCCATTCGCTCCTACATTGGTCTCGCCTGTGATGCAGAGCCGCCACAGCGCAATGGTGGCAACCGTGGGATTTCTTAGAGGGGGAGCCACAAGACTGTAATCAGTCATTATGTCAGGAGCGAGCCCCGTGAGCCCCGCTCCAGCTCATTCAGCCAAATAATAAGCAGCAGATAACGGTGCTTGCGTGCAGGCAGGAAGGGAGCCCCCATGGGGCGTGGAGCTAGAAAACGGGGGGGGCTTTTTTCCTCTTGTCTACCTACGCAGGGACGTCACCTTGGTTCAAGGGCTGGAACGAGCCATACATACAGAGGGTGGAAATTTTTGGCCCTCCTTCCAGTTAATGGCAAACACACCTTGTGGTGCCGTCAGGGAATGTGTGGGATCTGTTGAGAAAATGTTCCATACCTTCCATTGCAGTTTAAATGTGTCTGACAATTACACCGGTTCAGATTGAAGGCTGAGGGTTGGAATCTGTTAAAATACAAAATCATTGTTAGCCCATATGACTCAGTTCTCTACAGTTACAGCCTATATTTTCTTATGTCAAACCTTGGAAGCCTTTCTGGGTCTTGATTAAGGTTGATGTAGTGTCAAAATACCAAAGCAGCGATGGAAACACGTCAAGGACTTCATTTTTCAATTCATGGCCAAGTCTGATGATTCTTTCTTCATAACTCTGTATGGGAATACCATCACTGTCCAAACCAAGAACTGTTTTCTGTGTAATTAAGCAACCTTGGTTCTCTGGTGGAAATCAGATTTTTAATGGACAGAAAATTGTGGCCATCCATCCATTTAATGGCAAACAATAAATATTTAGTATCATTTAAAAGCCTAGTTTTTGTTGCACTTTGTTTTTTGGGTGTAATGATGAGATGCAGAAACTGGGTTTAGTGTTAGGATATATGGGAAAATGTGAACTCGTATCAGGGGGGCTAAACAGAAAAAAGTGTCCCAGGCTTTTCAAAAATAACCACGATACTGAGACATTTTTGCTTTAGGTTATCATACCGTCATCTCATACTGACCTGTGCCTTGCCACAACAGGAATGCTGAGTGATGATAGTAAATAGAAGCCCCCCCCCCATTTTTTTTGAAAGCCCCTCTCCTTTCCCCTCCACCCTCATGGAGTTTTGTCATTCCATAACAAGGGTCACAGTCCCTCATTGTCTCGCCATAGCATTCCTCCTCATGGTAGTATTGACTGGATCTGCTGGGTGAGCGGTGCCATACAACAGCCATACATCATTTGGAAGACAGAATGACAGACAGTGGGAGTTGAGATGTCAGATCGTCCTCTCCAGGCAATTGACATCCACTCCCTTCCTGTTCTCCACAGTGTTACTCTATCTTCTGACAGAGGCTGCACTGATAGCTGCAGCCTCTTGCTATAATGCACTAGACACAATGGTGGTATAAATTCTCTAAAGGTGACTGGCGCAGGAATAATTCTGCCTCATATGAATGCTTTTTAAGGGTCTTTAGCAGGACAGACCATAAAGTCATAGAAATATAAATGTTATTTGTACACCCAGTGCTACATTATAATTGGTTCACGACTGTATGCATGCAAAGATTGATAGCTAGATTAATCTCATCAAAATGTTAAGCTTTTATAATCTTCTCATGGACCCCTTTTACCCTCTCATACATAATAAATGTAGCTAAAAGTCAGCATGACATACAGCAACACAGTTGCACATGGAAATTATGAAACTGCAGCATGCCACCAGACAATGAGCTCATTCAGGGTCAGAGGAGGTCAACCCTTTATGGAATTTCTGCCCATAATGATTAATAAGGTTGGTGTAGTTATTGCCTTGGAAGTCATCAGTGGAATGCTGGAGTTAAGCAGTTATCTGTAATCCAGTTTCATTACACCTTCGCTTGCAGTTTCCCTTGCTTAATGCTTTGTGGTCTCCTCTTCTGTTTACTCTATGTGCTGTACAGTCGCCACTAATGAACAGCCCATTATTGATTGGTATAGACAACAGGGATTGCTTTGTTCTACCATTTCTTATCAGATCACTCTTCCACAAAGAGATACTGAAAAGCCAATGTCCCGTTACTTTCGGAGGCTCTGCACCAAAAAAGTCTATTTAGCGGGGGTTCTGTTGTCGCCCGTGAGTGCTGTGAAAGGTTAGGCTCCTGTAATCTTGTTTATGTTTTTGGTCAGTAGTAAGCCTCCCTAAGCCAGCTTTGTGTCAAACACAGCTGGAGAGGCCTTTGCAATTGCAGCAGAGCAGAAATAATTGGTCCAGCAGCTTGGATGCTGCCATGACACACAGGTAATTTGCTAATTTCTGTCTCTCAGCTGGTGTTACCAGTGCAGGAGGCTGTGGTTTGGAGGAGTGTGTAAAAATGATTTATGTTCTCTAAGTTGCTTTGGGAGAAATGGAAGTAAAGCAGGGTAAACAACTTACATAATTTAGGCTATTGATTGTTTTTTGTTCCAATTTTGAAGGAGCCAAGTCCCATTGCTTGAATGAACTTGTCTCAAATCATCAACCAAGTGTCTTCTGTAAGGGTTTAAAGATTTGCTAATCCAAATAGCTTACTGGTCTTAATACTGACGATTCCAGTGCACCAGTACACATTACCCTGGGTTGGTAAAAATGCACTGGATGATGACCTTATTTTAAAGTTAGGATCGAGTCTTCAGCGTTTATTTCTGGATTTGTCTTATCTTGCAAGACTCAGGCGTTGACCTCAGATGTGACTAGCAAGATAATGTCATTAAGCCTGCTGGGTGAAAACGACAATTTGTGGGAAAGACTTCAGTCTATTCATTTATTTGGACTGTAGGCTTACTTTCTGTCTCTTGGAAAAGTTGTGATAACAAGGACATGTTGCTTGAAATGTCTTAACTTGAAAGTCTTCCTCAAATATCAGTATGCATCGAATCAAGTTGAATTGAAACAATTTGTTATATATTCTGATGAATTGTCCCTCATTCTGGTCGTAGCCGTACAGGATTGAATCCAATCGAATGGTCTTGTTAAGGAGTCTTGGATGGGAATTGAGAAACAGTTCCAGGTAAGGGCTGGTTCCAACTGGTTCAAGCCATTGACCTCATTTGCCTTTATGCTCATCAATGCCTTCCTCTTCGGTCCATGTACCCACCATCTACCACTGTTTAGACATGCAGCTCTGGAACTGTCCATAGTGTCCTCACCGTCCCTCCTATCACTCAGTATGGTGTAAACGTCTCTACACTTTATCCTGATCAATTTGTGTGAGACTCTAACGTTAATCAATGTCTGCGCACTGTGGAGTCACCCATGCATATTACACTTCAGCCCCCTGGCAGTTCACAGTCATCTTTTTTACTATCTGTCTTGGACAGAAGTTGAAATTTGGCTGTTTCCTCACATTCTTTTAAAATCAACGGACGGAGGACTGTTTTCCTGCTGCTTTTAATAAGCAAATTTGACAGTCTCAGAGCATCCAGGTGTCACTGTTTTCTCTGGGCTGCTGAGCAGGGGCCAGTCCAGACTGTATTGACTGGTATGGCAGAACTAGGGCACTGACATAGGTATGGGTGGCCAGGGTACACACAGACACACAGATTATCAGCATTTACCTGAATTGATGCAGCACTAAAGACAAACATATGTTAAAGGAAAAATAAACCTGCTGAGTATGCAAAGTGTCTGGTTAGATGACTGGATTAACTCCCAAATAATCAATAGAATACTCGATTACTGGAGCCCCAGCTGACTAGCATCAATGATAATAGCATTGGTATCAATAAAATCTTATCAATTCACAATCCTGTTAAGAAGAGATGCACACCCCTTGTGTCTCCGCATAGTTTCCTGTTTGTTGTGGTTGCTTTCTTTTCTGCTTTACAGTATCTATCAATGTCAACACATTACACACGCTCATCTGGTAGATTGCCACAGTAGTGGTCAATAAGTCGACCTTCCATACAATCAGCATGAGCCCTGAATACCTGATGCTGTAACGGTCCCAAGGGAGTCCTCTACCCTGGAATCTAACATGGATGACTTTGAGCTGGCCTCCGCCAAACTGATGGAGAAATTTGGATCCGTGAGTCCGGAGAAGCCACTTTTAATTACACTGGCAGTAAAGGATGAAATTGAGCAGGAATGAAGTGCTTTTTGTGCATCGATTTTTCTCTGCATCTGCGGAAATGCTGGAGAGAGAGAGAGAGAGAGAGAGAGAGAGAGAGAGAGAGAGAGAGAGAGAGAGAGAGAGAGAGATAGAGAGAGAGAGAGAGAGAGAGAGAGAGAGAGAGAGAGAGAGAGAGAGAGAGAGAGAGAGAGAGAGAGAGAGAGAGAGAGAGAGAGAATTGTAACCTTTGCTATCGCTGGACTGCAGGCAAACAAGAGCAGAGGGGGAGCTTTGTGCATGCCTTTTTTTCCCTTCTTTATTTTAATACAATGAGAGCATAAACCATCCTTATTAGAAAATGCCTTTGAATTGAATAGGAAGCCAAGCAGGTCTGGAAAGAGGCCACACAAGCACTTTACCTTGATAGGGTTTTGATGATTTCTGTGATCCGTTTTGACATCTGACAAACTTTGGCGACCCTTTGGTGTGGATTTTTATGACTAGAATGACAAGGTGATGCTAGGCATTTGGATGGAAGTTTGTCTGTTTCCCCCCTAAGGATTCATGTCCATTTCAGTGGCTGTTTCCACTAATCTTAAGCCTATATTTTGGCAGAGTGTCACCTCACCTGGGTGTCGGGAGAGTGACTACCACCTTGATTGCCCTCAGGTCCCTGTAGGATTCTATCATATGTCGGCTACTGCAGATGACTGTGTACTATAAAAAGATCAGTTCCTTTTGGAAACAGACGACAGTCCGGCTTTTGTTTGCTTGTTTTCAGTTGACGCTTCCTCCTGTTTTCACAAGAACTTCCCTCGACTGCGTGCTTTACACAGTCACACCAGCAGATGCGGCAATTCGTCATGCATAAGAAACCCCACTCCGACGGCCATCTGTCTCCCTGTGTCTGTTACCATGCTCCAGCAGTTTGCTTTCATACCCATTTCCCATATACAATTTTAAAGACCTGCAAAATATGCTGAACCGATCTCATGACCTCTGTACCTTATTCTAAAAATCGATACATGACCCAAGTAACAGAAACCAGAAAATATACCAACTGTCACCTTATATAGTTTCTGAGACTTGTGGAAAGAGTTGCCATTTGGAGCCCCACTATACTGTTACCTCCACTGGATAGCTGGAATGAATTATTATGCCCCGTTAAAATGAAATTTGACTCCTCCGACCTGATTCCTCGAAGAGCTAAAAAAAACAACATGCAAAGCCATAACAGGTAAAAAGCAATCCGGTCAGAGAGATCACTCTAACTGCTCTGGGAACCAATGCCAACAACAGAAGCTGTTTACCATTTGACCATGTCAACTGACATTATGAAAACCCTGAATACTGATCTGAATACTGAAAGGCAATGGAACCAAGGACATTGGACCAAACCAAATGCCTGTAAAGAATGTCAATATCGGACTATTTTGCAATACCCTGGATTATCTCCTACAACATTAATTTCAACTCTTGATGCATACAGTTATAATGTGGTTAGGATTGGGTAATCAATTGAGGTTGAGTTGTAGGTAGAGCATGAGAACTCAAACATTTCACCAAGGTTTTGGGATGATTAAGTCAAGGCAATTAAAACTCTTCGAAAGCCATAAAACTTTATGGAAAGTCTACAGCAGTACAGATGATCATCAATGACATTTCTGGAGTTGATTTGACCGTATTCTTCTACCTGGCAATCAAAAGAACCAACTGCCAATCAAACACCTCTGAGCCCCTTTTTCTTCTTCATTTTCTATAACATAGGAATGACCAAAAAGTAAACTGGACTGTGGCGCTGGTGGCCTAGCGGTCTAAGCGTCTAACGTCTAGAGGCTACAGTCCTCGTCTCAGAGGTCGCCGGTTCGACTCCCGGCCGGTCGCCTATTTCCTGCATGTCCTCCCCCACTGTCTACTCCACACATTTCCTGTCTCTCTTTGGCTGTCCCATTCAATAAAGGCAAAAATTATTTAGATCAGGGAACTATTAGGGCTACTGTGAATCCATCACCTAGTGTCTTGTTTTCTAGTTGTCCACATCATAGGTGCTATACTTAACTTGGCACAGGACCAACAAAGACTTTTTACCAAACCAGTTGACCAAAGAGATTTCCAATGTTGGACTGCTGTTAAATAACTATGAAATCCAGTACGCACAGTTTTCATTATGATAATGCTAAGGTTAGGGAAATATTAGGATTAGTGCAAATAAATCATGAAGATATTATAGTTGAGTTTGGTTAGTGTATGACTACAGCTAAAACAATAACACTATTGATTGCATGTCTGTGGTTGACTGAACTTAAGGGCCTGTGACCACTAAATGTTTTGAGCTGGCAACAAAACCAGTTCAGTGATTTCAGTGCTCAGCTTCTTACTCACTATAACACCCTATGTTGTCACTCCACTCACAGCAATGCCAGTTGAAAATAGTTAACCTATTTTTCAATACTGTTTTGCCCATCAGTCCCAAACTGCCCTTCAAAGATCATGTAAACGACTGGTCAACAATAATGGTGGAGAAACCGTCTATGTATTTTTCCAAGTTTATTATTTCTAGGCCTTAAAGCTGCTGCTAACACCAGGACACCATCCTTTTTCATAGTTTTTTATGTTGTCTTTGTAAAATGTCCTTGATTATGTTAATATTAAATGTACAACACTTTGAAATAGACTTAGCAGTCAGAGAAAATGCTGTTGGTGGACACAGGCCCTTTTTCTACCTAACATTCAGAAGTGCCTTGTTTCAACTACATATGAAACTTCTGTTCATGATTCATGTGCAAGGAAATTGAACAAACCCTATTGCTTTGCAATGATATCTATTGGAATATTGTGTTAAGATAAAGTTAGGGTTAGGCAGCTTTTCAAGTGGAGTAAAGGCATGGTTTGGGTTTTGCAAATACAACTTTTGGCAGGTATTACAACTAATAGGACAGTCTTGAATGAGCGAGACCTGCTACCTATCCATTCAACAGTCCACAGCTTCATCTTTGGCACTGGACATACCTTGTGAATTCCAGATGAGTCTTATCTGGACACAGCTCTAAGGATACTGAGCTGGATTGGACAGTTGTTTCCATGCCTCTGCTGTTGTTGATTTTTGCAACATACCCAATTAGCCAGAACCCAGCAGGAGATAGTTGAGAGAGTATGCTAGGTGCTTCAAAGATACAGGTTTCCATTAGTATTCAGCTCCCCTGTCTCTCTATGGTTACCACAACACAGGACCGCTTACTGTTATTATGGTCTCTAATTCCTTCTTCCACAGCAGTACCTCTTTTTCTTCAGTCGTAGTCACATCCTTGCTCCAAAAAACTAAATATGGCATTTCTGGTGACAGTAAAAGATGGGATTTAGGGGGCTTTAGGGGTGCTTTCAGAGTGCATGTAAGGGTTATTCATACCTGGCTTTGTACTGACAGAAAATGCACATTCCAGAGCATCCAAGCGCTTCAGTTCTCTCTTCTTCTTTGCATCCCTTTTTTCAACTTTTCCCTCCATATTGTGGCTATGCATTTGCAAAGGTAGCAACTGTTTCTTTCCCCATCCATTCAGTGCAGTCACATTTGCACATTGCAGGTGACCTGATGAAAACACAGCCTCATCTCTCGCTTGTGTTCAAGGAGAATTGCACACGTTCCCTCAGTCTATATTGTACCATTAAAGCACAGGATTGCCACATGCATGAAATAAAAGCAGTGCAGTGATAGAAAGATGCCTATCATTCTTTTGCTGAGCTTTTGCTCTCCTCAGGGCTACGTGTTTAATATGACTCTACAAATGTGATTTAGTGGGTAGATAGCCTTGGGACTCACGGGTCACTACTGCACACCTCTGGTGTGTGTTATATAGCTACAACTCATGTAGGTTAAGGTTATCTTGAGGATGGTGGGTATGTTTTTGAACTGTATGCAGCGGAGGGATATTCACAGAATAGGCTCAGATAGGGTTAGGGCTTGTGAACAACTGCCAAGGTTTCTTGCTTAGTAATCGAGAGCAACAAAACAGACTGAAAAATGAAATAATTTCCAGACATTTCTACATTTGTTGCAGTATCTTTCCTCTTTTTTTGCCTTTCCCTTTGAGCACATTTCGTTAAAGCATTTACTCAGAGAGCATCAAATTCATCAGACGTCTATTCCTTCATCTCCCATCCCAACCTGTCTATATTCATCCTCAATTCAATTACTTTTTTTGTTTCAGCCGAGACTCGTTCTATACCTTATTGCTCTCCGATGCGTGTTGCTTCCTCACAGATTTATGTCTGAGCTGAAGGATGGCTGTCCAATTTTCTGCATGGATAGCGGTGGCTGGCGGCATTGTGTGTGTTTTAAAAGCTCTCGTCAGGTATGCGTTAAGGTGGTATGGACGTCATGGTCATGTAATTCTTCTAGACATTGTCCATTTCTGTCACTTTCAGCCATTAGCTTGAGTATAGTGGTGATTTGTCATGTTGGTTCTATCGGTTGAGGAGATACCAAGTGTCTTAGAGAGTATGCATTGGTATGCATTGGGCTTGATTTGAAACCATAATTCAGCAAATGTGCATGTCAATGTCTTAGCTGTTAAATAACTCATTGTCTGATTCTTTTGCTCCCAGTGCTTCAGTGATAATAAACACTTTCCCCACCTGAATGGCCACTTCACTCATCCTTGCTAATGGGCTATGAACACCAAATTGGAAATGTGTTACCCAGTTACATTTGCTCTTGGAATTGTTAATTTTTCTGACTAATTCATAGCACAATTTATTTTCATTTAATACTTGGAAGATGGCAAATGTTTATTTTTGCTACAAATAGGTTTGGATTAATGGAATAAAAACCTACTGTGATACATGTAAGAGGTAAAGTATAGTGAGTGGGTTGCTTTGATAATTAGAACCCCAACAGGGTGAGCAGGATTCAACTCGAAGCAGACAGTAAAACATTAATTGAATTGATTCTCAACAGCCCCCTTGCTGGATGACTTGACTTCAAATTGAACATGTCAATTCATGGTCAAGTTAAAACATTAGCCTTCTTATTTTTTATGGCTCACATTAAACTGAACATTTCCTTTGAAGGTAACATTAGGCAAGGTGGTTCAAACTTCTGCAGGAATATTTATGTCCACATCTCTTTCATCATTCAGCTCTCCTTCAACACGCGAGTGTTGCAGTTGACTACACCTTTAAACATAAATGAGGCATTTGTCACATCTTTTAACACTGTTGCTATTATCACTTTCTCGTATGGTGTAGGTAACTATACATTAATTGTCAGCTAAGAGGTGTACTCACTGGGATCCTGTTCAACTTTTTCCTATTAGAGATTGTACATAGGACAATAAAAACGCTGAACTGCATTGGTTTTGTATGGGGGAAAAAATGCACAAAAAAATGGCGTTACTTGCCACAGCCCCTTAAAAAGGAAAATAAACATTTTGTCCACAGTGTCAACGGGCAGGGGTGAAATGTGTGGAGTGATTTCAGGTTGTGGCTGGAGTGCCTTTCATCGATGAGAATTTGTGCTGGGGTTTTGACCAATCAGAATCAAGTTATTAACATAGCCGGGGATTAAAACACAAGAACAGGCCTATTCAATTGGCAACCAGTGGTCCCAAAACCTCCCGACCTCTTTAATTAGAAATACTTATATATTTATTATTCAAATGTCAGCCCACATCTCTTTTAAGAAGAATAAAAAAATGAAGTGTTGGTGTAGCATTTAAGTTCCGAGCTTTACATGTCATACATAAGAATTTCAATTTCCCACCCCTTGGCAATTTCCTTTTTTCAAACTTGGCACTGCTTAAAGTAATTGAAGAGGACCGGTGTTGTAAGTTACTCATCAAGTTTTCAAGGTTTTACACTGTTCATGCCACTGCTATTCTGAACTAGTCACCTATGGGGACCTATAGTTCCACATACAGCCCAGTTTTAAGCCTCAACAGTCAAAGTTTTCTTTGAAGAAACTAAAGAAAACCTAAATCCGTCACATACCAGTGGACGGCTCCTCAGCATGGGGTCCCACAGCCCATTACTGTGTTGATGCAGTTATAGTTATGTCTTTCTTTGTAGTCGCTGTGAAAGGTTGACATGCCCCCAGATGACCGCCCCCCTCCTCACTTGGGTCCTGCGATATCTCGGTTGTCTCCTTCCAGGCCTGAATGGGCACATTGTGCTGCTGCCCGCTGCTGCTCCAGCAGACCTCTAGGTCCTCCACACACACCTGTCAAGGCATGTCCTTGGCGCCTTGGGGTGCTGAGACACTCCAGAGCCCCCCTGCTGCACACATGGTTATTGAACCTTTGCACGTTCATACACACACACACACACACACACACACACACACACACACACACACACACACACACACACACACACACACACACACACACACACACACACACACATACACACACACCTCAGAGCAGTCATATGTGAGCAAATAAACACATGTGGTCACGCAGGATTCTGCAAAGACAAGGAGACACACACAATTGAATTTCACATAAATACAAAGCATGCATACATGCTCTTTGACACACACTCTGAAAGACTAGTCTTTATTGGAAACACACCTCACTCCTCTTAACTATGCCGAGGTTATATTGAGTGCGCAGGTCGGCTTCAGAATTCAGAAAGGGTCAAGTTCCATATTTGTCAGAGAGGGGAGGGCGAGGGCACAGAGGGCTCACATGGAAACAGGATTCAGAAGTAAACTACTTGTAACTCGATCTGCTGCTTCAATCAGTTGCAGGTTTTCTGTTTTTGAGTATGTAGGGGAACTACTCGCACATATGTGTGGTTAACATCAGTGCTGAGATGATTAAAGAAAACCAATCCATCATGGTCCCTGCAATTGATTTACAGCTGAATAAATTAGCCGTGTTATTAATTAGTCAATTGGAAATTCTAAATGTCAACAATTTAGTTCATTGATTTAAATGTTTTAATCTTTTTTCCCCCTCAGAGATCAAATGCCAAAGAAGTCTTGACAATTTGCTCATTTTCTAAAATTTATCTAAAAAAAAAAGGAAAGTTGTCATAAACTCTGTGAAATGATTACAAGCAGATTCCATTAGTTAATGACATCTCATTGGCCAAATGGTCAACCAATAACTCAAAATCATAATTGCCATATTGATCTATAGTAAAATTAAGAGTTGCAGAACTAAACATGCTACGTTTAATTTGTTAAAGTAAGTTTCCACATGTAACAAAATTTTGGATTTTCTTTATATAATGTAATTACAAATCAAATCTGGGGGCGTTGGTGGCCTAGCTGGTGGCCTAGCAGTCTAAGCGCCCCACATATAGAGGCTATAGTCCTCGTCGCAGAGGTCGCCGGTTCGAATCCCAGCTGGTCGACCATTTACTGCATGTCTTCCTTCCCCCACTCTCTCTACTCCCCACATTTCCTGCCTGTCTTCAGCTGTCCAATATAATAAAGGCGAAAAAGCCCCAAAACTATAACTTTAAAGATAAATCAAATCTGAAGCAAAAATCCAGTGTCCATCCATTCAGTGTTTGGCCTAGCTTTTGACAGTCATTAGACATTGCCTCTTAATCTGTTTTGACATTTTTGTATTGTTTTGTTAAGAATAAAAATAATTCAAATAGAATCTCAACTGATAAAGATTTAGAAAAGTATTACTTTTAGTAACATGGCCTTTTCTAAGGGTCCATACTATTTAAAGCTCCTCTGCGATTTTTTTTTCTGGTTGCAAAACAAACTGAAATTCACAGTGAGTCCCCTTTATGACCTACAAAAGCAAATAAGACCACCAGAAACGAGATTATAATTTTTTATATTGTATTTTTTAAAGATTGAAACAACTGCGAGGGATTAAGGGTCTGGACAGAAGATTTGCAGCACGCTTTTCTCAAAGCAAGTATTCATGGTGAATAATAATTAGATTTTTAAAGAACACAGTAATTTTTTTTTTCATCACAGATCACTTCTCATACATGTACCGGACAAATCAGTGTAGAAATAAGAGGTATCACTGTCCACAGGAGTTGCCAATATTAAACAAGCACACAGTCCCTCCCAGGAGGGTTAATGTATGTGCTTACAGGAAATAAGCTAATAAAGTTTGCTGTGTAAAAGCAAATAAATGTTCTCAAAAATTGTACATTTCACACTATTGTTTTGTTATTAACAAAAACAAAGCAATCAATTTACTACCAATGAAATCAAACCTTAGATTTTGTTAGCCTGCAATACATTTACCCCTGTTTTGAGTTAGTTCACAGACCAACCTCTTGCTCGGTTCGTTAAGCTTCTGTGCAGGACTTATGCGATTTTGGCGCCCCCTGTGGACATAACATGTATTGAGTTGATAGTCTTGTTTCCTTTTTTGGATCTTAAGGAGTCAATAGGGGAGAACGGGGTTGGTTGTCACATGGGTTGGTTGGCACACTCGTTACCAGCGGGCGCTGTCTCTCAAATTGGGGTATGGAAATTTCCAGAATTAGGATCAGAGCTCACCTACATAGTCTTCTCTGGAGTAAGACAGCTGAACATGAGGTGAGAGAACTTTTTGTGTTTTTCATGTCAAATTGTAAATATTCAGCTCCTCCGTAATTTTCCTCTAGGCTTTTAAACGATGGGTTTATAACAAAACAAGTGTTCCCGTTACAAAGTGTGAGGGGAAAGCTATAGTTTGGATTTTTATTAGCTAGCTAATTATTTGTCAGGTGGTTGTTAACCGTGATTCAAGCAAAAAAATTCAGTTTGGGTTGGTTGTCACATTCTCCTTGGGGTTGGTTGTCACATGTACTGCCTAGTTGAGTAGGCCATTATTGTTAGGCCTATTTGTTTTGTTCTTTATGTTGTTATAGAGGCTGGCCTAAAGATGTGTTTCCTGTTCATGTTCCTTGCTCATTTTATGTTAAAATGCATTAAGTTATGTAGGCCTATCACTTGCAATTAAACTTTCAAATTTAGTTCTGCCTTCTTGCCTTTTTTAAAAGATTTTTCCCATTTAAATACCATTGTGACAACCATCGCCGTGATGGGGTTGGTTGTCACAATGTGTCAGGGTGTCTTTGATAGTTAATTGCCTCTTTGTTACAATGAGTTGGAAAATGAGAGGGATACACATTTCAAGCCAACACCTTAAGCTTCAATTTAATGTAGGAATGACTATTGAAAGATGTTTTGATGATGAGCAATCATCAAAACAGTAAAAAGTGTGACAACCAACCCCGTTCTCCCCTACTAGTTGAAGTCTGTTCCGTAACCAGCAGAAAACTCTTCATATGAGCTTTGAAGAAACAAAGATGTACTGTAGCCCTGATTTACATTAATAAGAATCAAAAAGACATTATTTTTAGGAGCATGGCACATTGGAGAGACCTATATAATTAATGGCCCACTGAAGCTAATCCTCTTTCTTGATGTCTTGCAACACTCGACTAATCTCAAGTACATCCTCCTCATCTGAGCGTTTCTGTATGGCCTTGGCTGGTAACCCTCCACAAGAACAAATGTAGCGTTACCATCACAGACAAAATGCTAAACGGCTGATTGTACATGCAGACGACGTGCACCCCCGTGAAGGACCTATGGTGTCAAGTCCCACAAGTGTCACCCATACAATTTTCCTCTCTATTGACTTTTATGTTCTGCTGCAAGGTTGGTCATCGTGGTAGGAATATGTATGTATTCCAAATAAAGACAGGCGTGATTATCATAATGATATTCCCTCGCTTAGGTAAACAGCCCTGCGTTCCCATGAGAATGAGGGAATTTCCATTTGAATGTATGGCATTTTGACGGCTTAGTTTTGACAATACATTTCATGCATTTAGTATTGGGCACCATAAAGCTTTTTAAGAATTGCCTCTGGGCTGCGATTGTTTGTGAGATCATGTGATAAGATAAATATTGTTTTGGCTTAAAAAGCAATCTAGGGCTGAGGACAAAAAAAAGACAAAATATGGACATAAATATTAAAACACATCAGCTTGCATATGCCGACGAATACAATGTTTAGAAGGCGATCTTTCTTTTCTGTTTCCAAAGACACGGAGAAAGGATACATACATGAACACATACGTGGATTACAACATAAAAACCTACATATCCTAGGCGTCATCCCTTTCCAATTATGTCCAATTAGGCCTCATGTATCAGACAGTCTGCAGGGGACGGACCACAGCGTTCAACGTTGAACATCCCTCATCACCTTCGCTCATTGATATGCCACAGCGCCAGAGAGAAATAGGGACTGAGGGGAAAAAAAATCTCCAAGATAATCTTATAGAGGAAGAAGAAATATGAGAATGGGAAGCAAGAGACCAGTGTAAGCTGAGAAAGTGGAGAGATGGAGAATGAAAATCAGGATGTGTACGTATACATAATAGTCCTGCAGTTGCCAACAACCTCAGTCAATTGTTATCAGCTTGTCTGAATTTAATGTGACCCTTGGGGGTAGAGATGCTGCCCATGCATTATACATGCTGCCCATTGACTTCATTTGGTAAGCTCCTGACTGAGAAAATGTGCCTGGCTAAAGTGACTTAACTGATAATAGCAACGTTATTTGTTCAATTTACATTACCTGAAGAGAAACACCTTACATTTATTCACTCTTCTTCTTTGGGTTTCCCATTTCATGAGGCAGGTTGTGTTTTAACTTGTAATATGTACACACTGTTTCTCGCAGTGCAAGAGGTTTTATAGCCACATTGGGTGAAAATCCTCATGATGAATGTTTGCTACAACTTTACCTTTGTAGAATGCTAACAGAAGCTAACCATTTTGCCACAATGTGAACAGGCAGATGTGAAATGTTCCGTACTCCTTTCCGCAGATTGATTCCCTATGACATGATTTGGTTGCCAAATTTTGCTGTTGAGAATTAAACACTGTTGTTATGGGGTTTTGACCAATCGGCAACCTCTGGTCTCAAACTATGAAGCCCATGCGGAAGTGTTATAAACTGCAATTCATCGAGTATCTGCTTGAGTCTGGCTGCAGAAACACCTGAAACCACATACACACCAGTTCAAAAAAGACGATATTTGCAGCGTTAATAAACATGTTTACAGCCTGGTTCAAAAAAACGGCTTGGCCCTACGAAGCTAATCTCTCTATCGGTACACACTGCATGATTTTTTTTTTTAAAGCGACGGTTCAGAAGATATTAAGATTACAAGTTTTTGCCCAAATAAGGACATGACTGATTGACTCCCAGTCGGGAACACATAGCTGTTGGCTAGGACGCTCAAACCCCGCCACACTATGCCTTGTTGAGTTCCACATTTCCAATATGGCTGCTGCCGTTGATTGGCTTTAAAACAGCGCTCAGGAACAGATGGGTGACGTCCCGGATACTACGTCCATTATTTATACTATGGTTTTGACCAATCAAAATCAAGTATCTATCAAAATTGATATCAGAAGTCCCGCCCCTTCTTGATTTTGACTTGTTGGTTAAAGAGAGGTTACATTGTTGAGCCTGGTAGTGTTCCAAAAGTAAACTATTTTCAACTTCAAGCGCTGAGTTTAGCGACTTTTTTTGTGCTTTGGATGGTGAATGCTAAGGTAAACTAATGTTTTTGCCACAGTGTCAACAGGTAGAGGGGAAATGTGTGGATTGAATTTGAATGCTGTATTTGATAAGGTTGAGCCATGAAGTTGCTTTTATTGCTGCATATTTTTACCAATTTGGGAGATTTAAACCAATCAGAAACAAGTATCAAACAAAGCCAGTTCATAACATACAAGAACAATCCTATTCAGCTGACAGTGGTCCAGACACTTGCCCTTTAGCAACCTCAATCTGACCGTTTGCTCACATATGCTGATATTTGTTGAATGTAACATTGTTTTTATTTCAATGTCAGCCTATTCCATGCCTAGCTGTGATTACTTAACTGATAATAGCAATCCACTAAGTGAAACTTACACCTCACCTTATATACATTCACTCTTCTTTGGTTTTACTGTTTTATTGTACAGGTTGGATTGAAGCTCATAACACATGCCCATTCTTCCTGATAGTGCAACCATCTTATAGCTACACTGGGTGAAAATCATCATGGTGTGCTATACCACAAGTGCACTTCACCTGTGGGTACAAACTAAATCTTTATGAAGCCGGGTTATTCAGTTGCTGAGAGCAGCTCATTTAAAAGTCTGCATTGAAACAGCTGCAAGTCGTGGAATAAGCACTAACACTTTACACAGGAGTACGTAGGTTACTCAAGGCTGACTCCTCTTGTAAAAGATGCCGCCGTTTCAATACTTTTTCTGTTCATTAGCCGTATCTCCTTTGCCTTTGGCCTTGGCAAGCACAGGCCGACTTGTCAGTTACAGTGTCAAAACCGCAGGGTCGTTTAATTTAAAGCCCTGCACCGCCGATTAGAGCTTTTGTTGTGAGCGGCGGCGACTACTGTAACGCGGGTGTTTGGGTCAGCGATGGGCACAATAGCTTTTTACTCTCGCTGACTTCCTCACTATTGCAGCTCTCTCCCTCCCTCCCTCTCTCTCTCCCTCTCTCTCTCTCTCTCTCTCTCTCTCTCTCTCTCTCGCTCTCTCTCTCTCTCTCTCTCTCTCTCTCTCTCTCTCTTTCTCTCTCAGCACATTTTCCACTTGGCTGATAAAATAAGCCACTCTTTGATGAGCTTTCGGCAGGCCACGGTGCCGTGCCTCAGTAAACGCTTTTATAGAGACACACCACAGGCTGTCGACTTGGATCAGTCATACAGTGGCTGCATGCGTCCACTGCTTTATCATGTGTTCTTTTGTCTCCTAATAGCAGCCTTCTCTTTCTGACACACAATGAAAAGCTAATACATTTCAAGGATGACTGAAACAATATGCAATTTTTCTCCTTGAGACATGCAGAGTTTTGCTAATCCTGTCTGTTTCCCTTGCTCGAATTCATGCCCTTGTACAATTCGTCATGATTAGTTGTCTACCTTTGAAACAGCATGTAGCCTCGGGCTGAGGTAACAAACAGCTGCAGAGTGAGAACAGGCTGTAGAGAAGCAGATGGCCAGTGCATCCAATCAAAAAAATTGAAAATTGATGATATTCATTATGGTTGTAGAATGAAATGAGTTATACTTAGCTCCACAGTTCTGTTCGGGACTGTTTTTTCCCCTTGTTTATCATTTACTTTAAATGGGAAAAGCAGCAACATTATGTATATTTGACGAGTGCAGCTAATACCTTTCAGTGATACACTCAATATAAAATCTGCAACTTTTTTGCCTTAGGATATGTAAAATATTAGAATCCTGTAGTTTCAACATGCTCTTCTTGATACCTTTGAATGATTCATTATGATTAGTTGTCTACCTATAAAACAGTAGGAAGCCTGAGGCTATGTTAAGAAACAGCTGCACAGCTAATGCATGCTGTAGAGCAGTAGACTGCGAGCATCCAATCCAAAAATGTGTGAAATGATGTTATTGATTATTGTCTCTGACTTGAATGCATCACATTTAGCTCATTTTGTTCAGGTCATTTCCTCCACACTCGTTGTCCTTTCCATTCAGTTAAATGGGCTGTACCAGCCATGTTTAAAGCTCCTGTCAGGAGTTTTCTATTAGTGATGAAACACACTGAAATTAATACTGATCAAACAATCAAAATATGACATGACTGATTATCATGAAATATGTTTTATTAACACCTGAATCTGCTGCTAGGTGTCAGATGTGGCAATCAACTTTCAAAACAGCCTATATGTTTCCTGTTAGACATGTAAAGCTTTTTAACTATGTAGTGTTTCCCTTTAAGTAGTTCCAAATCTTTCCCCCTGCATGATTCACTATTATTAGTTGTGTACCTATAAATAAGCATGTAGCCCAGGAATGAAGTATCAAACTGCTTCATCTAATCAAAAAAATATAGAAACTGTGGATTTTTATTCTTTCTTCATTCATTTTTATTTAATTCATTCAGACTTGTTAGCATCACATTTAGCCCAACATTTAGTTTCAGTCAAATTGTCACCATTAATTTTACCACTTCCTACCATTTCATTGCAAAAAGCCCCTACATTTAAGGGCAGGCCCAGAAGGTGACCAGGAGTGGCCTTGTCCCCACTTTGAAATTTGATTGGCTACCCCAAAACCCTAAACTATGATTGGCTTTTTGCCTGATCAGAGGCTGGACTTATATGTAAACCAACCATAAGGCTTGTGTAGCAACAGGCTGCTTGTGCCTGTCTTGGTTTGTCAGTGAATGTTACCTTTTGTTAACTCTTTAAAATTCTGAATTTGGACAAACATCTTCTTTCTAAGCCCTTAACGGTTGACCCTACAGAGACTATATGTTGGCAATTTGTTGTGTTATGTCCTAATACTTTAGAAAAATGAATACATCGGAATATACAATCTGAATGGTTCTTTCATATTTGTAGTTTAAGAGGAGATGATTTGTGCAGATAGAAAGGGGAAAATAATGCTACTGATTTGTACACATACCTCACGCCACCCCTGCAAAAGTCAGTGCCCCAGTTTGGCCACTCCAGTCCAGACAGAATTGCCCTTCCCCTGTCTGCATTGAGTATTTGACAAGCTGGCTCTAGTGCTCCTAGTGTGATCAATAATAGACTTTTCTATGCATCCTTTTCCTTCAGATATATATAGAATATAGTTAATCCTGTGCTCAGTTGTTTTAATTATCTGTAATTGCCTCTGTACAATTCATCATGATTTGTTGCCCACCTTTTAAACAGCAGGAGCCCGGAGGCTATGGTAACTAACAGCTGCACAGCCAGTGTCTGCTACAGAGTAGTCGTCAGCATGTGCATCCAATCCACAATTAAAAACGGAAGATATTCTTCATGTTTTTTCACTGCTATGTGTCATATTCACTTGAACAGTTTTGTTTTGCACTCTTTTATGTGACTGTTTTTATGATTTATCTTCCTTTTAATGTGAAAAGAGCTGCTTTAAGCATTTAATTTTGAATGCTTTGGTTAAAGTTGTCTCTTTTTAATTTTTACTCTTCAGAGGAGCTTTATGTCCCTGACTTGTTATCCTTCTTTGTAAAGGTGTGTAATTGCTTTATTCAGATTAAACACACTGAAATTGCATTTAAGTGTTTTACATATTTATGTAAAAGTACATCCAAGAAAGTCAGTCATCAGTCGCCAGCTTTTATATCTTTGACAAATTCAAACGCCATCAATAGAGACTGTGTAAGATAATTGATGCAGGGAGGTCAACAAAGTTACTTGAAAGCAATGCTAGTCAAGTTAAGACTGTTACTACGCTGCAGATTCTTGTGAAGCCATTACAGATTTTTCTTTTTCCATCTTGTCACAATATGTTTTTCAGTTCTCCTCAAGTGCACATAATAAAGGAACATGAACTCTGCATCTTTCATGGCAGAAAATCATTGTTACACCCAACATTACTGTTAGACGTGCTGGAAAACATGGTCCGTTGCACTCGTGAGCGCAGTCAACAGTGATGTCCAGCACACTGTACCACAATGAATCACATTTGGGGTGTGAAAATCAAATTTAGGTGCAAGTTCATGGCAGTGAGAGCCGGAGAGTCAGCCTGTGTTTCATCACTGTGTAATTTACAAAACACTTCTTCCACCGTGGGGGCTAGAAAACCGAGTACAGTAGATAATGTGATTAAGAAAAAAAGGCCAAAGGCGTCTTTTCTCAGATCATTTTGTGTGTGTGTGCGTTAATGCCATAGAGTTGCTATATGCAGCCCCTCCTTTTGGGATTGTGCCTCTCTGCAGTGGGATATCATTCACTTACAAATATCGAGTGATCCTGGCTGGCTCACTTGGCAGTCCAACAAAAGTCTTGCACATTATTTTCTGCTCTCTGTAATACTGACAGGCTGCTTATCCCTAGAAGTCAGTGAAAAGTTAATAACATCATGTAAAACCAAAATCCTACTGTCCGTTCAATCTCAGTATGGTATTCCTCTTAAACATGATAAACACCCTTTTGCGTTGTTTAAATTCCCTTTATGTAGATGTTCTATTAGAATAACAGTATTTAGATACCTCTGAAAAATACACTGTTCCTGTTCATGAAAGACAAACTAACAACAGAGTTATTATTAACTTATTCAATAGGATAGGATATGGCTGGATATAGTGCTGCACACTTTCACCAAATTGTGCAGCACTATATCCAGCCATATCCTATCCAGTAGTAGTGTCAATGAAACTGTCAATGAACATGCAAAGCCCATTGACAGTTTGGAAACATGTATTTCTAAATTTAAAACATACACATGTTTAGCATATAATCAAGTGCTCACTGAGACTCATTGGACAAGCATGTTAATGTAAAGTGTGAGCACTTGTACTCAGATCTACCCTCGTATGATCTGATCTCTCAGGAGGCATGTTGAAACAAGGTGTAAATGACCCATGAGAGTGTAATCAAGCTCTACAATGGTTTTATTTGGCTTTGACAACCTTTAGCTGTCTCTTTGTCTTTGTCTTCACTTGTCTGGGCCTCCACTTGCACACATTGATAATACTTCTCTTCTCTTCTGTGCTGTCTTAGGTGTTGATGCAAATTGGTCGTGTTGCCACACATTGTAGCGGCATTAAGTTTGAACAGAAAGTTTTGGACCATATTCCAAAACTTGCAATGTCGCCGTAACTGTATCCAAGTATGAAGCAGATTATTTTAGGCACCAGTCAAGCGCTGCCTGGCTTGACATGCTCCTGCTTGTCTGTATCCATGTTGTGGTCACTTTTTGCTCTGCATGGTGGACAACTGTGACTAAACAGTCATGCTTGTACAATGACGCGATGCGACATGGCACACTGCAGTATAATACCATACGGTACCAAACCATGCTATCCTGAACCATATCATATCGCACCATATTATACAAAACATTATGATACAAGTGTGCCGAGAGAAGCATTTATCAATGACCACAACAATATTTTTAAATGTTCCATGTTGTAGAACTCAGATAATCACCTCACCTTGATTTTAGTAGGCTAGCTAACCGGTAGCTAGGAAGATTTCAAACAAACAATTCCAACAAAGGCTGTTAGCTTGTATCAGCACAAGCTTTCACTACCGCTTATGTTACGGATAGGTCATGTTATTGTAAGCTTTAATTTCTGTTGGCTTGCGTTAATGCTAGCTTAAGTGCACTTGAGCCTACTATAATGTTAGCTTACATAAACATTAGCTTGTGTAAGCATTAACTTACTGTTAGCAGTAGCTCTAGGGATTGTCAGATGTACTTATCTGAAGTCTGACGGCACCACCTCTTTAAAAGTCATGACCATATTAGCATAATTTAGTATTGCTAGGTACGTAACTTATCTTAAAATTATGGAAGGTAATGTGTTTCTTTAGAAAAGTTAAGGTGACTTCAAACAAAGTGTGTTTTTTTTTTTTTTTACTAGCTTGTTGAACTAAATTCAATTTATACTACAGATCTATACAACTAATCAATAACTCTAATTTAATTTCTATACAACAATCATAATTCCAGTATTTATCAGTGAAACAGCCTGGAGATTCTTACAAACTCAGCGAAGTAACTCAAAAATGTTCTTTCATTAACAAGCAACCTTCAATTAACTAGCAGCTATCTCCCACAGTGTCACACTGAGTCATCCATGCCTGATACTTCGGTAAAATTGCATATCTTTGGAATGAACACCCTTACAGTAATGGTGCAAGGTTGCCTTCAGTGCACAGAACTACCTGGTGCACATTTCTGTGGTCCAAAAACCCTTTGAAGATACGTTGGAAGTTTCAGTTCTCAACTCCTACCTGTACTTTAGCACAGATGATGATAAGCGGGGGAATAATTTGCCTCTGACCGTGAGAGTAGCAATGAGTATGTGTTTTAAAAAGAATGAATAAGCAAAATTAGAGTTAGTACAATTGTTGTAATCAGTGTTAATAAGATCTGGATCTTGATGAAGCCAGGTGTGGTCCATTTAACAGATTATCATTTCTACTTTATGTGACTTCTTTTTCTCTCTTTGTGCAACAGTTTGTTGTTATTGGTTGCTGCAATATGGTGTGATTGTATTCCTTTCCAAACACTTCCAGGCTTGCTAAATGACTGGCAGATGCTCTGTTGACCAAACCAGCTCCGTCGGGTTCAGCTGAATTGACCTATGGCATCTGCTTTCTCCGCCAAAGTCTCAAATTTGATCAAACATAATGAACAGCAGATTTAATGCGCCACGTCCCCGACACTTGTGCGTAGGCCAGGATCGGTCGGCCATTGTGCCCGTTGTGCCCAGATGATATTTGGAAGTTTGGCAGTATAATGGAGACATTTTTCTCTATTGTTGCATCTCTTCACAACAACAACAGAGCAAATGTACTCAGACTATTTCTGATTTGTGACACACTTGCAGAATACCAGACTTTAAGACAGCTGAGGTATAGGCTACTTTTTCTAGTTTTTTTGTCTCTGCTTTGTTTTTGACTTATTATAGAGACTGGAGGTACTTTAAAGCATGTGATGATGCTATTAAAAGATATGTGAATAATAATAACACAAACAGGTCAGAGTAAAACAAAGTATTCAAAATTCTGTCTAATCCAATATCTTCCTGCTTTGCATGGTAAAAACAGCCCATCTGATTAATCCTTTTTAACTTTGGCTTATTATTCAAGCCCCAAACCTGCCACCGACGCCACAATTATAAAAGCTTTTGGTCCTCAGCTCTTCTTTTATGATAGCAGGTGAAATTTAATTAAAAAGCATGTAAAGATAGTTTGCATCACAATAATGAAAGGGAGTGAGGTGACACGATTCTCCGAAACAGCCTTTTCTGTTTCACTGAATACAATTTGAATTTACGTCTGCATTTCTGTTCATTAAGCTCATCAATTCAGGCATAATTAAAGAAAACCTCTCCACCTGTGGACGGTGGTATCAGTGAGGTGAAGGTTTATGTTAAATGATGAGTAAAAGAAATGTAATGAGTAGACTGAGGCTGAAAGAAAAGAAGGTAAAAGATGGATGATAGAACGATGAAGAGGCCGAGAAGGGGAGCAAAAAATGTGTGAGAGGGGAAATGAGACGGCACAAAAGGTGACTATGGGAGGCAGTCATCAAAATGCTAATGTTGCATGGGATATTTACTGCGGAGTGTTAATGCAGTTTAAAACAGGCTCTTTGTCCTGCAGCCCATCACCGAGCCCCTGTTGGGCCCTAATAAATCAGCCATTAAAAAGTTGATGTGACCTGAATAGCGCTTCTTACAACGCCGACTCCAGTGTGGGAACGGGACAACAGCTGAAAAATTTATGAAGATGCCACTTAATGAGGGTCGACCCAGAAGTGACCGAAATATTGAGTTTGTTTGTGACACAAAAAAGGAACAATTCTGGCATTGAAAAGTGATTATTTTCAGCACTGAGTTTTTCTATCCTGGCCTGTTACTGTTGACTAAGAGTCATCTTGGCAGACTTTTAAAGTTCCTCCTGCTGGACTTTTTAATTATGTCCCTTGTCGCCTATGTTAAAAGAATAAGTGTTGCTATGTTTTACTGACACACAACTATCCTGAACTAACCCTCCAACCTTTTCCCTCTTTTTTTCTGTTCCCTCACAGGACACAAAATGGTTTTTATATCTGGGATGTGATATGCAGGACGCGTAAGGACAACACAAGAATCGAACTCCCTCTCTTATCAAAGGTATTGTCATCACTTTTTTCTGTCACGAAAAACAACAAAAAATGCATCATCCCACGTCCAAAAATACAATCCTAATTCCAAAGAATTGGAACATTGTGTAATTGCAAATCATCTGACCTCTTTGCTTACTTGGAAATAGTGGTGCGAAGACAACATATCAAATGTCATGCCAGCAACACATTTTTCAAAAGTTGTTACAGGGGCATGTTTTCCTTTTGTGTTGCATCACCTCTTCTTTCAACAACTCTCTGTTAGCATTTTGAAACCGAGTAGAGCGGTTTCTGGAGTTTTGACAGTGAAATGTTTTCCCATTCTTGCCTTTTGATTCATCAGAACACAGGACGGTTTTCCACTTTGCCTCAGTCCATCTTAAATAGGCCTGGGTCCAGAGAAGTTACCAGCATTTCTGGATCATGTTTATACATGGATTCCTCTTTGCAGATGGACACACTGTTTCCACAGACAGTGTTTTTGGGAAGTGATGTTGATCCCATGCAGTGATTTCTACTACAGAGTCATGTCTGTTTTTAGTGCGTTACTGCCTGAGGGCTCGATTATCTGACCATCAAGTATTAGTTTATGGCCTTGTTCATTTTCTACAGAGATTTTTCCAGGTTGTCTGATATTTTATACATTTTCAGCAACATGATTTGATTTGTTGTCTTTGCACTTTTTCAACACAACACAGCGTCTCAACTCTTATAGAATCTGGGTTGTATATTCTTGATTATGCACAAACACAGTCCTGTAATGAAGAGCATTCATGTGGGCCAATTGGGCCTACTGTTTCTGTGCAGTAGGATGTTTATGAAAATGATTCATGCGAGGTACTCATCTTCATATGCAAATCTGTGGGACATCACCGGTAAGCCTTTAATTTCTGCCGCCAGCAACAAGGAGGGTTTCTTTTTTTTTGGTCGGTAACCATACGTATCTACTGAGCGTGTTTGGATTTCATTCCCTGATGCAAATGATGTTTTCGGTGTAATCATGCAAAAGCGCAGCTGGCTTCCATTTCTCTCCGCCTCGAGTCTCCTACACCCCCAACCCCACCTGCCTCCACCCCTTAACCACCAAAACCTTCACGCACAGACTCGTCCTCCTCTCCTCTCCTCTCCTCTCCTCTCCTCTCCTCTCCTCTCCTCTCCTCTCCTCTCCTCTCCTCTCCTCTCTCTCTCTCTTTCCGTCTGTTTGTCATTGTTGTTGTCTGCAACCCGGTGTTTGCTCTCCGAGTCTCCTACTTATCTGCTTTCCCTTTCCTCGCTCACTTGTCTTGCCGGCTAAAGCCCTCCCCTCCTTGGCCTGTGGATACACACACAAACACACACTTCCCTCCACCTCCACCAACCCTCTCCATACTTAATGGAGCCACCAGCCTCTGTGCCTCCTGTGGTGAGCCTGGATTGAATTCAATTAGGGAGATTGTTTGCCCTCCAGAGTTTACTGGTGGGCTCTGTGGATGATAGGTTTGACTGCCGACGCTAACGCCCCTCCTCCTCCTCCTCCTCCTCCTCCTCCTCCTCCTCATTCACACAAACACTTGCACACATACATACACAAACATGCCCTTCTCCATCCATCTACCCCTTTCCCTTGCATCCAAACCAATCCGACCCCTCCTTCTCTGCTCTCCTAACCACTTCCTTTTGGCGGTGTGCATTTTTGTCTTGTGTACAATGTTTACATTGCTTCTCAAGCCCCTGTCACTTTTTTATGTAATTTTACAGCCTCGTATTCACAAGATCAAGGCATAAAAACTCCCCACCACGGGAGAATGTGTCATTTCACCTTTTCCGATAAGGCCTCAGGGGCTCATATCCTCCGTGCGACTGTTTCAGGAGATTTGATGGCATGGGAGATTTCAGAGGGAGAATAATTGAGAGCTCAATCCCTAACATCAACATACATCCCAGGATAATCCCATTTTTTTAGAATTAATTTGCCACTTCGGTAGCGTAGCCATCTCCGGCACAAAAGAAAGGACAGTAAATGTTGCTGACTTAGGAGGAACGGTCACATTAGTTGCAAGGTGAAAATAGAATAGTGCCGTCATTTGAATAACACTGAGAACAGCGGGCGCTGCTTCTTTTTTATATCAAGCGTAAATCTGGTACACACATAATGGCCTTGGTCTCTTTCTGTGTAGAAACACATTTCAATGACTTGTCCCGCAACCTGCTGATTTCACCCAGACGTCACGTTGTGTGACGGTGTGCTGGTGCTACTCAGGAATCAGATAGTGTATTAGTGCTGATAGATGTCAAATGAATTAAAAGCTAAGGATCGCTTTCATGATAGATATCCTAATGCACACTGACGCAGAATCACAGCCTTCATTCAGTGCACCTTTGTTTTCCCTAATTTGGGGTTACCTTAAATTATGACAAATCTACCTCAGGGTAGAGAATAATCTGTGAGATTTACTGACATTTAACCACCAGTTTGCAAGGTTAGTTTTTGGCTGGGCAATTCATTCTTCATCCAGAATGTTTTAAAATTATTTTACACTATCACTGCAACAAAAAGAGTATAGCATGTGTCCAGTTGTGTAGTGTAGATTCAGTGTGAAGACGAGGAACAAGAGCGTTTTTCAGCCATCCAAAGGTTAGAAGTCTCTGAACTGGTATCCAACATTACCTTAAAGCTCCTGTGAGGAGCGTTAGTTTTGTGTTGATTTTGGCACCCCCTGTGGACAAAGCAGTCTTTGCTTGTTAATGTGTAATTAGTGTTTCTTGACAAAAAAAATCTCATCCTGCTTTCTTTTTACAGTCAAACGTTTTATTGTCTTTTCTCTTGATTATGAAAAAACGGCTTGATCAGCTGATCTCTGAATCTGACCACCTACCCCCTGCCAGCGATATCAGAGATTGAAAATAACTGTATAGAAATCAGCACTCGTATTGTTTATGGTCTTACTTGCTTTTTTAGGACATAAAGAGACGTCAGTATTAATTTCAGTCTGTTTCATAACTAGATAAAAAAACTCCTCAGAGGAGCTTTAAACCACTAAATATTTACCTTAAAATGACACATGTAAACATTATATTTAAATATTTTCTCCCCAAATATTTAATAGTGTCATTTTGCTGCATAAAATACTAATGTTCAAGTCAAAATAAAGGATAAATCAGTGTCTAATTTGAAAAAACTAATTGAAAATACATAGCAAAGCCATTTCATTTGAAAAAAAGCTTAAAGCATCATCACAAATCAAATTGCAATGGGACAAAGTTCGCTTCAGTAATGTGATTTTTACACCTTTCATGTACCCTACTTGTATTCACCGATCAGTGAATGTATTGGTAATGTTTATAGACTTCATGAGGTACTGAATTTAATTCAATTCAATTCAATTCAATTTGCTTTTTTGGCATGAAAAAAGACATGTTGTTGCCAAAGCACATACAATTCATACACATACATTACATATATATTCATTACATATTATATTCATTACATATATATTCTTTATATATATATATTACATATTTTATACGCATTAATGAACGATGGGGTCACCCTTACAGCATATCTCAATGTCCTCACTTGATGCGGTATGCTCATAAAACCTTCACCTAAAAGCAGATATTATGGGATGGTGCGTCCCTCACTGAATTTATCCCTTTTGTTTTTTGACTGCAGTCTTGTGAAGTATGTTAATATTGCAACGTCATCCCACCGTAGGCCATGTTTTGCCTCCTTAAAGTTGGGCTGAAAGAGATTCCTGGAATAAAGATATGATCTTTGATTTGGAAAAATCCACATGAGCAAGCTAACTTTTAAGAGAATGAACCTCCACACCCTCCTGAAATACTTTGCATACCCAGCATGGTTGCCCATAGCATCGGCCATTCAAGTTAGTTTGACCATAATGGCCTGTGATGACATGAGCCTGCCAAGATTTGGTTCTGTTATCTTAAAGCCCTGCCATTTGTTTTCACAGTGTGGTCCTGCCCGGACTTCTTCAAAACATGCAAAACAGCTCATTTGAATGGAAAGGCGGTGAAGAGCCTTTTGGCCGACGTCAGCAGTGTTCTTGAATTTGAATCTCGTCCAGAGATAGTTGACTTTGCACGTCTTTGTTGTTGTGTCCTGTTACTTGGGTGACTGCGGTCAGCACCAAAGCCGTCTGGCTGGAGGATCCTGGGCAGGGAGACGAAACCCTCTAAATGGTCAAATTATGTCAAAGGCACACATTGCTTGATGTAGTGCAAGGCTGATAAAGACAAAATTTGTTGACCCTCCGTGCAAATTGCTGTTGTCCTGACAACAGCAACCTGCTGGAAGTGTATTCATTCAGAGGTGTTAGTGGTCATTGAGTCCCACCAGGACGATGGGGCATGTGGGAACACTCCTGCAGCTGCAAAATGTCACTTGGTCATCTCAGCATTGCTTCTAAAATGAGATTAAACATTGAATATATTTATTCCCAAGATGTGCTGAATGATCAAATTATTGATGATTTTAACCTAATGTGCGTATGTTGGCCTAATTTATGTGTTCCACTTTTCAGGCCTTGTGTTTAGCTCCTGAAATTACAAGAAGATTCAAACAACAACTCACCACAACGAGGCCATTATTCCCTTTTGTTAGAGCGACTTTTTACACTGCACTTAAGGCATCTGTAACCTTAATTATTTAGTGTTGGGTTCTGTAGGAGGTATATTTATATCTATGTGTGTGTGGTCATGCTTAATCAGCAAATGTGTGTGTCAGATGGCGTTTGAACACATACAGCAAATGTGCCTGCACATCTGCCTAATGTGTTGTTAGTGGGGATGTTTGTGCATGTCCACCCACTCCACCTCTCCCAATACAATATTCATGTATTTTGTGGCCCTACATTGCTCTCCTGAGCTGCATTATCATGATAAAAGCGTGGTTTTATTCATCTGTGATTTCTGCGTTCGGCCATGCATTTTTAATTACTGCAAAGTCTGCACCTCGCAAAGGAATACTTGTGGAGCTAGAGGGTTTTTCACACATACACAGAGGTGTAAAAAATCAAGAGACCTGCTGTAGATATTCTAAAAGTTTAAAGAAAGGGATTGGGGAATGAGCCTTTTTATTCAGTTTATGTCCAAAGTTAAAACATTTAAAGTTAAAATTCTCAATTTTTTTCTGTTTAATATTGAAGGCTCTGTGAGGAGTTATTTTATTGTGTTGATTCTGGTGAACCCTTTTTAAGAAATTTGTAGTGTTTTTCCAGGATGAAGACTGCATTTCCCATGAGCACCATCACCTCTTGTCATACAAAAGTGACTCTTACCACATTGCATTTTATGTGGAAGCAAATGAACAGGATACAGATCTTTTTTTTTAAACCACATCCTTTGTTCAAGACTGTTTAAAGGCTGCAGAGTGATGAGGTCATGTATTGATTCGTAGCTACATAAAATTATTAACTGTAACGTTACAATGACTAAACTTTGTAAAATCTTATTTATCACCATTAGTGAGCTTGAAGCGGTGACCAGACGCACAATTTTAATGTTAACCGTCACAGCCCCAGTGTTATGGCAAAATAATGAAAATATGTACACAGCTTAACTGTTTTGTCCTAAAAGAGCAGTGCATTCAGATGATGGCATAAACATAGAAACCCGTTCATAGTCATTTTCAGAAGAAGAATCAGAATCAGAATCAGCTTTATTGGCCAGGTATGCTTGAACACACAAGGAATTTGACTTTGGTAAACTGTGCTCTCTTTGTACAAAGGCATGAGAATAAGGCATACAAATAAAAATATAATAATAATAACATCGACTATAAACACAAAAAGAACAACAAATAGGCATGACTAATATGTACAGGCAAAAATAATATGATTGTAGTGCAGAGGTAGCTTTACATTAAAAGAGTATATGTAGATGAAAGTTAAATAATAAAAAATATACATTGTATTTTTATATGTTTATTTACAGAGTATTGATCCGACAAGTATGACACTGTTATGGTTTAGTGTTCATCAGAGTGACAGCCTGGGGGAAGAAACTGTTCTTATGGTGGGCTGTTTTGGCGCACAGTGATCTGAAGCGCCTGCCGGAGGGGAGGAGTTTGAAGAATTTGCTCTTTGCATAGCAAAACCCTGGTTGCAGAGTTTCTTACCAAAGGAACCCCTCTTGCTTGCTCACTAACTTCTCACTGTACCAGTGGACTCCTAGACGTAGTTACTCCCGTATGAGTGCCGAATAGTAAATAATAATTTTATATATTTTTTATATTATTATTATATAATAATATTTTTGTCGCTTATAATCACATTTTACTGTGTAGGTCACTAAGAGACATCAGTGTAAGACGATTTCAAAAATTAGTTAAAAGTCACTCACTGTGCCTTTAATGTAGAGCTAGCATACGGTTATCTTAGCAGGTGGTCACAGCTAACTTGTCCCCTCTTAAAGTGTAACAAAATCTCTCTACATCAAAGTTTAATTATTCGAGAAACTATTTTTTTTAAGCTCCTGTGAGAAAGTTTCAGTCTGTGTTGACTTTGGACAAATGGTTACCTTGTATTTCTTTGCAGATCTTGTCTTGTGCTTGTGTACATTTTCTGAGATTTTTTTTATCTTGCTTTCTTTAAAGAGTAAACGGATTAAAAGGCTATATTTGCAGCACGCCTCGTCTGACGCCTACCAGCATTTACAGACATTAAGAATAACCCTTCAGAAATAATCAATCTTGTTGCTGATGGTCTCTTTTCTTCATCGGTCAAATGGAGGAACTTTTATTAATTTGAGTCTGTTTTGTGACCAGCTAAGAAAAATTCACAGGAGCTTCAATCTTGACCCTCGAAAGTTTCTGCTCAGTCAAACTGTTCCTTTAACACTTGTCGGGTGGAGTGATCTTTTCCAAAACCACACTCTTTGTAACAGCTTGTGGTTTTTCCTCTCTCCCAATCTTTTCCCTCTCACACATAAACCCACACTGTTATTGCCTGTCACAACCCACCTCCTCAGTCCCAAAAGGGCCGTGCAGGTGAACGTTTCGCTTGTCTTGATTGGTCGAAGTAAAAGCCCTTTTGACAATGGTGCCCCCAAAGTCTGACAGGGAGAACGGTAAATTTGGAGGGAGCTATTTTCAGTAAAAGGCAGGGGTTACTGGGATGTTAGCGCAAGTGGCTTGTCATGGGCTTGCTCTCCTGATACCTGCCCTGACAGTTTGGGTGTCTTAATAAAACGACACCCTTGACAGTGAACTCGCACAGCAGCTTGAATGTCCTCTTTCCATCGTCTCGTCCCAGCTCTACCTCTCCTTCTCCTTCTCCTCTTGCTCTGACTCTCTGTTCCCTCCTTCTCCTCACCATGACCATTTATGCTAATCTGAACGAACAAGACGATCTGTTGACGACGATTAGATTCAAACGCTCTTTGCACCTCTGGGGCTACGCTGATATCATCTGACATGACAGAAGAATCCAAAGCAGCAATGGCCCTAATTTGAAAGACACTGATGCTATATGAGCTCCGAGGCACTGGGTTGGAGATATGGTAAGCGGATACTGAAGTCAGTATTTACAATGTTCAGTCGCATCTCATCCAGAGAGATGCCCACTAACTCGATGAGTGTTCCCTCTCTGGTTTTTGTTACACCAAGTCTCCCTTGAACTTCGTCTGCACCCTGTCCAAAGCTTCAGCTCCTGCAAGGTGTGCAGCTCTAATCAGCTCTGTTTGATGTGCGAAAGCAGAAGGCTTTACGGAGGGAGCCAAGATCTCTTAGGACATTAAGGGGAGAGGAGAGGAAGAGATTACTGCTGGTCTTTTTATAGAGGATCACTCCATCTTGTCCTTTTTAGCTCACTCATTAGTTCTCGCTTCCCCCTCGAGGGTGATTCTCTCTTTTTGTCTCTCACCAAGACTGGAGCCACTTGCTACATGTTGGTGAGGAGTCTGTCTGGGTATCAGTTAACCAAATATGACTCCCAAGCTTTTACGCCATCGTTGAGTCACAGTCAAAGTGCTTCTGTGGTCAGGGCTGCTCCTCCACTGGCATGTACTGGGGAGGTAAAAAATGGACCCAAGAGAGAGGGAAGGGAGACAGATGAATAATGATTGCGCACGCTTTTCTTTTGTCGCCAGCGGAAGCTGTGGAGCCAGTGACATGCCTTTTCTCTGTTTTCTTCCCCCAATTTCCTCCCTCCCTTTGGCTAGCACCTGTGAAATCAGACATCCCTCTGAGCTCGTCAAAAAATAACCAACAGCCTGCGATTTGCTGTCAGGGGAGTTCACCGCCTTACAAACCTGCGAACACGCTGAGGTAATCAGAAGTTGTCAAAAGGAAGGTGTCCTCTGCTGAGACTGAAAGCGTGGTCCATGTTTGCCTGTCCAACAAGTCTAGCCGTACTAATGGCTTCTCTTTAAACTGGAATCCCTCAATAATATCCCGTGATTGCACATTTACCAGCATAATTGTTGTTTAGCATAAGGAAACGGACACACGGATGTGCAGGCAGAGCTTGTAGTCACATCCTGCCATCCTTATTGTGTGATATAGGGCTTTCATACTCTTTCACATCCCCTTATGATTAAACATAATTTTCCTGCACAACGGCCGCTGTTCCTTTTGCATATTCCCAAGTGGTCTATGAAAATTTAATTTACATATTTGTCCTCCATATGCATGACCCACTCCGTAGCCCCCTCTTGAGAGGAAGCGCCTGTCTTACGAAAACACAACTAGAGAAATTATTGATTTGCATCTGTTTATCCGGGATGAAGCCGAGCACCTCCCTGCTGTCATTGCTGCGTTCTCCGTGTGACGATCCCGAAGGTGCCATCATGCCCGTCTGTCCTTTTTATGGTGGCTCTAAACCGCGGACAGGGGGCTGCAATCTGTTTCCACCCTTCCTTGAATTTTATTTACAACCCCAGTCTGGCACTAAAGCTCAAAATTTATGACTTACTTTTTAATTAGAAATAATGTCTTGTAGAGTTTAAGTGATGGATGGTTTAATCAATATATAGACTGCGGCTGGCCCTATGATGAACGTGCGTATTGACAGTGCGCAGAGTAGCCTAACTTAACACTTTGTCTTTCAAAGAAATATGTCGTGTTTTGTTGGGTGATGGAAACTTCTCTGTCTCTCGCTACTCTGTCAACACTTTTTCTCAACAGGCCATGTTTCCTCCAGAATGAATCAACCTCCCCTGTCACATTGTATTTAGGCAATTATTTCACCCAAGTGAAACCCCATTGTGTTGGATGCCACATTTGCTCTGGTTTAAATAAAATAAGTGCTGAAGGTAGGTTCCTGTGAATGGATTCTGACAAGCTCAGAAGAATGCAGTTCTCAATAGGTAGAGATTTTCTTAAATGGCTTTGGCAATTTCTTTTTATATTATTTCTTCCTCAGGTTTAGAAAAGAGGGAGCAGAAAGGATTTTCAAGTAGAATAATTAAATGGGAATCAAGTCAATAGGATTTGTTCCCTGGCGCTCTGGATGATTGCGTAATATACACCAGGGATGGAATTATGGTACTTGACAACTGAAGTTCAATTTTGTCACTTGTGGCTTATTGTGAAGTGCTCAGACAGTGCTGTGCAGAACTTAACGTTGTCAGTTCTAAGCACTGATCAGGAGTATTGCAGGGAAGTCCACCTGGTCTCCAATGGAGACAAAGTCTTGAATCAGAGGTTGATGAGACCATGATAGTAACAACACCCTTAGAGTTTGAGGACTGATCCAGACATAGGCATGAGCAGGAGCTGTTCAAGGCCAAGACTAGAGCAGTGTGCATCCTTCCCTGGATGGTGCACGCAATAATCAAAACCACAGGTGCCTCCAGAATTGATCACAGTTCAATACAATACAATACAACTTCATGAGACCAAAACATTACAATACAATACAATGATACAAAATGATAAGAAATGATATACTACATATGATATTGTACGCTACGATGCAATATAACTCTATACGACAGGACACATAACCATACAATACTATATGATACTGAATGAAATAATAGAATTCAACTCTGTATGAAGCAACACTATACTGTATGTGTGAGGTAATGTTTCGTTAGCCCGTGGTTTTGCCGGGTAGAATCCTAAAAGGGTGAGACAATACCCTGATGCCTATTCAGCATGCTAACGAAAATATGTTTTTTTCCCCAATGTTTACTAGTATGATGCTAATGTAATGTAAGCTAACATTTTTGCCTCATTGTCAATAACCGAAGTAAAATGTGCCGGAACATTTTTACGTGGATTGATTAAATATGAAGTGTGTGAACTTCTTGTGTCTATTGTTGCTCTTGTCATGAAGAATTAATCACTGTTGTCAAGGGGTTTTGACCAATCAGAATCAAGTATTCAACACATATACAGTATGATATGATACGGTAAAAATGTGTTCAATACAAAAAGATATGATTCAGTATGATGTGATGTGACACGATATGATACAAGCTGCTTTCTGAGTGCTACAAGTGATTACGAATGATAAAAACAAACGACACATGTAAACACTGAAGCGACATGTTTTCATAAAACACTTGCAGATAAGAAATCAAGATTCCTCTTTGTGACAATTCAATGACACTGTCTTGACTGGACTTAAAAACTGTTGAGTCTTCTTGTGTTTGAGATTAAGATCAGACAGATGTATTTTATTCTAAGGCAAGACCAAGATCTCCCAAAAGAGGTCTCAATGTTTTCAAGACTAGAACAAGTGGCCAGTACTACAACACTGATCAGACACAGAGAAACCATAAAACGGGCTTTTACATAGTAAATTGTTGTACTTGTACGTCATCTGTTTAATCTGCTATTTTGTAAAAGTCTTTCTTCAGTCTATGCCTTATTAATCTGAAGTACAAAGAGTTGTAAAAGCTCAAGTCAGAGCTTAAATCCCTAAAATCAATAATTCTAATCTAAGAAAAGAAATACATTGGCCTTAAAGACTTGTGTTCTTTCCTACACCATCACAAAGTAACCGCTGCGCTGTGCTTTCTGCTCCCCGCTCCCCACCAGACCACAGGCCTTAAAGAGGACACTAATAGAACAATGGTATCCATATGCACACACAGAGAAACCAGCACACCGACATGATATCATCTGTCCTCTAAGACCAACCACAAAGCCTTTCTTTCTCATTGATTAGTGTTGCATTCACTGCCCAGGGCATGCACAAGCCCTAATAATGACTTATGCTTTGTTTTCATGGTTTCTGGAATAGAATAACCAAGAATGACATGGATCCCATCCTTTGGAGCTTGACTAGTCCCTCTAGTCAATGGTTAACTGTTCTTCGGCAATTCAAAGCATCCTGGCTTTGTCGCAACTGACCGCACTTCTGTAGATCTTGACCTGGGTTGGTTTTCTTGCCCCCTCCCCCTCCCCCCGCCTCAGCCTCACTTCCACTCTTCCTCACTTCTCCATTCCTTCATTCTGCTGGCATGTCTAAGCTTATCTTGCCTCCTTTGTGCAACATAAGCTGGTAGATAAGCAGTATATTGGGCCAGGTTACTCATGTCTGTCTTGTTCATTCATCAGAATCCTCTAATTCCCCACAGCAACCTATTTCCCAGATTGCAGGTGGCCTGTGTTGTAACGTGGAGGGCACGCCTGATCTCAGCAAAGCAAACATAGACATTTAGTCACCGCTGATGCTTTTGTATTCTGTACGAGTGCCGGTAATGCTCCAATATGTATGTGCACTGCAAGTGTACACATGACTAATCTCGGGGACGGTGTAAAAACATGCCACTGATGGGTACGCAGCTTTACCCGAGATTAGCCGTGAAGCCAGGAATTATTCATTTGTGTATTTTCCCCCTTGATTGACAGATAAGTGGAAAATACAAAACACACAGAATCCTATAGGAATCATTAACAGTGGTTACCCATAAGCCCCCAGAGTCCACAGGTGTTTCCAGTTGTGCTACATCTTTAAAATGCGTAGCCTCAAGCGGGCTTTAACTCGCCTTCCTCGAAGCATGACCCAGTTCTTGCAATTCCATGACACACGGTGCGGTAACCACGTTTTCGAGGAGGGTTTATTAGGAACGAGCCACTGAAAACCCTGAACAAGACTAATTCCCTGAGACTCCAACTGGTCCTGTTCAACGGTCCAGGGTCACTACCGTTCGCGATCTCTATTCTGGGCAGTTAATTAGGAATTAGAACATGGCACGACCCTCAGGATGTTCTCCATGGTTAGAATAATGAACACCTGGAAATGGCGTGGAGCAAGAGCAGGAAAAAAATCATTTGGCTTGTGCACAAGTCATTCCATTAAGACTTTTGAACTCCTGTGGCCCTTAATAATTACACATCATTTCTCCATTTCTTCACAGCCTTTCTACATGAAAGTACAATTTATTTCATTAATTTTGAATGATTTCAGGGAATAAGGTAGTTCTCTCCAGCTGGATGAATCAGACTTCTATTCGTCATGTGATCTATGGTTTAATACAGTTAAAGAGAAGAAGATTCCAAATGGGTTTTTTTCTTTCTCAGTTTTTTTAAGCAGCTATGAGATATTAAAAGAAATGCAGTATGTAACCTTTTTTTTAATGCATTTATCACACTTTGTTTTGCACATGTCAATGTCTGAAGCAGTGTTTACAGGGGATTAGTATCACCCGCTGACCTCTGGCAATTCGTGAGTTACCCCCTGACAGCAGTGTTTGGTGTGGCACTTTCACACTGGATAAGCACAGACTGTGATTTGCACCAACTTACTGACATCTGCACTGCATGACATCCACCTTGTCTCTTGGGGCAGCATCACACTCTACAGCGGACAGCCAGCTGGAAATTCATAAAAAGAGGACGTCCACATCTGGTAAACTTCCACAAAGACATGCATTAAAAACTTTAGGGACATAACCGTATAAAGTTTATAACTTTATGTCATATAGTTTATACCCAATAAAGCTGTTTGTATTGAGCACAACCCCCGGCCTTCCCCTTCTATTTGCAACAGTCTCAGATAAAGTGTTGAAAGAGTCTGTGTGGGTGATTTAGAGGTTGTCAAGCAACAACAAATAAAGCACTGAGCTCTTTTTTAATTCTATGAAAAAAGGCTATGTGGTGCGCCTCTCATTTTGCAGGCGACACTGCCGTAATGTACATTTACTGTTAGAACTAGAAAGTCGATGAAACTGTCCATATGATCACTCTCCCACTTCTGTATCTTTTCATGGGTTTTTGTGCGCTCTTTCTGCGAACAGGTTTCGCGTGTGCTGGAATTTTTATTTTTCAAGTGACATCGTCTGTTCACACTAGATTGGAAACATAATTGTCTTTTGCAATTATAAGTTTTTTTATAACTTTATTTATATTTTTTTTCTTAGTTTTGAGCAGATATGTACATATACAAACAAAGATGTACACCCCTAACATCCCCCAAACCACCCGACACCCGAAAGGTTATAAAACAGACAGGAAAATTACAAATAAGGGTAAAAAACAAAACAAAAAACAAACAAACAAACATGTATATGTATGTTATAATAGTAATAATAATAACCATAGCAGGAAATAAATAAATAAAAACTGTAAATTACAATAAATACATAGAATACAATATATAAAAAACAAATAAAAATAGGAGTGTATTGACATGGAGAGCTTCAATTCTTATTCCCACACATAGAGTAAAGAGCAAAAAGCTTCAGGAGACTCAACATTATGGTAATTGTGAAAAGGGATCAGTGAGAGTAAAATCTATAAATTGGGCCCAGATAGTGATGAATTTCTAACGGAACTTGGTTCTGTTATATCTGCGTTTTCAAGAGGAACTAATGACAACATTTCTTTGATCCAGCTAATAAATGATGGGGGATTGTCTGATTTCCAGTTTCAAAGAATGAGTCTCCAGGCTTGAAGTGTGGCGAATGCCAGAAAATTAGCTTGGGGGGCAGAGATATTTGTGTTGTCGTTTGGAACTGTCTTTTGCAATTATAACAAATTATAAGAGGTCTCCAGGTAATACTAATCCAGTGGGAAAATGGTTTAAGAGAATTAAAGTCAAGGGGACAATATAATTAGAGAAATGTATGACAAGAGATAATGCAGGTAAGAAATGGAACATATTTTGTAGTAAATTCACATTGATTTATGAAGTTGTTTTTGGGAGTTATGAGCACAGCCGAACTTTAAATTCCTTTATATCCCGCTTTCATCTTGTGTTCCATTTCTATCACCAAAACAGAAACCGCCTCGGTGCTGTTTACATATTCTGAGGCGAATGCAGCACAGGTGGAGCGTGGGCTCAGCCACTAAAAATACAGCATCTAAAAATTCCATATACATGCTCTGTTTTAAAACGAAAAAATCCAATTTAACCTATAATTCTCATATTGCTTCTCTGGTGCAGCTGGCGTGTTCACGTGGGCCGACAGTGATTTTAACATTCTCCCTGAGTATACAGCTCAGATTTTGCTCCCCGTCTGCCATATCATAATCATTTGGCCCGGTGCCTTGATTCGAATTGGTGAATTGTTCCACCCTGAGTAGGTAGAGTATGATACATCTGCTCACGGGCCACATTATTTTATCAACTGCATCTGCAGGTCACATTGCAGTGCAAGAAGGTGGTGTTTTTTTTTTTTCCCTCCCCCTGTCTGTGCTGGCAGCGAGTACGCCCCAGTACACACAGTCCCTAGATGCAGTCTGGCAGGCCTAGTGAATCATCTTCCCGTCACAGGTGGAGGAAATACAACAGCGGGATTGGCAGTCCAAAGGTGGCGTCTGGCCCACTGTTGAGTGAGGTGTTTGGCTTGCTTCCTCTGGAAACGAGGATATGTCATATTTTTCATACAGGGGAAGGAAAGTAGTCCTCTGAGTTTTATTTCCTCTACCCAGAAGGACTGAAGCTGTAGAGCTGTTAAGTGAAGATTATATTCAAATTTCTTCATATATCTAGCATCTTCAGTGTGATTTGTATCCCTGCTTGCATGTCTCAGTTTGTTCGTTGTGTGTGTTTGTGTTTGAGAGGCTGTTTCATCCAAGCTCTTGTAGGATGGTAGGTGTGAGGGCCGCTGATCAAAGGCAGAATCCTCAGGGCCAACAAGGGCCCCGGCGCGAGCAGCAGATGTTTCCCGTCTCTGTTAGCGCCTCAGTTAGAGCTATCCTTATTTAACCAGCTCCCACTAATGGCCCCCGCTGGTGTCGAATACGCCAGATCGCTTTTCTTCTCTTTTGTGTGTGGGACATGGGACCAAACGTGAAACGCCAGGGATATCTTGTTCCTCTGTGACACCCTCATTGTGCTCCTCGGTGCATTTCTGGCCAGAAAAAAAATCCCTCTTTTTTCAGTAATTGGGTGTGAATGAAACACTTGCGCTTGCCTATTGTCTACAGTGTAGTCTTGCATTCAGGCCAGTGGTTAAACAAGCCAAGAGAGAAGGCAGAAAAGGGTAGAGAAAAGCAGCGTGGGAGGGGGTAGTTCATATTTAAGGCATGGGAAGGAGAGACAGCTAGAAAAAGAAGGGTGCGTGTGGAAAATAAGAAAATGTTCTGGCATTTAACTTAGCGGAAATGAGGGTGGCAAAAGCATAGCTGCAAATGAAAGGAAGAGAACAAAAACTTTTGAAAAGTAACAATGCAACACAAATGGTCTCCAGCATGAGAGAATAAAGACAACTCACAAACTAGGGACTGGAATACAAAGTGGACAAGCACCTTGGTTTAATAGAAACAGCCAGCTAAGAACAGGGTTGTTCATATGGCATACGAGAGATTGATTGAGAGATTCGGTGGGCCTAATTGTGCTGTACCATCTGCCCAAGTTACAGAACCTGCCAGGCATGTGACAGTTTCCAACGGGCTCACTGACGAGCAGATGTGTGCAGGAGAGTGTACACTTATGTGTGTGTAAGTGTGTGTGCATGTGCAAGCAAGTCAATCTCACTTTACTTTGTGATCACATCTTCTTTTAGGGAATTAAGACAAGGATGTTCTGTCTCCAATCACAGAGAACTGACAAATGCAAATGCACATTGTGAAAGTTCCTTTTCTGCATAATTAAATCTCTTTGTGTGGCACTTTTCTTGTGTATTTTATTATTTTTGGGATCTGCCAGTAATTTTGGAGCAGTCATTGTGGCTGTCAGCATTGCTATTGATATAACAGCCTGACAAATGTCACAGGCACAGAATGAATTTCCATAAATCAATCAACTATTCCCCCCCTTCCCTTCCACAATGAAACAAAATCGCCAGTGGAATTAGACAAAGGAAACTAACAAGATGTTCTACACAAAACATGCATACTAATTCATCCAGCAAATGTATTTGTTATTCATTAAGATGGCCAATGAGGGAGTGTTTTCTAACTGTAAACTGCAGACATCATATTTTTAGGCAAGGCACCAACCATGAACAAACTGAAACTTTGTCATATTAATAAGTTAGCTGGCTAAGATTTGTAACGTGAAATAAATAGGTAAACATTTAAGTTAATTTCCTTTTGCTTTCTTGCTAAGATTTAGATGAGGAGTCCTTAAGCCCCTAAGGTACAAATTAAGCTAGCAGCTACAGACAGTTAGCTTGCCAGCTAGACTCGATAAGATAAAAAAGCGGTCTGTCTTTCTTAGCTAAGATGTTGTTACGTTATTCTTAAATTAGTTAGGAAGCTGAAATTCGTAAGGGATGAAGTAGACAATTGAAGAAGTTTCTGACCGGAAGAACCAGGGTCTAAATTTAGTTCAGGGACAGATAATCTCCCCCCTGAAAAGCCCCTGCTTGGGGGGTAGTACTTTTCAAAGGTTCTGGGACTTTCGGTTGAATATAACGGTGTTTGTGGAGTTTACACAGTTGTTGAAACACAGAGGGAGTTCCTGGGAATGCATACTAGTTTAGTTTTTTATTAAGATTTCAAAATATTATTTAATATATATATTTTTTCTCCATACGTCACTGGCCTGATTTGCACAATCTACCCGGGAATTCAGCCTGCGGGCGAAACGCAGACAACAATGGGGGCACAGGAGCCTTTTAGTTCAGGGAAAAGTAGTTCTGGGGGCTAAACGACCCTGAAACCCTTGGTCAAAATGCACCTATAGACGTAAAAGACAGCTAGTCTGTCTTTTTTAGCTGCATAATTACTATGCTACATTCAGTATCAATTAAACAGTTATCGTATTAAACAAAACATAACGCACCATGCTATTGGAGAGTGTGGTGCTGGTAGCTGGATTTGGCAATATTTGGACAAAGCCAGGCTTTGCTAAGCTAACTTATAGCTTGCTCCACCATTCAGATGTAGGATGGGTATACATTTTCTCAAAAGGGAAACAAATACATTGCCTTTAATCTCAAAATATATAAACACTTTGGGTTTTTTTTGTCTTAGAGGACATTTAAACCCCAATAACAGCTCTTTTCTAGACACCAAACATATGTGCAAACCTGCCTATTCCTGAACAGAGAATCTAGCTTGCAGCATTAAGAAATCCAAATACAAGACATAATTTTATATGTAATAAAATGATCTGTGTTTATTCACAATTATTCAGTGTGAGTGGCTTGCTGACAGTTGAAGAAAAACAGTGATTTGAATTTCCATAATGTGTCTAAAAACTCAAGTAATCAAAGTGTTCAAGGTCAAATCTCTCTGAAACCAACAAATAGATGTGATTTAATGACTACAGGAGCAATCACCTGCTTGTTTCTTGCTGATATGAACCGGGATAGTATTCACCTTAAATTGGACGCCTTTGTTTTGCCAAAGCGGTGACACCAGATTAGCATGCAAGCTAATTGCTTGTGTATATTAAATCACCAGCAAACATCCGTCTGCTGCTTTCTCCATGCCAGGAATTTGACTTGGCTTTCGTATCTTCTCATATTCCTGTTAGACATCAGTGTCTTATATCATTGCTGTTATTACTATAATCAATTACGTACAAGACATTTATACTCTGAAAAACGGATATATTTCAGAATTAATTCCATAAAAGCCAAATGTTCAGCAGTTACTTTCTGGCTGAAAAACACAATTTGCATGTATTCCATTCATTGCTACTTATACAATCTTGCTGATCTCTGTCTTCCCCTTGTGTGAATATTTAACAGCCCTATTCATTGAGTTATCAAGTCGCAGTATCACCGAAATAAAATATACAACATGCACTTGGAATCGAGAAAATGTCCAACAAATGCCGAAGCTGCTCAACATGATGATAAAGTATTCAATTTGACATGCTAGAAATCATGTTAATACTGTGACAGCTTGGATGCTTGTAGTTTGAAATGATAAGAAGTTATTAACCACATGACAGTATCAGTTTGAGTGGAGTCAGTTTTATGAAGAAAAGGGATCAGAAGTTGTGTCTATTCTTGTCATATTTTAGTCTTTCTCTCTATTCTTCGACCCTGTCTGTTTTCCTTGATTTGGCCGCGGATGACAGCGGACGTTGGCATGTGTTTCATATTCTGCATACTCATATCCCTAAGTCCCTCTTGTAATTACTATTCAGTAGATGCACTGTTTGGCACAAGGACAAAAGTTTGCATAATTTATGCAAGTCCGTCATCAATTTTTGAAAAATGGCCCCGGCCTTTTCTTGTGCTTTTAGCTAAATAGATGCACTTCAGCCTGGACATAAAACGACCGCAAGGAACAGAGAAAACTTTATTTATATCTTTATCTAAACTTTGAACTAATGCAGACTTCAGGCAGTATATTAGGGCTGCTGTGTCCAGCTTATAAAAAGACTTCACTTTTTTTCCCGTGAGCCTTTTGTGTGGTCCCGTTGGGATAAAGCGACTTCAGTGTATGAAAAATTTAAAAATAAGTAAGACATATCCTCTGCCTTCTGAAAAAGTCAGCCCCTCAGATAAAGCCGTAGACGATGAGCTGAGTGTGATAAAACGTGGCAAACTTCTTTTTCTGGATGCATCCCAGAGGGCTCTCACCTGAGGACTTGGAGTTATTTCCAGCTGTTTTCATCCCTCTGAGGAAAAGAACTCTACATCGCGAGAGAGAACCCTCCTTTTTTACTCTAATGAAGATCCGGACGATGTAAATAAACTCCCTCTATTGTGAAATTCGTATTTTTCCCTGAGTACATCCCACATTGGATCCCTTTCCCTCTAATCCTTGTTGTAAATGTTTTTCCTCTGCATTGTCTGCTGGTTTGGATTACAGTAATCTATGGCTTTAACATTGCAATCCATCTCTGTTGCCAGACCACAGGATGGATGTTAGCTCTACTTTTTCTAGCTCTTTTGTTTGATATCCTACAAAGACCGAAAATTGGCATTTGTTCTTTAATTTCTCAATAGCTTATGTCCACTGGACTGGAAACCATTATCCAGAATTCTGGAGGTAAATGGCAAGATTGAATAATAAGCTTCTTGGCTCGTCTGCCTGTTGTTTCTGTCTCCGGTGATTGAGTGTAAAAAGCAGAATAAAACTGCATGTTTGTCTGTTTCAGTCCTAAATCTGCTGCATGGAACTCCTAGGTACCTTCAAGATGCCATTTTTAATCCCCCAAAATGTGATTATGTTATTAATTTTATTTTTATGGACATATTTTTGATGTCTCTTTAATCTATTTTGAAAATGATTGTTATGTAAGATGCATTTGGATTAACCACATCTTGGAAAGGATCATTAATTCTCATCATATTTGATTGATTTAATCTATTTTGCAGACTGATCCCTTGTTGCAACAATCTACTGACTTATAACTCTATTTTTAGAGCTAAAGATATACTGTCTGCTGTTTCTACACACTCTTTTCTGTAATAATTTAAAGACCTTTTTTTAATTGGCAATGTTTCCACACAGGCAAAGCTCATCAGATCATATAACCATTCTCTCCATGCAGACTTAACATTTCCATTTAAACCTGCTGTTTGCATCCGTGGAACCAATCAATAACCCAGCAGAGTGTGTTATTTGCATGGTAACTACTGTGGAGAAGACAAAAATCGAGTTTGTCTGTGCAGATTTCTCTAAAAGGTCGCATGAGAGCACTTTGCCCTTCCACCTTGAAGATGCCTGTTTTAGGGTAGAAAATCAGATACAAACTCAGTGACTTTGACTGTGCTTAATGACCGTCCTGCTCAGGAGAAAACCAGAGCCAACAATGCAGAAATATTGTCAAAATGGCTTACTAGTACCATTATTGCCCAATCTTTTTAAAAATTTTCTTACAGAAAACAGATCGATGTGCTTCACTTGGTTAGGGGAACCCTTGGGATGTATTACTTGTTTTGTGACAAGAAGCACCAAAGCTGGGATTTTTGCCAAGATTTTTGGATGCCAGACGGATACATCAGATGAGTCTCACTTCCTAATCTGACCTCTAGAGCTGTAGAATTTGAATACATACATAATAACAAGGAATAACACTTGGTCATGGATGGATGTGTCTGATATCCCACTTACCCTATTCCATTTATTGTGTTGTCAGATTGGAGCCTGACCATTTATTACATTGTACAGGAACAAATGTGGAGACAGTGATGGAGGACGCTGAATATTCAATAGTTTTGTAAGTGACTTTACTTTAAGAAAAACCTTTCCTTAGAGACATAGCATGGATTAGTCAGTCTTTGTTAACTTTCTGGGCTTTCTAGGAAAAACTAAACTTTAAAGTCCCATACAATGAAAAACATGTTTTTCCTTGTGAATACATGATATGCTTCAGTCATCCTCCAGTCTAGCAACCCTTTGAACGTGGAAGCGCAAAAGCACCTGCATTGTATCTGTAGCACACCTGCTGAGAAAACAACAAAACACTGAAATTTTAATGCAACACTAAGAGACATGCTGTTGTAATGGTAGCTACAACTATGTAACACTTGCCTCCTCTTGTTCAGAGTCAGTTTCTGGATCACATGTATAGCCTCCTGAGACCCAGCAATTCATTTTGGTCCTCTGTGGAGGACATGCATTTTAGCCATCTAAGTTAAGCACCATATATGCAGTCTGTAAAAACCCCACTGTCCTGTGAAGGGGACATCCTGGGCCTTCTAATGATGTCTCACTTGTGGGGGGTGTGGCCAACAGAGCACATTAGCTTTCTTTTCTAAATGGCTGCAAACTCAACTTTCACATTTTATGGCACCAAAGAGTCTTAACCTCAATTTAGTAAGATTTCACAAATGTACAGTAATTTTAACCCTTTCAAAACACAACTTTTATTCAGTGTCCTTCGTAATGGACAGCAGGACTAAATACATCTGTGTTTAACCAATTTCAGTACTCCAGGAAGCATAGAGCTGAGTGAGGCTGAGAGGATTGTAAATGTACACACACACACACGCACACACACACACACACACACACACACACACACACACACACACACACACACACACACACACACACACACACACACACACACACACCAAACATACATGCACACACACACATGCCCATACATGCACACACGCGCACACACGCGCACACACTGACACATGAAATCAGTAAACAAATTGATTTTCAAGGTGACTTTCAAGGGTTAAGTATGCATTTTTAAATTATGTTAATGTTCTGATGAGTTCCCACTATATAAGTGTTTTAATGTTCATGAAATGACACGAAATCTTAACAGAAACACACAAATCCATGAAATAACATAATTAAATTCTGTGACTTATCAAGACCTAATGTCTGCTACAAGGGACAGATGATAAAAATTAAATTGACAACATTATTATTTTTTTCCTGTAATATGTTTCTTTCAACCCCAATACTAAAAAAAACCCAATATCAAAACTTTTTTTCTTCTGAGTCTCAGGAGGCTGTATTGGTGCAGGTTCTTCTAAAGGGCTAGCCATATTTGTTTTGGTGTTTTTCCACCTCTGCATCCGTCTGCTGCAGTCTAAACCAACCCCCTTGGACAACATTCAGCGCCTCATTACCATGGCATCTCAACCCACCCAGATCACTGCATACATAATAAGGTTAGAAACTGATGTCTCACAGGTCTTCCATGTAGGCTGAATTTGCGACCTTGCTGACAAGACAACTAGGATGTGTTGTAAACAGCTAAAATTCTCATTACATTGGACCTTTAAATAACTTCAAGCACTAACATGAGAATACTTTACTTTTTTTCAGCTGCTAGAGACAGCTTGAGTTTTTCCTTCTGTCCATCAGTTTACAGACAACACTGCTGAAAGTGGATATGACGCCATATGGCACTCTGAACCCTCAAACTACACTCTTCTAAGTGCTAAGTGCTTCATTTTTCACACTTGCATGAGGTCCGCTGTATTTATAATTCATTCAGCGGAAGGCCGAACTTCACATGGTAGACAGGACATTATATGCATATTTAAACAATTTAACACCCCCCAAACTGCAACGCCTCGTCTCCGCTAATACACTGCAGCGTTTTCAATTTTTTTCCTAGCTGTTTGAAGATGTGACCCAGGATATGTTGCCCTATTAGAAAGCAATAATGGATAAATTGCTTTGCAGATGCATAATAAAGGAGCGCTGTGAAGACTGCAGGCACTAAATAATTTCATTTCCAATCATTCAAATATGACACGTTATTAAAATTTAAAAGCTTTTTTTTTTCTTGACCTGCAGGGTGTTTCGGTGTTTATTTGGGGGGGAAATATCATATGTAAGTCTGACTCACAGCTTAGAAACAATCTGTCACTGCATTTGTGCTGCGTTGAGGTATGTGTTTAACACTTGTTTCCCATCATGCACTCTAGCTCCATATGAACACAGATGTGCATTCATGCTTCTCACACTCAATTTAGCATGAAACGTGAGTCAGGTTTCAGGCCCCAGCTTAATAACTGTGCACTGGTGTTTAATGTGTGGGTCATGCTGTCGATGTGGTGTGATGTGCTTCATGTGAATGAAGACATGCTTGGACTTTGGCATGTGCACCCGGTGTATTTTGATTGCAGCTGCACAGCACTGACATATTACTCTAGGAAAATTGAGCTGCTCAAATCCCATATGTACACCAGGAAGAAAGAAAAAAAACACATCAGCCAGAGGGTTATGGTTTCTTCATGTTCAGCCAATCAGTAGGAGAGTAAACACTTAAGCGTGGCGAAATGCAGCTTGGTTCAAATTCCAGGTGGTAGGCTTGCCTGCTTCTGAATCAGGGAACATTTCACAGTTTTTCATGCTGCAATTTACTGATGGAAAAAGCCCCATCCTGCTTTAGTTAAACCTGCTTCGCTTTCTGATCTCACATGGCACATAAACAATCTTAAATCACAATAGTGACAGATACATTGCCTGAAACTAAATTTTATTTCAGAAAATATTTGTTCTCTTCTTGGTTCTACGTGGACAAATGCAGCTTCTCCTAGTCTCACAGTGTTGATTTTGCCTCCAGAAAAAAAGGCTAGCTAGCATACTAACTTACATTACATTATCTACTTGAGATGTTTACCAAGCTAATATTGCCTGACATTTCATTTTTTTCTGCTTACTTGTTTTAAAAACAATCTTGTAATAGGTGCCATGTATATATACTTAATGTGCTAGATGTAAACAGGATAAAAAAAATGTCCCTAGTACCGACAATGTAGCTCATTATGTTCTCCTTTAAGTACTGGGTATTTTAACTGCTATAATCATGGCAGTTAGCACATCATGCTGAACATTGAAGTAGCTCACAAAATGTATTTATTTTCTCAAGTTTGCTACTACGTATTATTTTCAAAAATACAACAAAAAGTCAGAAGCATGTTGTGTTAGCTTGCCACAGTGGAGTTTGCCATTAAAAATAATAGTTGCCAGACTTGATCAGAAGCAGGCTAATTAACAAGCTAATTGAGCTAACATTGGCTCCTTTATTTAAATAAAACACACTTACTATGACTGGTTTTGAAAAGTTCTGCTTAGTCACTTTCTTGCTCCTTTAAAGTATTGTTTTGTTACTCCTGGAGGATATGCTAAAGCAAGCATGCTAAGATATACTGTTTTGAAAACATAAAAGTGTTTTCTAACACCTCTTGAGTATATGCTAAAACATTAAAAAGCATCTCATCAATCCAACATGGTACTGTGGATTTTGCCATGAAAATGAGGGCTGGCAGGCCTGATTAACAAGCCAATTGAGCTAACATTAGCTCCTTGATTTGGTTAAAAATTCGATCTCTGGCTGACTTTAGTATTTTCTGCGTAGTCACTTCCAACAAGATTTTTTTTTAAACAAAGTCAGGAATAATGTACTAGATTTGAACAGGATACTTTTAAAATATGTAGCATGTGCCCACAACCTAAGGTATCTTAAAATACATATGTATGTATTTTATAACGCCTCTTAATTATATACTAAATGGTTAAGTTAGCAGCTGGCTTGTTAACAAGCTAAGTGAGCTAACAGTAGCTCCTTCAGTTGGTTAAAAATCCCCAACCTCAATATTTTGTTCTTTGTCATTTAACCGAACATCAAACCGAACTTTAAAGGGGGTCTTCATGTACTTTTTGTGCTAGATGTTAACAGGATGTTTCTTTTAAATGTAGCCTGTTCCAAAAAGCTAATGGAATTAGCACCTTTAAAACTGCTGTTGGTAGTCATGATTTGGAAAGATTTTGAATGTCAACACAACCGCTCCCCTCTCTGCTCCCGTAACCCCACCCACAAAAGATCGCTGTGCGCTTTCTATGAGGAAGTAGTGGCTTCCCAGCTAATCAGGGCAACCAGGGGCCGCCACTCGACCAATCAGGTTGGAGGATTGGAGATAAGCTATGATTGGTCAGTCATAATGGGAATGAGGGGAATAATAACATTGCTTTATACATAGGCATTGGAAAACACAGAGATTTCGCAATAGCCTCAAATTACTTCACTTACCGATAAGTACCGATGGGTATTATGACCTTTTCTCCAAACCCAGCAGAAAAAAAGTAATGGTTTTGACACCATTCCTACCAACAGCAGCTTTAAGGTTTTGGTTTGTTCTTACTGTAAGAAATATGCTAGTCCGCAAAGCATTTTTGCCTGTCACTGTAGCAGCTAGTAAGCTAAAAATGCCACAGCTTTGATCAGACATTCACTGTCAACAGAAGGATTTAAGACCTGGTGACTGTGTGGCAGCGACTGAGGTGTGCACAGACTGCATCGCGATTTAGTACATGACAAGAAATACAACATGTACATGATATAGGGAACATCATGTACTGCAATAATTGCTGTGGCATTAGAGCTCAACAAATTTTAACAAAACTCTAATGAAATTATAATCATTTTGGTCCACTTAATCTGAATGAATGCTTACTTTGCACATTGCAAACTGTCTCCCCCATCCCTTTTACGCCCACATTAACACACACACGTCTTCGTCTCACACAAAGTCATTTGAATTTTTAAGGGATCGTCAAAGAAACTGTCAGCATCAGCTCGTACAGAGGAAATCACTTAATTGCAGTGAGTTATTGGTGCCATTTGGTGCAGGCATTAGTGAACGGATACAGGCTGAGATCGCTAAGGTGTGTTTCAATCTGAATAATGATTTCCGGAGTTGGACCAAACATGGGACATTTCTCCGTGTCACTCCACTTAACATGTAGCCCTTCCGTTCTGGTGACAGGTCCCTGCGTTTGAGTGAGTATCTGCTGGGAAAGCTTGTGTGCTAAAAGGCATCGAAACTAAAAACATGTGGTAATTAAAAGCAGCCCTGAAGAGTAACTTGAAAGGGCAGTGAAATTTAGATTATGAGAATAAACCTTAGTGTGTCTGTCGTCTGACTCAGGCATTAGCTGTAAAATGTGCATACCCCTTGACATTCTCCTCTGACATTACATTTACTTTACTGCGTTCTTTTTATTTGAAAGTTGTTGCATTATATTCACTCCTTCCTTGTGCATTAGCCTTTGTGGACCTTATTTTCCCTTATGATGATTCAGAGGAATCTATTGTAAGGTTGGCATTATGCTTAAAACATAATGCCTGCCTGAATACACACACATCCACACACACACACACACACACACACACACACACACACACACACACACACACACACACACACACACACACACACACACGCTGAAGATGTGTTTGGCTGACGACTGAATCAGCTCAGGGGCATAACGGGAGGTCAAAGCAGGAGCCGTGTATGCAGATAAAGCTGCAGCGATTGGAGCAGAAATGATTGCAATTCATGCTTGTGGGCTTTTTCTCTCCACAGTTTAGACAACAGAAAAAGCAGAGCGGAGCAGTACATGTTGCCATCATCAATCACCTCAGAGGCTGCGATGTGTCAAAAGCATGAATGGCATGATTCTCAGCGATAGGGCTGTTAAAAATTCAGGGCGTGAGGATATGTTGCGCTTGGAGATTCCATCAGAGCTGAACCAGAGGGGAAACTCATCTCACGGTCCCGCTGACTATGTTTACATGCACACAGGAATCCAGGTTATTAAGGGAAACCAGGCATGGAGGCAGGAAATCAGAGACATGTTTCCTATGATGATAACTTGAAAAGTTGTGTTTACATACACCCATCACCATACTTGAACCTAAGCAGCCAGAATTTGTTCTTAGTGAAATTATTTTCAGGGATGGCTGATGATCTAGGTGCTTCTTTTTCAGTGTTCAGGCTGTAAGAACAGTGACAGTCCCTGTTACTCACCGATGTTGTCTATTTTCATAAAAAATTCTAGTCAGAACTTCAATCTTCATCTAAAAAACACACAATCATAAATGTTTAGATATTGTTTCATCTTTCTGTGTGAACCAGGTTCCTCCTAATCCCTTACACTAACTTAAGTAACCAGGTTTCCTGTCTGCAAAATGTTTAAGATATCAGGTTACAGATGAGAGGCCAACTATAACCAGGTCTCTCAAAGGACAAGGCTAGCTTTATATGTTTGCATATCTTATAGTCAGCCAATCCAGTGGAAGAGGGAAAGTGGTCTGGATTCAGGACCCCCCTGCAACCAATATATCAGTAAAAATATAGATATATTGTTTTCTGTATTTTACCCAGAAGATGACCCTATACTAACTATGCAGCCTCTACCATCCCTCAATGCATGCAACCTGTAGCGACTTAAAAATCACCCTCATTGAACGTGGTACTATAAAGTACTACACAGTTGAACAGAATGTGGTTGTCAGAGTTTTTGATATGTCCACACTTTTCAATACCACGTGCTTTAAAATGACACAATCTGTGTTATTACATCAGAATGTAACCACAAGTACTGAAGCTTATGAATTACTTAGAAATAAAGAAAGGACAGTGAGCCGTGGTAATGAAAACAAAGAGGTGAAGAAAAATCTGATTTAATGACTTTTCTTAACCAATGCTGTTTGCAGTGAGGTAGATATCCAATAGTGGGTGCCCAGGAGTTTGATTTTTATTGCCAAGTAGTGATGTTGTTTGGTTTTTCCTAGTATTATAGCACAGAAACTACATGTTATCGTCTTGACTGAGTGCAGTGGAAATCATCACAAAGGAAGACAGTTGAAATCCTATTTAACATCTGAGAAACCACTACAACAGAGTGCATATTATAAAACAGTACAATTCATGTTCTTGATTTTAAAGTGAATGATCTTGATGTTAGTATATCTTTCAAAGCGTCATGACTTCCCTGTCCTCTCTGTGGCACTTAATTCTAAGCCTAATCGCTCCTGCTTACGACCTACATTTCTAGTCCTTAATTTCGAGCAAATGCTCCTTTTAGCAAGAGTCAGTGGCGCATTTGTTGGGGATTATTTTTAGCTGCGGATTAGTACACATCTGGTGCATTAGTGTGTATTTACAGCAATAGCGTGATGCCTACAGAATCAACAAGAAACCATTATGCTCATGTACATGTTTAATGAGGAAACATGTAGCTATTGGTTTCGTTGATTTAGTTGAAATGCTTCTTAAAACATTAGGAGTCAACAACAGGGAGAAAAGAGACATACTATTATGATGGTAATTTATTGCCTGAAAAAGAGAAAAGATGCTTTTTGAAAGTCTAAAAGACATCAAGGCTTGGCATTGAGTTTCTTTTCCCTGGCTCTCAATATTTTAAAAACCTTAACGTTTGCAGTGAGTTATACAAAACTGCTCTGGCGAAAACCTCTTGAGTAAAATAGGCCCTGTGATATATGTTCGGTCTCAGACAAGTCTATACCATTTAAATTTTAAATTAATGTGAGTTAGGGCTACCATTCGAATGAATTTAAGTCTCCCCATTGGCTGCATCACATTACTCATTTTTCAATCTCAGTTTGGAAGCCGCCATCAACTTTGATGAAGCCTCTCAAGCTCAAGATGGTAACAGATTTTTAGAGGGAAAGCAGCCCCTCTTCTGGGACTTCTAAGTCATCTGTTAATCAGACACAACCATAATTATACTCGAAGTGAGGCATTCTTCTCGTTTCTCAATTTGCATGCCCTGCATTGCCAAGAGTTGCCGAACTATATCCACTCTGATTCTTCCTCCACATGATCATTGTGCTGTTGGCTGCTGTTGCGATATTACCACCCCTCCCTAGGGACATATTGGGTAATAAATATGAGATCCACCAGTACTGTTTCACACAGATGATGATATTAGACTTGCCAGCCTGAGGCATCAGCTGTGTGTGTTGGAAGTCTGTCAGAGCAAAGTCCTCCCCTCCCCCAACACCAGACTCCCCCCTGGGCCGAAACCAACTGGTCCAGGGATTGCATGCCAGATTTGTAGAGAGTCTGTGAGACCCTACTTTGCTTTGTGCTCAAGTCAAAGAAGAGCATTGAAATGGACTCATGATATAGAGGGAGAGCACATTTCTCCTTTGCTTTGGCCAGCTTGATATAAGGGACCATAGTAGGGGGGTGGGGTGGATTGCAAAGGGGGAAGTGGTAAGGATAGGGTTTCAGGGTTTGCTTTAAAGGTGGTCCCCCACACACTCCTGATGGCCCGTTGTGCAGCTTGAATAACATTCCAGTGTTGGACTGAAATAAAAATGAAACAAGTAGAGCGAAAACAGAAAGGACGGAGAGGTGGAAAGTCCCCTTCAGTAAAGATTTAGGCACCCCACTATAAGTACTCGATAGAGGTGGCTGACAGGACTCCCCAGATATTAGTCAATATTGTTCTGTCTGAGACGCTGTGAGGTTTTGGATCAAAGAGGATCATCAGCCATGCAAAGAAAGCCACTGTGAGATTGGCATCCGTGTCAAAATGATTTGACAGTGACGCCTGAGTCAGTACACAACCCCAAGATTTTCTCAATGAATAAAAAATGGAAACATAGATGGGCATTGTGGCAGACTTTTCAAAGTGCTGGGGTTGTCACTCTTGCTTAAACAAGACGGGTCTCCATCCACAGTAACAGCTTGGAGGTTTTCCCAAGGCGCAGTGTCACTTGCAGTGAAGATCCAACATCAACATGCTAATGGTGAATGATTATTTTAGTGTTATGAGGGTTTCATTGTATAAGCTTACCATGTTTTTATAAAGACCAACTGTAGCTTCAGCCAGCAGAAACATCGGTTACATTGCTTATTTCCCGCTTACTAATCACCTGGCTGTGTCAAATACTTGATTCTGATTGGTCAAAACCCAACAGTTATTAATTCCGAATAGAGATGACAACCCCAGGGATGACCAGATCCCACACATCAGATCCAATCAGTCCATGGATAGAAGTCAATATTGCCATTCCTCAAGCAGTGGCACAATTTCACAATAAGGAAATGTACCCAACAATTCAATTTGTATGCAAAGGCAGTGTAAACATTTTTAATTGAGTTTAGACGATTCATGAATTTGGCATGAGAAACCAACTGGATGCCTTCTCTTCTACATTTCTGCCAATATTTTTTGGCCAAATTAAATACAGGTTGCTTTGGAGACCTCCTAGCATTGATACACCCATTATTGATTGGGAAAAGGCCCTTGCCACCAACTGAATCCTTTGTTTTTTCCATCTGCATAAACAAGAGGCAATCTCATTTAAAAAGCCACAGTGCTCTGAGTGGGCCTGCGAAAATTCCACTTATTTGGGGTGCGGTACTCTGGAAAGTCAAAAGCAATTACTGACTTCCTCGCTTTCATCCGCTTCATGGAGAGGGCAGAATTGTGTTTGTGACCATGGCGTAAGTGGCGAAAAACATCACACCAGGGTACAATTAGAGCTTGGACTTGGGTTGCAAGTTGTGATGATTTTGTGCTTTGTCAGTTCAAGCATTTTAGAGCCGAGAGAGAGAGAGAGAGAGAGAGAGAGAGAGAGAGAGAGAGAGAGAGAGAGAGAGAGAGAGAGAGAGAGAGAGAGAGAGAGAGAGAGAGAGAGAGAGAGAGAGAGAGAGAGAGAGAGAGAGAGAGAGAGAGAGAGAGAGTAGAAGGTTTGGGATGTATTGGAGCAACTGTATAAGAGTATTTGTCATAGAAGAGGACACTGTGTGTATGCACAAGCTCTGTTTTCCACAGTGTATCCCAGCTGCCAACAAACACACAATATTACATTTTCTATAGAGGATCTTTGTGCAAACCCTATTATTATGCTTTCCAGTCCAATCACAATGCAATTGTTCGGCTTTCCAAGTCCATCTGTCCAAACCCTTTATTTGAATCCATATTGTGTGTTTTTAACACTCTTTCTGCAGCAGACTGTCCACTGTAGAAGCCCTCAACAGCCGTGTGTGTGTTTAAGCTCCAATCAGAGCACAGTAAAAGCCATGGTTTACAGTCCGCTCCTGTACTCTGACATTCGCTAACTATCCCCCCGGCCATGATGTGTGGCTGCCTCACCCCGAAAGGACCTCTGCGTTTAGATTTAGAAAGGTTGCCTGCTGAGTCCAACCCAAACACATTCTGCTGCTCGGCCAAGAGGGCAAGGTCAGTCAGCGGATTGTGCATGGGTGTTTGCTTTCACGCCACTTCCCAAAGTGTGTCTGAGTGCAAAAAAAAACAACACAAAGGCAAACACGGGTCACAGAGTATTTCGTCCTCTTTTGCATCTTTGTTAATGTCTTAAAACCACCCAAATAACCGTCAAAAAGCTATCAATACAATGAAACAAAATCAACATGTTCTTGCTTTGTAGTCCTGTTTCCACGCCATTAAATCTCCAGTGTTTGCAGATTTGTACCTAAAACAAAGTCTTTAATGACTTAATTAGAATTAGTCAGCATCCAGTGGAATTAAACCAGTACAACCTAAATGTTTTTCTTTCTTTGTTCTTGGTAAATCACTCTGCATGAAAGTCTGTGTTGCCGCTGAGTCTTTTACAAGAACCACATTAATTGGAGTCACAGTTTATACAGAATTCATGTCTCACTTTTTCTTTTGTGCGAGGGAATGTGATGTTCTTGGTGGGGTGCTGGAAGAAGGACATCACAAAGAAGTAGATGAAAAAACTCACTTGAAAGTCAGTCGACATTGAGATTGAGGTTGATTTAAACCTCTGGGCCCCAGCTTTCTCATCAAGTTTTAGCACTCGTGGTAAGACCAGGCACCCAGACACCAGGCGAGATTTGTCAGACCTGAGAGCATTTGCCTTGACAAGAGAGGAGAGTATTGCTTTCTTTGTCCGAAGACATACCCCCATGAGGAAGTTTGCCCAGACCAATCACACTTTCATCAAACTGCATTGGAGGCTTCCCTGAGTGAGGACTGAGGGACTCCGAAGCCCGACAGCTCTCTGGGCTACTGACATACTGACATACTCTACTCAACAAGTCCTTCTTCCCTTTGCCTTGAAGAAACAAAATACCCAATTTTAGATAGTTATCTTTGAGCATTTGGTTATAAGTCAGATCCAGTAAGACATGAGGGAGAAAATTTGGCAAATCTGAGGGCTCCAGAAGGCAACCTGAACCATAATGATTCGGAAATGGTTCATATGATCTTGGCTTGGCTGGCAGCTGTTATGAGCGTACTTTGTGTTGTTTCTTCACAATAGTCTGCGTGGGCTGATTGTGAAGTGTGAAAAACAAGACAGCAAAAACAGTTTTATTATCAGAATGCTTTCAATTTATTCCTCTTAACACCTTGAAGAATTTTCCACATATTTCTGTTATTCAGAACTTTTCCATTTTGAGCTAAAAAAAAAGTCAGTCCTCTTGGGTGCTAGGAGGCATTCGCTAGTTTATTCCTGCCCACTAATCGATCACTCTGAAAGCCGGGTCACTGAGGTCCTGACAAGAGAAGCTCTCTCATATTTCAGCCAATGTTTTCTCAAAGTTTGACAGCACAAAAGGAGCCAGCAAAGCCCATACTTTGACCCTTGACCTCTGTGCCAACTATGTTTGGATGATTATTTACCTTGAAACACCAGGTGAAAAACATTGGTGATTCAACAAGGAAAAAGGGCTTTTGTTGACCATGATGGACAAGACTGGTGTTTATTCCTTTCTCCCCAAACCTATTTCATAATTTTGATGTGATTTTGTGGTCAGGTGAGGAGAGGGTTTTAAGTTTTTAAATCAGTTTTCCAGTCAAGCTGGTTTACTGTCGTCCAGGTAAAAGAATAGAAAATACCTTTAACAAACACTTACCACTTTTATGAATTTAGGCAATTTATATTTTCAGTTTAAAGCTTAGTCACTCATGAAACAGCATATTAGACGTAAAGATGATACAGCCATATGAATGTACGAAACAATACATGGAGCACAATCATTTCAGCCAGAGTCTGAAAAACTCATTGGATTTATTTTCAAACTCTTCAACTTTCACAGACAAAGAGATTCAGTAAAAAGCAGGACAAAGAAATGATAGAGAAAAATAATGTGTCCCAGCACTGTTGCCGGTGAATCAATACTGTCTTGCAGCAAAACACAACACAATATATTGCATCGATTATTAGGTCACACTTTCATATTGGTATTTGCACATTCAGGAATATTGCTAGGACCAGGACATTTCACACAATAACAGGCCAGGCAGGTTCTAACAAAGGATGCGTTGGCTGAAATGTCAACAGATAAGCCTTAATAAAAAGGGCCTGTCAAGTGTTGGCAGTGAATGTTTTTCTCCACCACTGTTCACAAATAATTCTGTCACCACATTTCTCAGAAGGTGTAACTAATGTGATTTGGGTAGGTGGTTAGGTGTATCATTTAATAGAAAAATGATCTCTGAGGGTTTTTTTTTGTAACTTAAAGTGAGAAAGCATTTTGAAGATGAGATATGGCATTCCATTTATTACAAAAGAAAAGTTTTACAATGATGCAAGAATAAGTTTCCTCTTTCAGTTAAAAAATATATGGAGGTTTACTGCTAAAGCTCATAATGTCTAGGTCCAATTGTAGCTTGAGGTTGCTAAAGGTAGCTAAGCTAGTAAGAGAACATAAGAGAACTTCAAAAGGCTTGTCTTAACTTAAAATATTATGAGGTTTTGATGCTTCAGTTCAGGTCAGGGTTTAATAGTAGCTCATCGTGGCTCATGCTAGCTTATTTAAGCTAATGTGAGAAAAGCTTTTTCTCCATAAGGCAGTTACTGAGAAGCGGAATAATAAAAGCAGTAGCCTGCTAAAAGCTGGTCTTCATAAAGAACTGATTGACGGATATTGCTGCTACAGCCTTGCTAGGTCAGGAATGAAAAATAGCTTAAGATGGGTAATGTCTGCTGATCTTAGCTTAGTTTAGAAAGAAATAGCTGAATAAGGTTGTTTCTGAAAAACTGAACAATAGAAGTCATAAAAACAAATAGCAGAATTTCACCTATTCAACCTTGCTTTTTTGGATGGGAGAAGATTCTTAGCGTAGCAGATGTTAGCTAGCATAGCAAACTAAGGATAGAGTAGTTGACTAATAGATCACGTAAAAGTTGGGCTATTCTACCTTAAAGCTGCTGTTGGTAGTCCTGGAATAAACATCAGTTCAGGGAGAGATTTAAAATGTCAACACTACCCCTCCACACCAGATTTCCCTTTCACTACACCCCTCTCCCCCCTGCTCTGCTCCTGTAAGCCCCTCCCACAAACAGATGTAGGACAGCCAATCAGGAGAGTGGCTCTGATTAGTCAGAGCTGACGGGAGCAATTGGAATTTATAGATCGCTGGATACAGAAGCAGAGGAAAACACAGAGACCTCGCTATGATCTCAAAATACCTCATTTATTGATGGCTGTTGATGAGTGTTAAGACTTTTTTGCCAAACACAGCAAAAATAGAGAATCGTTTGTTTTTTTTACCCCCAATCCTACCAACTGCAGCTTTAATGTTGGAATTTTTGTTACACTTGGGGTAACAAATTACAATTTAGTAATAGTATGACTCCTAAATAGATCTTCCCTTCTATTTGATGCACCCTGTTAATACTCCTCATGATGGCGCTAATGACATTAATCTTGCACTAGACCTTTTAGAGGCATTTTGTATTTTGCAGTTAATCAGATATTATGATCTATCATTGTTTAAATGTTTTGCAGTTCATCATTTATCATAAAATTGCTGTATTCTGATATTCTTGTGGGCCAAGTATTAGATATCGTATCATGTCACATTAGCACTACACTTCACTTTCAATCATATCCTTCCCTGAATTCCCTTCCTGTTCTAGCTTGTTTATGTAATTTTTTGCTGGGATAAATGAGTTCACTTCCTTGGGAGAAAAAAATGTCCTAAATCTGACAGCAATTTCCTGAGTTTCTGACTCCTCTCCCTGCTGTCAGAGATTGTGCATATTTGCCTAATTTACTTTGCAGTTTTTAATATGTATGTAGAAACTGACCATTTATCAGACACTGATAGATGCACAGGCATATACACACACACCTGCCGTCTGTTGAAACTGCTGGATTTCTCCAGATCCCCCACCCCTACCCCGTTCCTTCGTTCTAATTGGGCTGTGAGTGGAGTCCAGGTGGAACCCATTTGAATTCCCTGTGGTCGTGACCATTGTGGTTCCCCATGACACAGTCCTACCTCTCATTTCCAAACCATTTACAACACTTTCTTGCCATTGGTAACACTCATGCTCCAATCATTATGCCACCTAGACACACCGTAGCAATTTGTGGTCAAAAAACACGAACATGGACAGGCAGGACCAGATGGAAGGCTGAATTAACATCGTAATCAAGTCTGTATTGAGTGCATGCAGCACAATACATAATGCAGCCAGCTATTGTGCATCACATTTGCCTAGCCTCTGATGATATGCAATTCATGTTTTAAGATTTCATTATATTCTCCATGCACTTGGCTCAGCATCAGATAATGATATTGAAATGCATGCGCCATTGGGATCAGTGTTATTGACATTGGAATTTGCTGTACCCCTGATACAGAGCCTAAGCTGAAATTGCTGCTGTTGCTTGTGTGTGTGTGTGTGTGTGTGTGTGTGTGTGTGTGTGTGTGTGTGTGTGTGTGTGTGTGTGTGTGTGTGTGTGTGTGTGTGTGTGTGTGTGTGTGTGTGTGTGTGTGTGTGTGTGTGCGTACGTTGGTGTTTTTTTTTTTCCCTTCTTTCTCCAACCTGGCAGGGATTGAAGTGTCTATTGGAAAATTATGCAAATGCAGTTAGTGGGAATACAAAATGAAGGGAAATTGAGACCTGAAAAGTCACATTCAAATAAAAGGAAAATAAATGGAGCAGATGCCCTCCAAACATGGCTGAACCCAGTTGTTGCTGTGTTGAAAAACGATAGCAGTAATTAGAAAAATTACCTGGTTGGGCTTTGTTTCACGTGTGAAAGGGTGTGTCTTGTATTGTGTTTCTTTGTGTTCTGTAAAGAATGGTGCTTTATGTTGTTTACAACTGTCCCTTTACCATATGCTGTCCACAATGAAAACAGGCTGTTGTTTTAGGAGCTATTTATTGGCATATTCAGAAAGAGCTCTACCAAATACTGCAAAGATACAGTTTTGCTGCATACACTTTTAAAAGTATAGTCTGAATATATTAATCTAAATGGTAAATATCAACCTCATAGTGACATAATGATACACTTAAAAAAAAAAAAAAAAAAATATGTCTAGCATGATCATCGTCAAGTTTAGCATACGGTATGTGTATGCTAAGATATTTTTAACAAGGCATGTTTATCATTTTAACCACAGAAATGAAGCGTAAAGTGCAATGGAAACCTGACTGAATTATTGACCAACCAGATAGTCTAATAGTATTAAACACATCCTTGTTATAGTTAAGATATGTTTCAATTCCCCCCCAAATCTTGGGATAAAGTGTAAGCACGGTAACATCACCATTGACTGTATATAGATTGGACATAGTGGCTTCATTTCTGCCCATTGTGAGATGTGAAGCTAAAAGATTGATTCGATGGGCACTGATACATTGCGCTGGTGCAGCTAAGTTCATGTGCAAGTAATCTGACTGGTGGAGCCGCAGGACTGGTTTCGCACCCTTTCTGCTAACCAAAAACACACATCTAACTTATTGATAACAGGTCAGAGATCCCTCAGGTCAGCAGAATAGACCCTTGGAAAGGTCAATGACTCTTGTGTTTTTGTTCATCACATGTTCTTTTGTCATTCCTCCTCTACTTTAGTGATCTGATACAGAACCCTGCAGGAGTCAGCATTTGTCAAGGAAGCTGTCAATCAATCATCTTTTTAAAATCAAATAATTAATCAAAGCTACAATTCTCATAAAAGCATTAATGCACATAGATCATGCTATGAACTACAAGAAGTTCTGAGATGAATCAATTAATTTAAGGGTTCATTTTGGTTAAGACAAGAACAGTTGTGATTCTGTGTCCGGCGGGACAGTAACTCTGCAAGTTACGGACTTCAGAGCAGCAAAGGGGGGCTGATTATTTCGAATAATCCCTCCTAATTTAAATAAATAACAAGACCTAACACTATTTACTTTGTTTACCAAGTTACATAAGTACACAGAGAGAGAGAGTAGATCAAACATAATTGGCCGCATATAAAATTTTAATGTTTGAAGTGTTTGCTGTATGTTTTTGTTGATTTGTTACTGTTCTGGTTTTTGTTTTTAACTCTGTAAAGCACTTTGAATTGCTCTATGTATGAATGGTGCTTTATAGATAAACTTGCCTTGCCTTGCCAAATTTTAATGACAGAAACCATGTCTGAGAAAATTATATTTGACATGTATCTTAATTTTATAGTTCAACTATGTTCCATCTGTTAACATGAGAGGCAAGGTTTCTGAACTTTACTGCAGCCAGTCAGGAGAGGGTGCTCTAAATTGTTTGGCTTCACTGTCAGTGAACACTTCAGCATTATCACAATCACACAGCTTACATGCTTGTTTTCAAAAACTGTATTTACTAAGCCTAGTTAAGCTAAAAATGAAGGGGTAGTTTTTTTGCCATTAAATTTCATTTTAAGTATAACACCATCAAGGTGAATATATTAATAATAACTAATATTTCATTCTGAATTGAACACAATTACCTTCCCCAGAGCTATACCTCTAACAATATTAAAAACCATGTGAAGCCTTTGGTACCTTGGATGAGGTCATGTTTTTGTGCTTGATATATATCAAACATATAACCCTGCCAATACTGTCATCTTGTATCATTGAAAATTGCACGTCAGCACAATACATTGGCAATGTATTGATTCAGCTGTCTCAAAAGAAATCCATAGGCAGCATGGGATTTACCTTTGAGGTCACGGTGTGTTAAATCTATATGCTATACCTCTCTCTTTGTTGTATGAGCGTTAAGAGTAGAGGCTATTTTCCCCATAGACGTAATACAGTTTATCCCCTGCATTTTTATGATGTACTGCCTTTTAGCTCACATCCAAAATCAAGCCTGGCCGCATAATGACTCTCAGTGTTTTGTGGGCACAGCATGCCAATTGCTCCTGGTAGGTGATTAATGACCAACAGGTAGGGTTGCCATGGTAACCTGCCCACCTGAGCCACTATAGCAACAGCAGCTGAAGTGAATGCTGTACGTCGGACTCGCTCACACATGACCTTCACATATCAGCTAATAGGATTTTCCTTTACATCTCAGTCTTTGTCTTCTTTACCCATTTCATCAACCCTTCCGTCTGTCCTCCCATCCTTTCATCCTCCATCTCTCCATCCTTTACATTCCTCCTCTCCGCAGTTTTTAAAAGTCCATCCCTCTCTCTCTCTCTTTCCTCTCCTGCCTTTTACCCTGCCTCTTCCTCTCCTCCTTCCTTTGTCTGTCATGCATTTGTGGTGCATTAGGGCGAGATTTGCAGAGAGAAAACGAGAGGGAGGATAGGAAGAATGAAGACGTGGAAATGGATAGTGTCTGAGCTTTGCATTATAATGGAGAACTGTCTGAAGGCGTATTCGCCCTGCCTTAAAACGATGCATCTATCTGCATTCATTCACCCCCAGCTGTACGTCTGCTCAGGCCTATGTGCTGTTCTTTTTGTAACCCATCCCTATTGCTGCCAGGCACAGTTGAATGTTTGTTTCCAGCTTATTTTTTAATGTGTGTGCAAAGTTATGTCCTTTAATGGATTGTGTTTCTATTGTTTTGTAGTTAGGAGGTGTTTAGTGTGACAGGAGGGGTTGCAATGTCTTTGTGTGCACCGAAAAGGACAAGGGAGGTTCCCATTATTTAGCCCACGCCATCAGTCACACTCAACAAGCCTATCATATAGGGCCATTTGGAGACTGTGGCGGCTAAAGTTAGCGCTATTATCTGCCTGTCAGTGGCTAGCTGTGTTGGGGTCCCTCATGGAAAGCCAATTGTATGAGTGAATGCCTTGTCAAGCTCCAGGGATGCACACATTGCCTTTAGAAAGAGCACTCTCCATTTATCGTCAGTCTTTCACACCTTTCAACCTGCATTAGAAAAGCATGATTTTGACATTTCTGCTGTGTTTGGTTATAAAAAAAACGGACCGCTCAATTTTTACACAATCAGCGCGGTTTGGAAGCTCAACCAAGTGGAAAAAATAATCTTCATAAGTCTAGAAGGAAAGGATCATCTTGCTTTTAATCATCTCTGCTCATCTCTTAAGATTTCCGAGTGAGTGCTCATCAATCAAACTGTATGCAGACAGCGTGCGTGATTAATATTCATTTTATATGAGACACTTCATTTGCATGAGCACACTGTCTGGCTCATAAAAATTACCAAGTCCTTCCCAGCCGGTGCGATAAGCATCTGGACATGAAACAAGTTGAAAATCTAAGACATGGTACTTAACCCAGCAACACGATCCCACTTCATTACATATTGTTACGTGGGAGGGCTTCAAGCAGGCGTGACAAGTAACATCATACTTAGCGTGCCCCCATAGGATAACGCACAGGATCAAGTTTCACTTTGTTGCGGGAGCATTGTATGGAACGCGTCCTTATTAATGGAAATCATCTTTGGTTTCCTCAGGTCAGGAAGTGACAGATGGATACGTGCTCTCAGGTGGTGATGTTCATCTGTGTGATGGCTATCTCTGCGTTCATATCAGTGTTACAACTCAAATAACAGTAAAAAAACACAATCAGGATGAGCCAAGAAATATTGACATGCAGTCTAATGATTCATGTTGCCTTGAAGGAAAGATGTCATTACATTAAAATCACTAAAGGTGGAATCCTTTATTTCAATTGATCGTATATAAACAACTTTTTCAAGGGCATTATTTATTTTTATTTTGAAGGACAAACATTTAACAAGTTATGAAAAGAAATGTCCATCAGACCAATTTATAATGATACATATTGTCATATAGCTACAGTAAAGTGAGGGATGGGGTTAAAAACTTAATTCCATTAAGAACTCAGCACTTCATTTTTCAAAACCTGAAAATCAATAACGCTTTTAATCAATAATAAAACATTCATCAGTTGTTTGTAAGGATGGCTGAATGTGAGAGGAGCTCTAAAGTTTAGCTACATTTTAACAAAACCAAAGAAAAGGAGGAAGCCAAATGCAATTTATGAAGCGGCATAATTCCTGTAAGAAACTCGTCATGAATCAGAACAAACCGAAATGCAGAACCTTCAGCTGTCTGCAGGTTGAAAGAACTCTTTCAGAGAACTCTTTCAACTGATTGGACAGTCATCAGGGAGTTAGAAATAATAATCGTTATTAGTTCAATGAGGTGACTTAACCCTCCTGTTATGTTGTGGGTCAAATTGACCCATTTCAAAGTTCAAAAATCTAAAAAGGAATGTTAAGTATTTTTTCGCTATGAAACTTATTCTGCTTGGCTTAATTAGCGTGAACAACATAAAAAATTTAAATGGTTCATTTCACACACTTACAACCCCCCCTGCATGTTTATATTACATAGATACTGTTCGTGGGTCAATTTGACCCTGCAGTTGAAATTGAGGCTAAAAGGGGTCAAAATTGTTAAATTCTAAATGATTCTTTGCAACTGTGTGACATATTTCAATACAGTCACTTTCCAATGTACATAAAAAAAAGATTTAACATGAATTTTCATAAAAAACAAGTGAGTAATCCTCATTAAACCATGATCTGTGAGAATTAAACAACACCAATGGACTAAATATTGATTTAAATGGTTAGTAATGGAGTTCATTAATGAGATTTAAAAATGTTTATTGTTTTTTTTAGTTCTGACACTTTTGAATCATTAAAAATGCCCCGGGTCAAGTTGACCCAGGAACATTATTGTTGTCCCTAAGAAACGAACATAACAGAAGGGTTAAGGTTAGATTATGATGCGTTCAAGGTTTGTTCAGTAAAATGAGAAAAGAGTACAAGCTAATTTATTCCAAAATACCAGGCTTAGGAACATTGAAATAAGCAGGAGTTGAATTAGGGCTTTATTTTACAGTGAGAAAGCAAGCACATTGATTTACTGAGAGAAAAACCATCCAACTGACTGATAATGAATCCTTATTGTTAAAGACAGTATCCGAATACATTTTGAGCAACCCAATTTTCAACGGCTGCTGTTGTGTTGAGGGCATTATTAGGTTCACAGTATTACTTAACTTGTTGGATAATTTACTGGATCAAGCAAAAACAAATTTAAAGTGGTTATTTTGTTCCTCAGATAAATTGCAAGTTGAAACATTTTCTCTTTTCTATTTCTCTCCAACATTAAATGACATTTAGCAGTCAAACACTCCCTCTACCACTTAGATCTGTCAAATTTAAATCGTACAAAGCTAACACACGATGTTCTAACAGTCCATTACATAAAATAAAAGGAAAAAGAACTTGCGGTGAGCTGATTCATGTATTACAGCTGACATTTAAATGAAAGCAGTCAAAAAGTTAAAGCACAAATGATGGTTCTTCCAGTAATTACAGGATTTTTCTCATGACCCTTCGTTCCTGTGCATTATCTTTATGCTTTAGAGCAGGCAGAGCTCAGCAATCACAGCGCAGAGAAAGTGACTCAATGCAAAATGGTAGTTGTGTATTTAAATATGAAAAGTAAATGCAAAAAGGATGCAAAAGAACTGATGGACTGTATTTCACTCTGGGTGGACTCTCATGCAGAAAGAGAAAGAAAAAGAAAGCTGTGAGAATATTCAGCAAAAATGTTCCCAAACGCATCTAAAAGATATACAGACTTAAAATAACAGTGTAGTGATAACAGGTGATGCAAAAGATAGTACTTATTCGATTATTAGCTTGCCCTCCCTCATATGAAGCTCTTTCAGGTGTTGTGTCATTGACAGATCACAGTTGTACATCATGCCTAATAGCAATATCACACATTTGACTCTCACCCAAATCCAAGCGCCCAGGAGTGTTATCAATGCCGTGGTAGCGGGTGGTATTTTGTCACAAATCAACACAACCAAACATCTTCTTCTAACACCCAAATATCATATTAACAGGAGCATCTCCAACACAAAAATTCCGATATACAGGTTTCATTTTGGAAGCTAAAATAAAGCTAAAGCTTCCATTTCCCTTAACGCTCCCGGCCTCTCATTTATCTCCTTCATCAAGTCACACTATTGCTGCGAGACATCATATCCCCCCCCCCCCCCCCCCCCCCCCCCCCCCCCCCTGCGATAACCACTGTGGTATCACCCGTCTCTGCTTTGCTTAAACTAGATAGAAAAGTCAATTAATTCAATCTGTCAGGTTTCATCTGGGGCCTCGTTGGCACTCGCACGTCGCTAAAATAACAAAAACAACATCATCGCTGATTAGAAAAAGTAGTTCCGCAGGAGACAGCGAGGCGGTGATGAAGAAGTCTCCTTGATGTGGCGGGGAACAGAAGCTGCAGTCGACGCTCGGCCCCCGCTTAAATGTTGGCTGGCTTATCTAAGGGAGTTATACTAAATCCCCCTCAGAACAAGTACCCTTGAAACGTCAGCACCATAATGTATCATAAGGCTCCTTCTGGAATACAAGACAAGTTGGCAATGCTGGTCTATGCTCTGTCTTTCTCTTTTTTAACTCCCTCTTCTTCTTCTTCTTCTTCTTCTTCTTCTTCTTCTTTTTATTTCAGCACTGAACTGGGTCCAAACCCTTCTCATAAATATGTATTTTATGATGTGTTCTTTTGGCGGTTGATAGCACGTCCTAAACCCACAGGTTTTTTTTTTGTCTTCCGAGAACAAATTAACAACTGTGATAGCGAAGTGTTTTTTTTTTCATTTTATGTGATAATTTCTATGTAACACCTGTGCAAGTAGTTTCTACTTTATCGGTTGTGCTGTGAGATACGGTGCTTTGAGTCTCACCCAAAGACACACATGAATCTACAAATTCTCATTGTCTTCTGCTATAGAAACAGCCCTTATCTCTTGCTTCTGTCTTCCATTATTTTTTGGGTGAAAACCTGCAAAAAAAAGCCAGATTTCAGGAGTTGTACAAAGATAAAGTGTCTCGTTTTCTGTGTATTTTCAACATGTTGTCACTCCGTTGCCTCCTTTTCTCTGCCACCAATTTAGAAGTTGTCCTACAGTATAAACTTCAAGCCCAATTTGCTGCTTGGACAGTGCATTTGAATGCGATTATTCCAGGAATAATGTGTTTTCTCTGTCAAGGGAGTCACACTATCTGATTTGATGTCATATTTAATTTCGCTCCCCGGCAGCTGTCAGAGCGTTTTATTAAAAGCGCTGTTTACTCACAAGGATATTTCTTTGATCAAATAGACGCTCTCACATTGCTATTTTAATGTCTTAAAAGCCCTGTCATTATGTATATGTGTGTAAAAGGAGTAAAGTCAACGATAAACTGGATGTGGTTCAGATAAGTTCTAGTTTTTGCTCTTCTGCCAAGACTTTGCTGATGAGAAAACCGACTTCTAACCTCTGAATATTACCCAAATGGTTTGTTTATGCAGAGACATGCCATTCTCTTAAACCCATTAATAATTGCTCCGAAAATCTGATTACTTCAATGTATGATTTTGGATTAAGAGCTACATTTTTGAAGGACTTGCAGCATAGCATAACTGGTGTATTTAAAATGTAATGTCAGTCAACCTCCCCAGTGCCTTGTCCTTTGATGCAGCGCTCACGTTTTGACCTTTTGTAACCAGATTTCCCAGCATCCCACAATGGAATTAACTCCCTGCAATATTAAATGCAGCACAGAATGCCTAATGTGCAAGGATAATACTTGTGTAGAGGGGTGGCAGCAGCATTGTGTGTGTGTGCACTGCACTCTGTGGCTTGTATCATTTTGCAGAGATTATGTTTCTGTGGCAGATCATAGCTGATATTGGATAATAAAGGAGCTTGGATTGCCTAATCATTAAAGCTGACTTAACCTTAATAGCATGATATGGGTTTGTTGGAGATAATCCCATCAGAATATTTGAGTTTATATCATATGAAATAATGTATCCTCATTTAACCATGTTGTCTGGATATTTATTTTACTTATGTGGAATGTTTTTTAACAACACTTTGACATATATGCTCAACTCCAGCTCCACTGAAATCATCCAGTGTCTCGATTTTCGTGGTGATGGCACATTATGAATGGTAAACACATCCCCAGTTTTTTTTTATTGTACAAAAGTGAAGCCAGAATAGTCCAAAGTCATGCTCAGACATTTTGCAGGAGCGACATCATATGGGGCCACTTGGAAGGGGAAGCACAACAGTAATGATGCACCTCCCCTTCTGCCAACAAAAACACATATTCCATGTATCCAGAACCCGGTAAAGATCCCTCATGTTGGCATTGTAGGGAAAGTTGACCAACCATAGTGTAAGTGAGTTTGTTGTCCTGTTTCTTGGTTACGGAAAGCTAAAGGGGCTACATTTGTCAACAGAGGTGTAACTCGTGACATTACCCCCCCTTTTTTTTAAATCCTTAAAGCTACTGTTGGTAGTCACAGAGAAAAACATCTGTTCAGAGAGAGGGACTTCAAATGTCAACACTATCCCTCCCAACCAGATTTCCTCTCAGCCCCCCAACACAGATCGGCTTGTGCAGTTATGATAGTGCCGAACTCATAACCAATCGGAGGACGTAGTAGGGGCCGCACCTTAACCAATCAGGACAGAGGATTGGAGATTAGCTATGATTTGTCCGTCATAACGGGAGCGAGGGGAATAGTAACATTGCTTGATACAAAGGTATTGGAAAACACAGAGATTTTGCAATAGTCTCAAATTACTCCACTAACCGATGAGTACTGATGGGCATTATGACCTTTTCTCCAAACCCAGCAGAAAAAAAGTAATGTTTTTACACCATTCCTACCAACAGCAGCTTCAAATCATTTGTGAAAATAAATCTCAGAAAATGAACTCTTGGGTATTGACCAGTGTGATACAAGCTAACTTTACCGATGGAAGCAAAAATTCTTTGGTGCTTTATTTAACATTAAAAGTTAATACATTTCCCATATGTTAACCCTTAAAGACCTAGACCATCTTTGGGGGTGCCAGACTCTCCTGAATTTACTTTGAAAATGCTGAATGAGAAAAAATGTGGTATCAATGGAAAGCTGAGAATGTCCGCCGTAACTGAGTTTTAAAGCTTGTTGATTGGATTAGCGGTTCAAAAGTTATCAAACATTTAAGAACAAGAAGCCGGGCGGCGGCTGTCTAGGTCTTTATGAAGGAGGCTGCAGCCAGTCAGCAGAGGGAGCACAAAATGCCTTCAAATTTCTGAAACCCTCATGTCCTCCATGTTTTCAGACAGTCTATGGCTCAGGCACCTTGGGCTGGTTATGTCATTATAAGCCAACGTCTGAGAAGAGATTGATTGGTAGCACTGCACATGACGCCCCGCCTCTACTACCCACAACATTGATTAAATGGAGCAGCAAAACGGCACAGATCCTTAAAGTTTGCGTTGTCTGATTGAAAGATGAATGACCGCAATTAAAGTATTTTCCTCCCAACTTTTTTTTAACACAATAAAATAGGAATACATTTTTAAAAGCATCAAATAACTGATTAAAAATAAACTTCTCAGAAAGATGAACACATGAACATAAATAAGTATGAATTGAGCTGAATATGCTGACAAAAAAAAACATGTTTGAGAGAAAGTTATTTTAAGTGTGTTCAAATCTTAAAGTTCAATACATTCCCCATCTGTTCACATGAAGGAGGCTGGCTTTATGACCTTTATGACCATTGTACTTATTTTGTACTTATTGAAACTTCTTTCTTGATTGTACTTATGTCTGGGTTGCTGTAACAACTGAATTTCCCCCCCGGGGGATCAATACAGTAATATCTTATCTTATCTTTTTTACTGAAGCCTGTCAACAAGGGGGAGCTACCTGTTTTGGATTCCCTTTTGGAGAGGGACCATTCCATCAGTCATTTTTTACAGACTATGTAGAAGCAATTCCATGAATTTAGTGAAGCTTAAGTGTAGCTTCAGTTCATTTAGCTCTTCAGAGTGCACCTGGTCGGCCATTTTTGTTGTATGGAATTTGGAATCAAAGCCTTGAAGTGCAGCAGTCATTTCCAGGCCGTACAAAAACATTCACAGGTGCAACAACTCTAACTGTGAAGTTTTGTCTCGTGCCCACAGGGATGGAAAAACACTGCAGAGCTTCTTTTGTCAATTTCCATCAGGCCTCGCAAGAATACACACAAGGTCTGGGGCATACATAAAATCCATACACACGCATGTTTGTCAGCCAAAGCAGTGTGCGCTCCATCGCTCCCTCCTTGTCTCTCTGTGGGAGTGATTTGCTGTGAAGGTGGGGGAGTTAACACATCGATGAGCAAAAAACAAGAGAATATCCAAAAATACATTATGGAGTTCTCACAATCACACCAAGTATTCAGATCTCATCTGACTGGAGATTGAGCAACTTGCACCCAGCCACTCGATGACAACGCGAAACCCACAGTGCCATAAGGACTGTGCACAAGGATGACAAAGTCATGATGCATCCATCTGTTGTGTTTCTTACTGGAAAAGAAACACATTTTTTGTTCCTGTAAAAGAACAAAGAACTTTCCCACTTGTCTGTTAAGCTAACTTGCATGTCTTTGTGTTTCTTTTGACAGATTTCAGACCGCATCTGGCATCGAAGCTACAGGACTTTGGGTCTTTAGGAAGAGCGACAAAGTGGAGGGAGCCGTGCCATAAAGGTGGAACCCAAATCTGGGCATTTGCCTACAAAAGACTGACCTCAACTGGGACTTTTAGCAGCAGGCGGTAAGAGGAGGTGGAGGCCATGTGGACCGCACGGCTGCTTGTCCTCGCTAGCCTCTTTGCACCAGCCGCTCTGGGTGAGTTTGGCTCATTAGAGCTTGTTTTTGTCTCTGTTTGTGTCTATGTGGGCGTGCAGATGTGAGAACCAAACACACCTCTTGAATTGAGGTTTGAAGCTGTATTGGAATTTCATCCTTTTGCTTTACAGTGTCTGATTCTGTGATCCAAAACCCTCTGAGTTTTTCTGCTTTTTTGTCTTCCATCACGCTCGTCTGGCTAATTAGCACTTTTTCACTTCTCAAAACTCCCCATAACTTTTTTGTCTCCGCTTTTCTTATTTGTACGCTCTATGTGTTTCTGATTTTTCTCCCTATTTTTAGATCTGTCCCTCTGTTTTACATCTCAGTCTCTTGCTCTCCTGGCGATTCGTAATGAAGTGAAATTAGAGAGAGAATCATTAACACTGCTTTGGCTTCGTGGCACATGTTTATTAAAGCAGGGATTGCAGAATAAAGACCTCTTTTATCATTTCACGCATTAAGATCTTAAGATTAGGTTGCAGAGTCCGTTCTTTTCCCACTTGTCTCTGTAAACGGAAACCACTGTGGTTTTGCAGAGTTTCGTTTTCTGCCGTCTGTGGATTGTTTCAGAGGCTAAATGAAGTCATTTAAATTCAGATTAGAAGACTTTTACGGTGGTGGTCGGGTGGTTTGTGGGTGCGTGTGGAAGTACGTATGTGTGTGCGGACAGGGCGGCTGGTAACAATCAGCTTGGGTTTAGATGTAGGGAGTATTGGGAGGAGGGCAATAGCCCGTAACAATGTTAATTTGACATGGCTAAAACCATTAATGAGAGATTTGAAGCTAATTGAATTGTTTTGTGCTGTTTTATCTTTGTGCTGTACTGTGTTCGTCATCCAGTGCTAATGAAAGCACATTTCTAGCATCAGTACTTTGCCTTAATGCTCAACAGAAAGAGGACATGGGACAGCAATGTGCCATATTATGCTCTCACTATATAGCCTCTCTGTTTTTATACTGAACACCTTAAATACTGCTGTTCTCCGGAGGTATGATAGTTGTGACTGCAGTTCATCTGCTTGTTTGTATCAGTGTAGTTCATTACATACCCTCAATTGCAATGACTACAGAGGCAGTTAACGAGCTGGAGGCCATCATTCTTGGCTATTGCTTTGATTTGGGCTCGCCCAACATTACGCAGTGATCCTTTGTGCTTCTCCGTTTGTGATTGACATCATCGAGTAACACTCAGACTATTAAGGTCAAACAGCTTGGACTTGTTTTGAGGTTTCATATCTGGTGAATCGCCAAAACTTTAACTGGACCCATAAAAGAAATGCAGTTCCTACTTGATATATTCGTTCAATAACGTGAGATGGATACATTTCTGTTTTGAGAGCTTCTGTGACTGAGCAGCTTCATAAATAAAAAGCAGGGTCCTGTTGTAGTACGGGCTGATGTTGTCCAGCAAAGCTAACTAGTTTCCTCTCCCCTGTTTGGAACATTTTAGCTTCTATCTTGTAATTAAAGTTACAAATAATGTGGGTGTTTCCAATTGTGGGAAGGTAAGAGTTTAAAATGGTTAATACCCAACTCAACATGGGCCAGTTAGCACTCTGATCAGGGCTTAAATATTCAACACTAGATTTTTGGCATAAACAGTCCTCATCCTGGTTTCAAAACTGAAATATAATAAGCTATTGCTGCTGTGTTGTTATAAAAATGTTTCAAATTTTAGTTAACAAAAAAGGCCATTTCAATCATTTAACATAAGGGAGGTAGAGCTAGAAAGTGCCAACGCTTAACCCTCCTGTTATGATCATTTCTCTAAAACAGCAATAATGTTTCTGGGTCAATTTGACCCGGGGCAATTTCAATCATCCAAAAGTGTCAGAACCACAAAAAATACCAGTACATTTTTTTCTAATTTAATTTTTAACTCCATTGCTAACCATTTAAATGAATATTTAGTGCAATGGTGTTCTTTAATTCTCACAGATCATGGTTTATTGAGGAGAACTCCCTCATTTTTCATTAAAATTAATGTTAAAACTTTTTTTAATGTACATTGGAAAGCCCTAAATATGAATACAATAGTTTTACATGACATAGATTTTTGTTCATTTTATTTTACATTTTTATTTATTTTTATTTTTTATGAAGTGATGTTGATAAATTAACACGACACCTCTTCTGCCATATGCTGCCCAGATTTTTATGCTATATTTAGCTGGTTTGGACGGCATATATTTCCTAAAATGGACTTTAAAAAGGGTCAATTTGACCTGCAACATAACAGGAGGGTTAAAATAGTTTCCTCTAGTAATAATTCGAAAGACCCCATCATTGAAATAATAACAAAGCTATTGTAGTTTTAAACACTATAGTAACATTATAGTCATATTATATTATATACATATAATATGATAACATGATAACATGATAGTACGGTAAGATATGCTATTATACTGTTGGATAGGATATGATAGGATAAACTCTGTCACCACAGGGAAATCTGCCTTGAACTCAACGCTGCACACATTTATCTGCCTCCACTAAGTATGAAGTATTAACAGGACTAGAGAAACAATTTAAAAAGACAACAATCAACAGTCCCATGTAAACATGAAAGCACATTCCAGTGACAACATATATTGCAGGTTATTTGTTCTGCGCAAGTTTGGCAGAATACACAACATGAAGAGTAAGTCGAGTGTGCATTGGGTACTCTTACTGTCTGCCTGATGGTGAAAGCTCACACTCACAATTTTCTCTGCACTTGCCCGAGTACAAAAGGCTCATATATTGACTGGAGGAGCTGGTTTTCATTCCTCCCATCAACCTTTATGGCAGCTTGAACCAGTTGAGCAGGCTTGGCTTTAGAGTGTACAGAGAGATTACCATACTGGGCTTAAACCCCATACCTGAGGATGCTTTTGAACACAGCCTGGTCCTCTATCCACTCCATACAACCTAAGTCTGCCTAAAAAAAGAGTAAATAGTGGCTTTTCCTGGTTTTGTTTCTTTGTTCATTTCCGTGGCTTTGTGCGATTCATTCATAGAAATTACAGACATATAATATGTATAAATGAAAAAAGCATTACCAATTATTTTCCTAAAGTACACTTAACATCAGTTTCAAAGCACACAAATCCATACACTTTAAAGAGTGACACACACCAGCATATCACTGTTCAAAGAAACATAAAGTAAATAGGTTGTGTGGGGTCAGAGTTATTGGTCTTTCATTGTTTCAACCTCTTGACCTTTTATTTGATTAGCATTGACTCGGAAGTGCTGTCTACAACAGATGTGTCAATCACGCTGTACATAAGCATCTCTTCACCTGTCCATGTGAACCTTCAATCTGAATTCTTCATAATAGCTGTGCTGTCAGACGATGTAAGAAATACTACTCATGTACACTGTCGCCTAACTAGAAATCTGTTCTCCACCAACAAAGATCATCCGCATGTCTCAGTGTTAGAAAGATGCATATCGATGGTCCGTTGAATAAACAGACTCCGAGGCAAGCAGCCTCACCCAATTAGAGAGTCTCATGTGGGATGGATGTGGATTGGTTTCCAGAAGATGGATGTCTGAGCATGTCCAATGTAGACACTGAGAAATATATTTTATTTGTTATATAAAAATGATAAATACACTTCATACTAGCCTGTAATAGTTTTTTCCAAGCATACAAATGTTTCCCAAATTGGTCGGTCGATTTTCCTACTTAGTTTGAATCAAAACATATTGAGAATTTGCATGAATTTTTTTTGCACGTTTAAGCTCATTTAACAAAAATCTAGTTTACTCAGAATTAGATCAGAACCTCTTTTTCAAGCGTACCAACATTATCTGGATCAGCAACTGCTGATTATTACCTTCAAGGCTCCCATTGCTTTAAATTCATAACAGTGCTGCATGCAAAGGTTGGAAAAGCATGGATAAATCATAACAGCTGTTTTAACCATTTGGAAAAGCAGCAATGCATGCATGGTTTGTGATAAATGGACTGAAACGTGCTTAAAAAAAGGCTGCACAGTCCTTTAAATCAATCATTGTCCTCCGTCTGTCACATTCGGACAATCACTCAGTCATTGGTCCCATAGGAATAACTGCTATCAGAGTGACAAACCGTCCAGCAGATGTGGTTTTGGGCCCACATTTGAGTATTTAAGGCTTGTTTTAACACCAAGATGAAGTGGTTAAAATTGACAGCTTTATTGAAAATAGAAAAAAAACAAAAAACTGACACCCTAACCAACAGTGTTGCTATAAGTGGACTCGACCAGATGTTGCCGGTGAATTGTTCTGCAGCTGTGGGTGCTGTAGTGGGAATATTCACCACGGTGTCATTGTGCATGCGTCTCCCTCAGAGTGTTGGAGATGTGGACTCAAGGGGGCTGCTGGCCTACTTCTGGATCCATAGTCCCTTTTGTCTACACACAACCAGGCCCAGGCATGCACACACATGTGCACGCTTGAATGGATTCACACATTGGGAATAGCACCGTTTCTTTTGACATACATGGCAAGTGCTAGATATGATAATGACAACAAGTGAGCAAAAAAAATGAACACACCATGCACGTCATGTGCCACTAATAAAAAGCAACTGGAGCTTCATATATATAGAGTCCTTCTCTTTTCTTTTCTTTCGCAATGTCAACATGCACACAACTTTCTGACACTTCGCACTGGTTGGAGTAAATGAGGAATATTTCCAGGCAGCAGAGAGATACAAAAGTCAAAGATATGATTCAGCTGAAGGACCAGTGAAGCTGTGTGTGGGTGGAGTTGTGTGTTTTTTGTTTGTGTGTGTGCTTGTTTAAGGTCTTGCATGTCTTTCTTGAGTGTGTCCTGCAAGATTAATAAAAGGTTCCATCCCAGATGCAGTCACTGGGTTGAAAAATAGGTAAAAACACATCTCCGTCATTGTTTTGGTAGCCGTGAATAACAATGGAAAAGTAATGTCCCAAACACTCCGGCCATGCCTGAGCGGCGCATTAATCATGCGTTTCCGTGCATGCAGAATGCGTCAGGAAGGATTTCATATTCATCCCACTTAATGCCGCTCTGTGGAATCAGGAGACATGGCGACTATAATGGATGACGGCTTTAGGACCGATCGAGGAGACAGAAGCGTGAAGTCTGACATGTATTTTTCATGGTCAGAAAGTGGTGCATACATCAAGACTGAAAGCAGATGTCATAATAGCAAAAAGGGGGATAGGTAGGTAATGAGGGATGGACGGGATGGGGAAGCATCTGCTCAGCACATGTACGGAGGCTGAGAGGGGTTCAAAGGTTTTCCATTAGAAGAAAAAAATCTGCATATAAGGACACAATGCAAACCAAAACTACTTTGAGGACAATAGAACAGCATACAGTTCTTCCTGGTTGATGAATTTGCAATACATTTTTTAGTTCAGTTCCAATTAGCATCCACAACAGAGCTGGAGGACTTCTGTGCAGTGGTTGAAAATTGGTTGTTTTCTTGCATTTGATTCTGGCTTTTGTCTTTTACATAAACTACAATTATTTCATTGTCCTCTTGAGGATGGCTCCTGAAGCCAAAGAGACCCAATTATCACCCGACCTGGTAAAAAAAACAAAAAACGTTTTGGTCTGAATCGCCCATTTTTCCATACCTATACACAGTACAGGGGGTTGATAATGTATTATAAGTGCCCATTTTGAGGATCTTAAGGCTACAATTATTCCATATCTGGGCATAATTAGGCTTACTTAAGGGCTTGGCTGATTTGACTGACAGGTGGATACATGTAGATTTGTGCCAGGAGGCTAAAGGCCTGCCTGAACTCTGCCTCCTTGCTAGGTTGATTGAAAGTTAGGTTGAGTCTGCATTTCCAGAATGGCAACCACCTTCAAAACTCAGCTTCAGAAACCATTGGGTGACATCACTGAGACTACATCTATGTTTAATACAGCCTTTGGTTATGCCTCATGATAGATTTATCTATGTAGCCACCATGGCATTCATTGGTTTCATGACTGGTATGAGTTTGGCGTGTGGCAGTTACAATGTTGGTATTCTTGGGCCGGAAATGATCATATTTGAATGAAAGGCTAGTGCTGAAGAGAGGCAAGGGGTGTGCAAACACCAGGTTATTGAAGCTGAACCGTCAACACTCATAGCTAAGTCATTTGCTACTGAATAAGCTAGTTAATCCCTCAGAGCATGTAACATTTGTAGTTAGCATTAGTTAACTGCAGGCATTTATTTATCAAAACGGTTAGCCGACCAGAGGTGGCCACCCAAGAAACTTAACTTTTTGCATTCCACATTGCTTTACTTTTGTTTTACTTCAGAAGTTGCTGCTTGGTTTCTTCCAATGAAAAAAAAAAACTTATAACTTCTTTGCTATTTTTGGCCCCCATATATGTATGTGTTTGAGTATTCAAAGCTCCCAGGTCAAGTGAAGTAACATACATATCTGCAAAATGCCTTAGAGAGACTAAATGTAAAAACCTCTTCCATTTTGATTTACCATGTCACTTTTTTTTTTAGCTATGTTTCTTCATTCTCTTGAATCGCTTACACAAAGTTGAATCCAGACCATCATGCACCTCACAAGCCCCCTCTGTCACTCACATTGATGTATCAGCACCAGTATGCAAAGGTTAGCTGTGTGTAACCAAACAACAGCATAAAACCCTGACGTCATCCTCCCTGTTCCCGTACCCGATCCACTTAATTAATCTCCTTGTGCCAGGGCACCGGCTCCATCCGCCAAGGCATCCCTGGATTTGCCTAATTTGCTTAATTAATTAAACAAATGATTTATTTGAGCTCATATTTCAAAGCGGGAGAAAGTTCTCTGTAGAGCCCACTGAGGCATGTACTGTTTTGTTGTGATTGTGAGACGCCTCTTGAAGCATTGAAGAAATAAGTATGCTTTGGAGTGGGTGGATGTCAATCATTCATTTTTCTGCTGCATAATATACAGGCAGATCCAGTATGTCAGAGCAGAGCTGTGTTATGTATGCAGTGTTAGATAATGAAAATAACTTTGAAAAGTGTCTGTGCTTGATGAAGGTGAGAGGAATTGTTACAGTTACTAACTTTCCCTTCAGGGGACATAAAGGATTAGACTTTGTTGGCCGTAGGTTTTGTAGAATAGGTGATGAACAAAAAAGTTCTGGAGTAGAGCCATTGAGAAAACTTGGTGACAAATTGTCTTCATATTTGTTCTAAAGTTAAGAAAACACTGAAAACAATCAACATTGTGCACAGTTTATTATACACAGCTAAACACATGATCTGCAGGTAAACCATGTCAAATTGTTTTTTCAGAGTTCGCCTGAAGTTAGCAGAGCTAGTGTAACCCTTTAACTGAGGTTAGCTTAACGTGCTGAAATAATGTTTAATTAAATAAACGCTAACATGGGCTAATAAACAGAATTAACACAGGAACAACTACGGAGCCTAAAGTGAACCAAACAATATCAGAAGAAATCACACCAACACAGCGTCTTCCTTTTAAAGGATTTCTCCTCATATTTACTGACTTAATTGAGGAGCAAAAACACAATCATCACAATATACAACATTAATCACAATATCACAATTCTTACCCGGGCAAGTACAAAAATAATCAAAACAGGTCTTTACTCTCAGTTCTAACTCTTGTTACTCAAATGTGCGCTGCCACCGCACTGGTGAACAGTTCGGTCCTATCGCTGGACTGTGGACACAGTCCTCGCTTGCCACCTTCTACATGCACTTGCGTTCAGTCCATCTCCTCTGGGTCGTAGCTCGCCATCATAGATCCACCGAATCCACGCTCCAACTCCATGCAAATTTTCAACAACAGAGATTCCTTGTCCTCTTCTCCTCTTCACCTCTCCCATGAGAGGTGGGTGCATTGCTGGGGGTCTCTTAATCGGCTTTCAATCTTTGTTTTCGCTTGTGCTCGTGGTTTAGCAGGTTACTGGCAAAATGTCTTATTGTTTACATTTAAGATAAGATAAGATAAGAGAGTCCTTTACTCGTCCCACAACGGGGAAATTCAAGTGTCACAGTAGTGGAGTAGACAGTGCAAAAAATAAAAAGCAAACAACATATATATATATATATATATATATATATGGTTATATAGTCTGACCACTGCAGGTAGAAAAGACCTCCATATCTCTCTGTGTTTACAAGTTTAATTTGAGAATTCATACACACTGCAAAAGTATTGAGACAAGCCAGTCTTAGACAAACTCAATTTGCAGCTTATGATGCCACTGGAGGAAAAGTCAGTCAGACTAGCATAGCTACTATAACTCAACTTTGGGGGATATAAATGTCAGAACTAAAATGTATGCTAATCCATCCAGCAGTTGTGAAGATATTTCACTCTAAACCCCAACACTTGTGGTGAAGCTGGAGGAAAAGTCAGGGGGATCACATCCTCTGGGGCCCATGAATCTCTCATAGTAATCCATCTAATAAGTGTATAGAGATCTCTATCTTAACCACAGACTACAACTCTAAAATGGGCAGAAACTCTCATTTGTAGACTCAGTTTTGTGTTTATTTTGTTTCAGCCAAGTGGTAGTTTTGCAAGATAGCATGCCTCATTCACACTGGATGAGGTATGAATACTTCACATAAGCACACTGACTCATGGTCACTGCACTTTAAGTTTGATGGCATGAAGATAAAACCCTGTACTTGACTAAGACCATAGTCGTTTGGATCTAAAGAACAGGGATGATACTTAGACAGAAACAACTTTTTTAAAATGAAGATGTTGTGCTTCTAAGGTATTGAGACCAACAGATTTTAATTAAACAACAGAGGGATTTATTGCCTCTAAAATGTATTCCTTAAGTATTTTCTTACTTGACTTTCACATAAAACTTCGATCGCTCTGAAAATGGTTCTGATGATATTCTCTAAAACGCCTTGGGTTTAACGCTTTAACAGATTTTTTATTTGCCTCTCTTTTTCCGGGGAATGGATTATGCTTCCCCCCCATAAGCCACACAAGGTTTCTGGAAACAGATAATAGTGTAGCAGTTATGGAAAAATTAACTTTGTTTTTATACCGCGCCTTAGGGTGGCCTCTGCAGCTGTCATTTGGATGCTAGATTATTCCGATGCTACTCTCTGCATGCTAATGTTTTGTGACGTTTTTTATAAAGTAGGTCTCCTATTTGGGTGAGAATGTATGTTTTTGATGTCAGTTTAATATACAGGGTTTCAGGTTTTCTTTGTATTCAGTTCATTCCACCCTCAGTAACATTTTGTGTGGCATTTGGCATGGTGTTCAGAAATCCCCTTCCTTTTTATGCTCTTCAGTAATGAGTGAAAAATCAATACCTGCTTGATATGGGGGAATAAAAGAATGGCCTTTGCGACCTGTGGCATCAGCATCAACTGCTTGACATTGCCAAATTGCTGTCAGAACTGGCAACCCAAGAGGAATGAATGACAGCCACATTAAGAATGGCAGGGTGGGGTTAAATACTCCCGCATGTTTTATAGGCGTCTGACTTGGACCTGTGTATATCTTCCAAATACGTCTCTAAGGCTCCTCATTCATCGAGCCCAGTTACACAGGCGTAATATGGTAAGCGCTGAATGATGCCATTTAAAGTGGACTTGCAGCTGGCCGAATGGTGTTTAATGAGGACAGATATTGACAGCGAGGTCAAGTGGCAGTGGATGCTGGTTTACATTAGGCTGCATAATGTGTGTGCGTGTGTGCGTGCAGCCGGTGTGTATGTTTGTGCTGTCTTGCTGAGCAGCAAAGAGAGAGAGAGAATCGCTAAGTAACCCCACGGACCAGCTCACAGGGTAGAAATAGTGGGCGTGCAATACCAACAGGGTTTCCTACACTGCATAACAGCAGGGGTCAGGCAGTAATTTGGGGCGTGGGCGGAAAGCGCGGAGCAGGAAGGGCAAACAGAAACCACGCAGAGAGAGACAAAGCGGCGACCTATGCTTTACTCAATTTATGAAATTAATTACTTTTTTCTTCCCAAGCCCCAGTGTGAAATCTATACAAGCAACGTATGCTTTTTATCCCCTGCCTTTCAACATAAATCCAACATGAAGCTGACATATTTGCATTGTGATGACACAGGACATGTTAAGACTGTGCAGATGATTACATGTTGCAATAGACAGCATTGTGCTGTATATGCAAATGTATCAGCTTTGTCGGATTGGCACAATCATGGCTGAGGTTATGACCGTGTGCATGGTGAGCCTGTCAGCCCCCCCCAACCCTCCCACATGATGAATTGTTACTGCAGCAGCACATGATTATAATACAGGCCTCTAGGCTATTCTATTTGCATGTTTGCTAATTATTCAGATTAGAATCTTCCCTTTTTAAACCACATGTTGCTAATAACATGCAGAGATATGTAGATTTGTGTTTTATGTGTATGTGTGTTTGCCATCGGAAAATGAGTTGGGGTCTATTTGTGTACTTGTTGAGGTTGCGTCTGTTTTTATCTCTGGCAATTCAATGTATCTGCTGTCCAAGATCACAGATGAATTTGTGATATGATATACTGCAAATCAAAGCCGATTTGTGAGCGGTTTAATTTAGCTGTATATGTCAATTTTTATGCTTTTACTTTTTAAATTGTTGCTGTTACTTCTATTTCCAACATGCCTCAGAAAATGAGTGTTTCTCCACAGAAATGGTTGAAGTAAACAGACAAAAGAGCTGTAGGTTGGTTTGCCTCAGTTCCTCATCCCTTCAAATGCTTTGGGTTTGGAAATGACGTCTAAGTGAAAACATATTGACATATACTTGAGAGCTAACTGAACACGGAGCCTATAAGATAACATATACAGTATAGGGGGTCCAAGTCACCTAGAGCATTTGTATTTGTGCTCTGGCGTGTTTTTGTCCCTTTGTTTTTGATCCGAAAATTTGGTCAGATGTTGTGTGTCACCATTCAGTTTTTTGGCTTATTTATATACTTTATAACATTGGCAACTGAAAATGATTGGATGGATGAAACCATAGACTGTATAAAATATGGACGTAGGATCCGTGACATCACCCATCTGCTTCTGAAGAGCTGTTTTGAGGCCAATTGTCGGCGGCAGCCATATTGCTGCTGCTGAGTGAGTGTGACGTAAAGAGGCAGGCTTTGAGCCTCCTAGCCAACAGCTACAGTGTTCCCGCCTGTCAATCAAGTCAGCTGTGCCTCTCATTGGAAGACTCTTAATCTCAATATCTTCTAAATTGCAGAGTTAGAAAAAAATTCACCCCCCTCCCAGTGTGAGCTGATTGAGAAATGAGCTATTCAGACTACACTCGTCTTTTTTACCAGGCTGTAAACATGTTTATTTCTGCTGTAACGATCGTCTTTTTCCCATTCATGGGTATGTTACTTCCGGTACTTTTGGAGCAATCCTCAAGCGGATCCTTGATGAACTGCAGTTTTTAGCACTTACGTATTGGACTCATATTTTTAGACCCGAGGTTGCTGCTTGGATCAAACAGAAGACGTAAACTGATTGGTGACGGATCAAATGGAATTGAACAAAAGCTATTTGTAAGGAAAATTCAGCAACAAAAGGCTTATGCAGCTAGCCACAAACTAGCATCGAATACAGGACCAATATTAATTGCTATCGTACTTGCAACAAAACGTGGGGAGGTACATGTTGTGATGGCTATGGGGAACATTTATTGAAGCAGTCAAGGTCATTCAACTTAGTTGATTAGCCAAGTGATCCCTCTCCTCTTGAGAGCAGAGTACAAGGTGTCCATGAAGAAATGTCAAATTTAGTTTTGTTTTCCATTTTGTCTCAGTCCATCTTAAATGTGCTCTGGCCCAGATAAGTTAACAACGTTTCTGGATCCTGCTTATTGTGTGGTCATTTATTTAAACTGCTTTTGTGGATGCAAATGTTCTTAGACAAGTGATTCTGAGCCCATGCAGTGACTTCCAATACAGAGTCGTGTCTGTTTTTTAAGCAGTGCTGCCTGAGGCCCCCTAAGATCCCAGCCACCCAGTATTGTTTTTCAGTCATTTCCCTGTTGTACAGATATTGAACCAGATCCTCTGAAACTTTTAATGATGTGCTTTTCCGTTAAAGAAGAAATCCACAAATGATTTACAATTTTATGCTAAGGAACAGTATTCTGAAATTGTTGCACTATATGCTTGCGCAGTCTCGCACAGAGTGGTGATCCTCTTCCCATCTTTATTTCTGAGAGAGTCAGCCTCTCTGGAGTGCCATTTTTATACCCAGTCATGTTACTAACCTGTTGTAATTAACTGAATTGGTTGGATGTTCTTCCAGGTGTTTATTTTAGCATTACACAACTTTTTCAGTGTTTTGTTGTCCCTGTCCCAACTTTTGTGCTGCTGGCAACAAATTCAAAATGAGCATTATGGGGTTTAAATGATTTACAAACCACCAAATCCAGTTTTTATTAACATTTTCTCAGCGTCCAAACATTTTTGGAAGTGGGGTTGTCAATCCATACATCATACATCGAGATACATTTATGCCTGTCCCTGTTCATCTTTGACATTATCAGGAATAATGATGAGGTTGTGCTGTTTTTTCATTGTTCAGAACATTGAAACACTCTGATCTCACATTAAGTGAAGCTCTTTGAGAGCCTGTGATTTTCTGCTTTGGGTTATGTAACATGTGCCTTAAAGGCTACACAACAGCAAACACTGAAGTGCTTTTCCCAGATGCCTCAGATGAGATACACTGGCACTTTCTGTTGATGAAAAAGTCAACATAATGGCACCCTGTCACCAACAGGGAAAACAAGTCTTGTAAATTAAAACCATATTCTTTATTTTTTAAAATAAAAAGTACAGTGAGTGCGGCTAAACCACTGGTTCTCTACTTTCATTCATACACTGTCTGTAAATCCTGATTATAGTCTTATATTGTTTGCTGAGTGAGGCTTTGTTGAGAGCTATGGGAGCAATTGGGGGCATTAGAGAGCTGCAGAGGAAAACAAAGGTGTGTTTCTTTGTACAGCTTAGAGAACGGGGTGAAGTGATAGCACCTTTATTTGACCAACAAAGGAAATAATTGGAAAGCAGAGGGAGTGGAAGATTAATTGGTTATTTAATGTGTTCATACAGAAACAAAGACAACGATAGATATGCTAGCACTGGCTTCAAACTAAAGTTCACCACAGACACAGCGGGCCAATTATGGGTAAGCTGATGTGTGACCCTTCTCTCTCTCTCCCCATGCTCTGTCATTGAATAAACCAAGCGTGCACAGTAACTGGTGATTTTATTGCAACAAATCAATATGAAGTATTGTAAAGTCTGCATTCAGTGCAACAGCGGGTGGGGATGGGATCAAATGATACCGTGGCACAGATTAGCCCATGAGACCTTGAGGATACGAGAGAGGGGAAGAAACAGAGAGGTGGTGGAAGAGGTAGTGTGGGGGAGGTTTGGGTGATACTGGAGATGGCCTTCAATATGGCCCAGTGGCCTTGTTAGGGAATTCAATACGGCCATTGACAAAAGAAGGCCTCCTTTGTGGAGCCTCCTTTGGGAAGCTGTTCCATTTCCTTATTAATTGTGCTCTCATTAAAATAAAAGGAAGGGGAGAAGGGGAACGCAGAGTGCGAGAGTAATGATAGCTCTTCAGCATGGCCTCTGTGTTTGGATGAAAGCCAAGGTCAAGTAGTTTACAGTTCCAGCGCTTTATACAGGATGGAAAATACACTGTAGTTTATGTATTTTATGTACTGCTCGCACTGTACACACAGATATGCGCTCACATTCCCTCCCTTTATCTCCCTCCTCACACACCCTCCTACACACAGGAGCACAAATCTTCCTTATGGGCTTCATCCGCATCCTCTGCAGATGTACAGTATCTGGACTCAGGGGTCACAGCTCGAGTCAGTCTCGCACCACAGCTGTCAGACATGGGAGGAGTCGTCACTTCAAGGCATGGTTCGCTAACATCCTGACCTAAAGTACTCTCTGAAGTAGCCTCTGATTCAACACTTAAAATATTTATCTGGTTTACTTCTTCTTAGGTCATATTTTTGCTGCTTTGTTCATTCATTGTCTATCAGTAATAGTGACTTTGAACTTATCTGTGTAACTGCTCAATCTACTCACAAAGGTTAGATAGTGGTTCAAGCAAACCAATAACTTGTATGTAAGGCCAAAAAGGGCCACAATTTAGTATTTACGTTTGTTTTCTTCACAAAATAAGTTTGTTTAAACCCATTTGATCCTTCACCCATCAGACGTTTTTTTGCAGTGTTGCAAGAATATTCGATTCAAGCCTTGCCCTTGGTGAGTAAAATAGAGATAGAAAAATGGCAACAGACTTTGTTTTGTTTTAACAAACTGAAGATATTCCCAAAATACTAAGCAAAAGATGGATCCAGTAAATGATGCAGGACACTTCTGCATCACTAGAATTAACCAATGATCAGATAGTCAAATGGGAAATCCTTATATACATACCCATATGTTGAACTTGTGTGTATACATTTGATAGATTTGATGACATAACAGGCCCATTTAAGTTTGTATGATGACAAAAAATACCTCCTGCTGTGTCCACTTTCCAGTATCTAGTCGTCGTTCTTTGACAAATAAATTAAAACACAAAGTCCAGACGGTTAAGAGTGGAGTTATCCATTGTAATGGCTGAAGAACAAATGAACACCACAGGTTGGCCCAATCTCAAAGTCCTCCCTTAGCCCTGAGCCCTTCTTGACTTAACTGACGTCAGCTGGAAAGTGATTGAGGGCAACTGGAATGGGACAGCACTTTGCGACTTCTCACCTGACCTGCATGACGTCACCAGCTCATCCTAAAGGTATTAGGAATTTTTATTGCACAATTTTTACTTTCGTCAAATTCAAGGCACTTAAGGGATAACTGACTGTCATGTGATCCAGGCTCTTACCGCACAGACTGCTTAACCACACAATTTAAAATATATAAATAGGCTATATAACTACAAATATATAAGTTATAGGCTACTGTATGTGAAGATGAATAGATTAAGGCTGTTTTTTATATTTATACTTACAGTCAAACTTTTTTACCTGTAAATTTCATTGCAACTTTCATGCTTCTTTTTTACTGTCTCTCTTTTTTAAAATTTCATGTTACGGTGCTAGTTTGCCTTTCTGTGCTTGCGGGCTTCCCCTGGCAATCCAGTGTTACACGTCACAATGCTATGAACTATGGGTAATTCCCTTACGCTAAGTCTGCACAAATGCCCACTTATGGAAAGGGGGCATAAAGGGCTGAAAAAGTCAGTGAGAGATCCCTCACACACTTGGTGATTTGACAGAGGGACAGCCCTAAGCCCTCACGGACTGAGCGGTAATACGCCTCAAAGTCAGTGAGTGCTTGAGGGTGGACATTGAGATTGGGCCGTTATACGATGTGGCTTGCATGTTGCACTGTCTGCCGAGTGGCCGTTGGCGTGAGATCAATCTGTTACTACCTGAGTAATTTAAGGCAACAGGATGCTGGAAAATAGACGCTTTAAAAGTTGGAAATTACCATTAAAACTCAGAAAAATTTCACCTTTGCCCACATATGGACAAAACAGTTTATGCCAGTATTATGACGACCACCAGATGTGACCAAAATAAAAGCAAGCTATTTCTTTTTTTTTTATACAATACATTTGTATTAGGTTTGTCTGCTGTATACATCAATCAAAAAGTGCATGTTACCAAGTTTTATATTTTTACAGACAAACAAGAACGCATCATACAATGACAACCACTAGAGTCCAATCCAACGTGTTTTGAAATGTTATCTTAAAGATAAGAAAACAGGAAGGACTCATGAATTAGAAAGAAGATATGATACATCAAATAAAAAATAGATAAAATAATAAGAAATAAAACATATAATAATAATAATAATAATAATAATAATAATAATAATAATAATAATAATAATAAATACATAAATGAATAATAAAATAAAATAAAAAATATTTCTTAAAAACAAAATCTTGAAATATTTTTTTACAACTTTGCCTATGGAACATATTACATTGGTCTTCAAGAGAGGGAATAGAATAACAAATGACAGAAAAGGGCCCCACGTTTTTTTAAAATTATCTGAACAACCTCTAGAACTATACTTAATTTTGTCTAAATAGAGGAAGGACATGAGGTCAGGAATTTGAGCCAGGAATTTTCAGATGGTGGTTTAGGATCCTTCCAAGCAATCTATTTCTAAATAGAAAACGCAACTATTTGCATAAAATGGTCCCTTCGAGTCAATTCAATACCAATTCAATATCATTTTCATTAAGATTCATTGAAAGGATTTTGCTGTCGTACTTTTACTGCTGCTGTGGTTTTTCTTCTCCCTCATGGATCTACAGCTTGTTAAAACTGAAGTTAACATCTGACAGCTCTAAATTATGTATCTATGTATTGCCTCTCTAAAGCCAAACCATTATGTCATCTGCTGAGTATGTCCCACCCAATTTTTGACGTAATTTATTTTCAACTGAGATGTAGATCACCGTACTGAAGAGGTCTTATTTTGGGTGGGAGTTGGGGGTCTAAGGGCAAGAGCTATAACTTTCACAGACATCTTGCTGTGCCCGAGACCCTACAAAAGACCAACTGTGTCAAATGAGAAAAATTGCAGGTGCACATTCCCCAGTGGTTTCACTCCCTCTTGCCTCCCACTCCCCACACACACATTAACACACACATACACACATGCTGCCTCCGTGATCACTGCCCCTCATTTGTTGGCGGGGTTTAAGAAAGGGGGGGGGGGGGGGGTCCAGAGAGAGATCCCTTTTCACTGTGATAATGCTCTCCTTTCTCTGCCACGAGATGGACGGAGGAAAGGGTGGAAACTGGAGAGGCAGAGTGAGCGATGTCATTCCACAGTGAGCAATGGCCTCAAACAATATGGCGTGCCATTTTAATGGTCCCATTGCAGATGTTTCTCAGCAGAATGTATCACGTCCGTACAATGGTGCCTATTTTCTATTGGGGTTATGGGGAAGATCCTGGGGATTGCCATCTCACTGGGAGGTCAGGATTTATAGCCTAGCCAAGTCATAAATTTGTCGTATGGTGTGCAAGTGCATTTTACACATTGCAATATTACCAGTCACGTTAAAGAATAAGTGCTCCTTTTAGCTTTACATTTAGCCACATACTTGTTCATTCGTGTTGTTGATTAGTGATGCATAGTCTACTGTCTATTTTAGCAGAAAACAAATGAAATAAATCATAAGGAATGAAGGACTTGTGGTAACGAAGTACTTTTAATACCATAACAATTAGAAATAGTTATTAGACCACCAGTCTAAGTTAAAAAACAACCGTATGTAGCCTCCATGGTGATCTTCCATGTTTTCAACTAGATGACGGCTCTGGTAACAGCCATACCTTCGTCCTTCAGTCGTATATTTACGCACTCTCCTGTCAGTCTCTTGGAACCATGGTCTTAACCCTCCTGTTATGTTGCTGGTAAAATTGACCCTTTTTAAAGTTCAAATATAAAAAAAAAAAGTTTAAAGTATTTTTTCTCTATGAAACTTCTTCTGCTTGGCTAAATTAGCGTAAACAACATATACAATGAAAAAGGCTCATTTCACACATTTGTAACCCCCCCTGCATGTTTATATTACATAGATACTGCTTGTGGGTCAATTTGACCCTGCAGTCAAAGTGGAGACTAAAAGGGGTCAGAAGTGTCGTATACTAAATGTTTCTTTGCAACTGTGTTAATGAAAAACGAGTGAGTTATCCTCATTGAACTATGATCTGTGTGAATTAAAGAACACCAGTGCACTAAATATTGATTTAATGGTTAGTAATGGAGTTAATAATGAGATTTTAAAAAATGTTTATTGGGAGTTTTTGGGGTTCTGACACTTTTGGATAATTGAATATGCCCAGGTCAAGTTGACCAAGGAACATTATTGCTGCCTCTGAGAAACGAACATAACAGAAGGGTTAAGAGCGTCTTTTTGGGCTTTCAATCTTCAAACATTACACTCAGTGTTACCAAATTTCAGTTGAGTGACAGTTGTTAAATAGCTCTTCTTCTTTCATAACCATTAACTCAAAGTTAGCTTCATAAAACTGTACCAGCTGTCAATGAACTTTGCCTACTTTTTGGCCACTTCATTCTGTACAATCACCGTGTCTCTCCATCTTTCATCCCCTTGGTGCTGTGGTTGTGAGTGAAGAATGGCCCCATGAGGGGTGAGCTTGCTTTGTAGATAAGTGGTGCCGTACACTGTTGCAAACAAATATTGACATTTGAAAGTTTGACCTCCATATAGAGGAAAATTCTACCTTTTCAAATGTACTTTCAAGGAAAAAAAAACTATAGGTCCGTCGGGTGTATCATTACGCTCGGCATCAATTATTTCTGCAACTTTCACTTTATGTTGAAAAAATTCTTTATGGTAACATAAATTGTAATTTTTTGCTAATAGAAATATATGAATGCAATTTTATGGAACTATTGGGAATTTTAGAACCAGAATCTTTGATGGAAAACAACTCAAATAAAGAAAAATAATCTGTATGAAATACAAAAGTATACATTTCAATAATTAGGTCATATTTTCACCATGCTTGGCCAACTTGTTTTCCTCTTCAGTGTGGTCTTATGTTTATTAGTATCTTGAAAATGTTGCTTATATATTCATAAACAGTAAGCTACAATTTCACAATACTCACAGGCCAAATAATAATATTTCTAAGTTGCCAATCTTAAAAATGAAATTACACGCTTTGCTTTTTGTGAAGCTATAATATACTGAAATGATTAAGCACCCTGCTGTTGTATCAAGCTAAATATTGAAGAATTCAAGCTAACCCCTTGACCCTAGCTTTTTGAGCCCCATCCAAACTTGATTAAAACAAACTTTTAATGATTTGGAGAAGTACAGTCTCAGACTAATATATGCATCCACTGAAGCTTCTCAGTTTGGCAGTAACAGGTTTTTTAGATAAATTAGTTGATTTTTGAGGTGCAAGCCTGTCTCGATGTGACATTGTATCACACATCACAGCTCTACACCTGCCTGTGTGAAACCATGTGTTGCAAAATTCTTGCATTCCCTCCCATTTCATGCTTCCTGTGCTTGTTGTCGAATACCAATATGTCACATGTAAAGAATCACAGCCAGATGATTTGATGCGTGAGCACCGTGTACATGTTGCCTCATACATATTCAGTGCTCATTATCTCCACACAATAACAGTGTGTCTGATACCTGTCATTTTAAATACAGGAGAAGAAAACGATCAAAGGAGATCATCGTAGCTGTGTGTCTCGGATGCAGCGTAGCCACCCAGGCTAATTTCAGCAGCGCTGACATGATTGCACACATGTGAAATGAGATTACTCCTCACTCCGTGGGTGGTTGGAGGGCTCACTGTTTTCACATTCACATCCGTCTCCGACACTTTGTTTTTGTCTCCAACACCTTTTTTTACCTGCTTTCTGCCTTCCAACTTTTATCCCACTTTTCCCCTGTTACTGTCTTCACAAGCTCACTTTAATGAGCAACATCACCCACACATTCCTTCCTTCTTTGCTTTCTCTTTTGCTTTAATTTCTTGACTTTTGGTGTTTCAGTGCCATCTCAACTTGAATCTCTCGTTGATTCTGATTTGATTCTCTATGGTTCTGTCAATCTAATTTACAGATTACACATACTTTTTTTCATCTCACTGAAATCCAACCAAAGTGTAGTCAATAAATACATTAATCCTGAACTTTCCCTTTATTGGGGCATTTTGGAGCCTTCTGGCAATCAGATATCACGATGTATCATTGTATGATATTAACGCAGAATCACTGTATTGTGATATTATTGTAATCATGGCCCCCGTAACATATTGTGTTGTGATTCCCACCCTGATATTATAGCTGAATCAAGCTTTAACGTGTTGACTTATAAACTCCAAATCATTAAAATGAGCGGTAAAGAATTCTCAATGAGTAAACCCAACATTGATATATTGAACAACTGAAATCATTACCTTACAGGGTTGACAAATGAAAGTCTACGAAACCAACCTTTACACTGAGGTAGAAAAACAGGGCGATGTATTGACTTTGAATTGATCCCAAGATAGAAAAAAGAAGACATGAAACATATCAAGAGTACAGACATGGGAAAAAATCTACATAGGATTAGATCGGTGCAACACCTTTCTAGTGATGCTGTAGCTCTGGGAGTATAAGAGTAACAGAGCAGGCAGGGGGCCTCATTTAAAAATTGTCATTCTTGAACGGTGCCACAATCTGTGTGTGTAGGTGTGTGCAGAAGATGGAAATATTCCCTTGGGGAGAAACACCCACCGCCCAATGCATAATGTATCAAAGGGGGTCCATATACATACAAACACATGTGAAAGAAAGAACATAGGAGGCAACAAAAGAAGGGGGTTAAAGTTAAGTACAAGCAGCTGCTAATCTGATAATGCCTAGTACATCAGATTGCACCACCCGTTGGGTTCTTATGGTATATAGGGCAAACCTCTACCCCCAACAGCTTCCCTGTCATCGCTCTGTTATCTACACTCATTCAAATACCTTTGAAGTATGTATTTCAGACATTTTAATGTATGTTTTTATATCAGAAATAGTGTTATCATCTGATAGGTGTGGAATGATATAAAATATTGCATGTCTGTATGTTAATGTACTGTATTTGTTGCTCAAAGTGGTGTGTTTTGCCACTGTTTAATAGTATATAAGTTCCTCCACTGGAACAAATAATTTTCAACTAATGTCTTCGTTATAACAAATGCATATGCATGAAATCACATTTTAATTCAGTCATTTAAATAATTTCCTGTTCTTCATTATGTAAGTAAACATTACAGCACTGAGCTTTAATTGGTATTAATTCATGCTATTTGCCCCTTGGATATTACACTGCAGTAAAGAAATTACACTTGCAGGAGTGAGGGGGAAGGAGAATTGGCTGGGGTTTATTTCCAAACTGCTCTGCCGCAGAAACAAATCACTACAATGTAATTCATAAAGTTTGGTCCTTGTACGGGAATACTTGTGATAAAACACAAGGCAAACTAGTTCAAACAAGGACGCTGTGAATACCAACTTCACTTCCCTGCTTTTGTCTTCGAAATGCGAGAAATTGAAAAATTACATCCCCCTACCACAAATACAGAATAAGGCCACATTATTTCTTCCAGCCCTTGTGACGAAAAGAGCTGAATATTTCATCTCAACAACCAATATGCTGTTTTATGTAAATTGGTGGTGCTATCTGTCCTACACTTGTGCTTCCTTGTAGTTGAGAAATATTTGCTTTTTTATCAGCAAATGACCGGATATCAAACATAAAATTGATGTAGTGCCGAATATGGCGAATATATTTCATTTTGCTAAGGTCCTCTCAGACTGTATATTCTCCCACTATCATCATGATGAACAGACACAGGGCAGTTGCAAGGTGGTTAGTATTAACCCAGTAACAAGTATTTCAGTCCTGTAGTTCAGCTCAATGTGCCCTCACTCAACACCTATAATATGTAAAGCCCTCACTCAGGCATTTCCAAGAAATACATCCAGAAGCTGTTACTGGTTGGTGCTGTGTCTTGTGTTATAGGGGCTCATAGAGCTTGTAGTTCTGTGTTGCCACAGTAATATATGAAGTGCAATAACCCTAAAGAAAGACATATAGAGGTACATTTGGAATAAAAAGTCTACATTTCTATGACACTGCCTGATTAAAAAATGAAGCAAAACAAGATCTCCTTTAAAATTCCCAGTGGTTTTACACACAAACTGCCTGCAACTCCAGAAACAAGACTTTGGATATGTTTTTTAATTGACTGTGGTTACAAGCGAACTATGCAAATGTTCATTTAGCACTTTTACAAAAACAGATTCATTATACGGTGCTTAGCAGAGTTAATATCCAAGTAAATGCAGAATGGCAAACCTGCTGCCATTGTTGGAAAATTACTTGACATTTTGTATACGTATATTTCACATACTTGTACTTGTACTTTAAAGATCAAGAGTGTAAGATCAAATCACGTAATTAACTGACAAAACCAACATATGCACACACTCTCAGTCTCTTGTCAGAAGTGGCTTTGGATGCTAAGATGAGATTTTCTCCAACTTGTGGCATAATGAAGACCATCTTTTTGGGCTCCCAATCTTTGGACATAACACTCTGTGACACCATATTTTTGGCTGCTTGACAGTTGTTTAATGTCTCCCCTGCATTGATAACCTTCTTCTTTTTCTTTTTTTTAAGTCATATTTTTAGCCTTTTTTTGCCAGGACAGCTGAAGAGAGACAGGAAATGTGGGGAGTAGAAAGTAGGGGAAGACATGCAGGAAATGGTCGACCGGCCGGGAATCGAACCGGCGACCCCAGTGACGAGGACTGTAACCTCTGTATTTGGGGCGCTTAGACCGCTAGGCCACCAGCGCCCCAATAACCATCATTTTAAAATACGAATTTTAACACCATCTCCGGTGTTATATAACTTAGCCTACTTTTGAGCCACTTTGTTAGGGACTATCACTGTCTCGACATCTTTCATTCCCCTGGCACCATATTTGGCTGATTTCAGTTATGAGGGGCACACTCACTTTAAAGATAAGTGGTGCTGTCCACTGTTGTAAATGAGCATTGGCATTCAGAGCCAGGAATAAACAGTAAGGGGATCCCACTTGTTCAGATTATTTAAAGGAAGAAAACCTCCCATTTGGGTCAGTATGGTACAAAACTTGGCTTCACTTGCTGCCTACATGTTGTTGCATTATATTATTGCATAAGACTCCAAACAAAGCTGTACTCTTGTATGTTGCTCTATTAATATTTCTGTACCACTTAAGTCAAGGATAAAATCGAGGTATGTGTCATCTGCAAAGGTGGATAGTGCAGGAAAAAGAACAGCTTTAAACTTGAATGGATTGTCCTGAAGAAAAGAAGACTATTCTCTATCTTAAATAATTCATTTCTAAATCTGATACATCCGTGTAAGACTTGTACAAGGAGGCGTTTAGATAGAGCTTTAAAAAGCAGAAGCCTACGTCCTTCATGACAATATCTGGGTCTCAAATCTACACGAAGCAACACCCCCTTGCTACCACCAAAATAGCTCCCACAGGATGTCTTAAAACAAACTCATGCTTTTTCATATTGATTCCCTGGCCTCTGTTTTTCAGTGTTTTCCTCGTGTGAACACAGAACAGCCTCAGTTTCCCTAAGAGGTTCAGATTAGAGCGCTTGCACTGCAGTTTGTCTCAGTTCACCATGCTAAAGTTTGCCACGTTCTTGCCTCCAGTGCGCCGTTAGGCAATTTCATCTGTTAATGTGTAAAGAAGAGTGAGGAAAAGACCTCTTCCCCCTATCCCACAAGACGAAAAATCAGCCTGTTGTTTCTTTTCTTTGACCTCAATTACTATCAGGGCATGTGTTACTACAAGGGCATGTTGAGTCATGTCTGCTCTGGGAGCTGTGTGTGTCTATGTGTGAGTGTGTGTCTGGGTGTATCTCTGGTGTGTATGTGTGACAGAGGATTGTGTTCATTTTAGCCCAGGAGGCACCGTACAGTAGGTGGGGGCCAAGGTGCATTAGTCCTGGCTGAGATGTTCTCTTGAGAAATGTTGGCTCATGTGGGTGGGTTAAAGAAAGGGCAGAGGAGGAGCAGGAGGAGGGAGAAGGGAATGAAAGGGGAGGAAATAGCAAAACGGTGTCAGACGTGACGGGGGCTGAACAAAGCCCAGCTCGCTGTCAGGATCTCCACAGACTCACCGCCGGCTTGGACAAATCTGACAAAACGCCACTTCGCTGATATGAGGCAGGGGACACATCTCTGTTCTGGTTACAGTTAGGAAAGGAGCACTGGGAAACTACCAAAATTAGCTCTGATATGGCACAAAAAAAGAATTAGCTGAAGTATTTTTATGAAAGTATATTCCATCTTGAGCTGATCAGTTCTCAGTCTTATTCATCCCCATGAAAAGAGGATTATGGTTTTTCCAAATCAATCCATAATAATGTATCTGAAATGACTATTTGAAGTCCAATTCAAAATTAAGAGTGGTACAGGATTAATGCACTGTTGAGTTAGAAAGGAAGATTTTCTGGATATATGCAGGCTGAAGTGCAATTTTTTTTTTCATTCCCAAGTGTTCGTGAAAATGTTTGTTCATGTTCACCTCGACTTCAACCTGCAAGTTTAAAAACAACAGCTGCGAGCCATTCTTGCTGTTTGAGTTCATTTGCTTTGATGTGCTTGTACTTGACAGTATGAACAACCATAAGCTGTAAGCTAAAGAAACACTTGTGCTACCTACAGTACGTGTTGGCCTTTTTAGATTGCCACCTTGTTTCCAGAATCTTTCATTAAGAAGACTGTAGCTGGATGTAATTTCACTTGGGTCCAGACTTTAATATTTTTTTCCCAAATTAAAAAATCTGTTGGTATATATTATTTCAGAGTATAATGCATAGTGTTTTTGGAGGTTTTTTTTTATATAGAGACATCAGTTTGGAGAGAGATTTCAAATGTCAACCCTACCCCTCCCCTCTCTGCTCCCGTAACCCTGCCCACAAAAGATCGTTGTGGGCATTCTATGAGGAAGTAGTGGCTTCCCAGCTAATCAGGACGACGTAGTGGGGCCGCCACTCAACCAATGAGGACAGAGGATTGGAGATTAGCTATGATTGGTCCGTCATAACGGGAACGAGAGGAATAATAACATTGCTTTATACATAGGCATTGGAAAACAGAGATTTCGCGATAGTCTCAAATTACTTCACTAACCGATGAGTACCGATGGGCATTATGACCTTTTCTCCAAACCCAGAAGAAAAAAAGTAACGTTTTAGACATCATTCCTACCAACAGTAGCTTTAATTATGAATCAGTTTTGGTAAGCAACATGTTTCTATTTGTCTTCCTTACAAAGACATTGCCCAGCTTTGATGTCACTGAGGTCAAAACTTGGTATATTTCCCTAACTCCTGCAAAACAGAAAGAGAAAATATCTTTGGTGGGGCCATTGTCATTTTTTATGCGCTTTTCAAGTTCAGATGTTTCTCATTTGCCGTGTAATGCTTGTAATGGTGGCTTGAGGGGGGTTTGAGCCTCCTAGCCAACAGCTATGTGTTCCCGTCCGGGAGTCAAGTCAGTCATGTCCTTATTTGGGAAAAAACTTGTAATCTTAATATCTTCTGAACCGTCGCGTTAGAAAAAAATTCACCCCCGTACAGTGTGTGCCGATAGATAATTAGCTACGTAGAGCCAAGCTGTTTTTGGAACCAGGCTGTAAACATGTTTATTAATGCTGCAAAGATCGTCTTTTTTTAATTGGTGTGCATGTAGTTTCCGGTGTTTCTGCAGCCAGCCTCAAGCGGATTCTCGATAAATTGCAGCTTATAACGATTCCTCATGGGCTTCATAGTTTGAGACCGGAATTTGTCGCTTGGTCTATAGCCAGCTTTGGTGTCACAGAGATTGTAACTTCTTTAATTCCCCCAACTTTCCCTGAAAGTAACATCCAACAGTTATATGAGACATTGTCTTTATTTATGTAAATTCAACTTGGAGTTGAATCAGACATCAGCAGCAGACCATTTTATTTTCTCTTTTCTTGTGGTGTCATCTTAGCAGGAGGCAGTGAGTTTCTTAGGTTATGGGCATGTTGTTATGGGGGTCTTTAGATAACTTGTTATTTTCCCTTCCTTTTGTCCTTTTTTAATTAAATGCCTTATAAAAATACAAACTTCTTGAACCACACTAACGGGAATCACTGATTTCTCGTAAGCTAGAGAGGATTTGAGCTAAGAAACTAACATTATAATTTGCGCACTGAAGTGGTTTTAAAGCATAAGACCTTGATGAGAGACTTGCTTCCTATACCCCTTATTTTTTCTCTTCTTGCCACGGCTATGCACTTAATTAATTGAAGTAGTGATAAATTAAATGAAAGTGCTTGCTGGATGGAAAGAAGACACTTCACCCCTGTGTTCTCAGTATGTGAATCAAGTCTTTATAGAGTGACGGCACGCTACTTGTATTTGTTACTCATGTGTGCGCAAACATGAGGTTACTGTCTGCTGGAGGTATATCACACGGGGGAGGGCAAGTTGCTGTGCTCGGCAGAATCCCCTCCGTCTACTGTTGCAGCCAATTTATTAACTTTCACAGTTATTAACTTTCGCTGTGTCAATACATTGTTACAGCGGGGAAGGAAAAAAAAGCAATACACTGCTACTCGACTGTCTTTTCGATTTCATGAGGTAGAAGCTGCATCTCATAACATACAGATCTAATATTCGCTGTGTGAGGAGGTTGATGCTGTCTCTCGTGCTCCCTCTGAGCTAATTTGTTAACACTGAAGAGCTAATTTCCCCCCAGGCATCATGGGCAGTTTGACTGACGGCTTTCGAAAGCTCCACGCTTGCACGTCACCACCTCACACGAAAACTCCATCACTCTTTCCTGCTCTGTTGGAATTTGCAAGTGTGTGGTGTGTTGCCAATTAATGCGTTCAAATGTGTGTCAGCAAAACAAATGGCCGGTTGTTTCGAAGGATATCTGGCTCCTGTCATTATAAGTGATGCTAACCGTGCGAGCAGGATCATTGGTCAAAGTGTCAAGTGGCGAATTTGGGGAATTTGTCAAGATCATTCTTGTGGTTGAATCATGCATTCATAGAGGTGATATTATCACCCATCTGCTCTTTTCTTCAATAGGAGTCTTAATTTAGTCTAATTCTAAAGCTGTAACATTTTGGGGGGAGATTATGACCATCTTTGCAATGCAGTCACGAATTTCCACAGTGATTCCAAGCCTCAAATTGGCCCGATGCACCACGAGACACTGTTTTATTGATGCTCTTCTCTCCGATGCTCTATCTGCAGAGTTCTTTGACAGTTCAGTTCCTGGATAATTTTGCACTCTGCGTAAAAGCCTTTGAGATTTCCCTTGCCTTGGGCCATATGTAAACGTAATTTACTTGGGAGAACAATTTGCCTGAACTGTTTCTCACTTCAAGATAAATAATCCCTCATGCATTATTGAAAATGCTATACTTTTTTTTTTATTCCCAGAGTCACAATTCACCAGGTCTTCCCCCTCGTAATGCAAAGTAGTCCTGCAAGCGCACTTATTTCATTGTTCGACCCCTTTAGAGAAGTCCTTTATTGCAAACCAGGAAATGGGTGTGACAAGCCCCCATTGGTCAAATAAAATAACAGTATCCAGATACACGCTCAAATTAATCACCAGATGGGGGGCTGAACTCATCTTGTGATTCACGGTAGAGAACGAGACATTTGATATATGTTGCATCAGCTCCCTCATCGTCTCCTCCCCTTTGTCTTCCATCGATCTTCCATTAATTCAATGAATGCCACTTCCCACATTTTTTTGTCTTTGTGAGCACAGATACTGAGCCTGTTTTTAAAGAACTCAAATATTTCATCGTCACATTCATTTCCTCTTTTTCTGGGAACATAATTGGCACTTTTCCAGACTCTCCGGCTGCCTCATTGAGAGAGCATTATTATTTATTGGGGAATTATCCACTGTGTCTGAGCTTAAACACTTAAGCCACAGCCTGAAAAATGATCTGACACCACGTTTCTCTTGTCGAGAGCTGTCACAAGTACCCGACATGTGCTTATCCGAGTGACTCTGGCCCCTTTCACTTGGACTTACTGTAATTACGTGTGGTGGTTGACCTTAACTCCTTCTGCCTGACATGTTTTCTTGAGGGATGAAACAGAATACACGCTCCCAGAGGCCCCCTGTTTTGTTACTAATGATGACTTTTAAATGTCATTGTTACTATGCTCCGTGTGCACTTCAATGCCCACTGGTTGTGAGAAGGTAATGACTCTTTTGCTCTGTATGACTGACTCAAGAATGGGCTCTGCTTTTTCGACAACCAAAGTTTCCCCTCTCTCACTACTGAACCCAAAAATCCAAACTCCAAAGCATTTCCCCCTCGGTGTCGGTTTTTAAAGGCTCTGCGGGGGAGCGACATTTTCCAAATGAACATTTCTCTCTCTGACCTTTCTGTTGCCCTTTTTGGTGAGTAATTACGTTTTTTGAAATATTCATCTGTGAGTTATGTCATTTGCGAGCATCCTGATGAATAACACTGCTCTGTGGTGTGGAAGTAATGAAAGCATCCAGCGTGACCCCAAACTACTTCTTCCTTTTTCTCCCCCCCCCCCCCACACACACATTTTCAGCTCCACAGTTGACAGAGGAATTATCCAGGGAGAATCTGCAGAGCAGGGGAAAAAGAGACACGCTGCTTGTGAAAACACAACAACTCTAAAGTATAATCTGTAGAGGGGAGATGAATTGGAAAGAACATGAAACTTAGATAAGACTTTCAATAAGACTATTCCGATTTTCAATAGCTCCATCAATGATGTGTTCAGGTACACAGCGATGCGTGGTAGCGGGGCATGATGCTGGCTCTTGCAACCGGAGGAATATGAGCCCTATCAATCACCGCCTCCGGGCACAAAAGTAATTACACCACAGTTGTTGACTAGCTGGGTAATCCGAGACATGGCAGGCATGCATTCGCATGCTTACATTAGGGGATTGCTGGTGCCCATGTTGACGGCATCATGCTCACCACTCTCTGATGTTTTTTTAATGCGGCTTTCGGGGACGCTGGCATGAATCGAACTCTTGTTCTTAAAGGATTCTAGGAGTCCGGGAATACATCTCAGCCTTTTCATTTCATAGCAAATTATCAAAGTAATCAAGATTCATGATATACAAAAGCATTTAAGTGACTTTTTGTGCTTTCTGAACTTGTCTGCTTAAAAAAGTAAAAGCATCGCACAAAAGCTTAAAGATAAATAATCAAAGCAAGATGCTCTTTTTCCTCCAAAGTAAATGAGCTGTCTGTCATTGATCGAAGTGCACCTGTCAAGTCATCCGGACTTTTGCCATTTCTCTGTGGTTGTCAGTTTCAGTAAAGTTTTGTGTGATCCAGACCGGTACTTTTCAAGGGGTGGAATAAAACTCACCATTAAGAGGAAGATAATTGATGGCTTTCACCAGAATTCAATGTGAGCTGACTCAATGGAAAGTGAGCTGAACTGTGATGAGGTTTGAATGGTTTATAAGACAAAATGAAGTGACTCTGTAATGAAGGGCTTCTTTTGTTATTTCTCCTCACCTTTGTGTTGTCACTTCTTCTTTTGTTAATCGTCAGGGAAAGATAAGAAGTGGTGCCTGGATGACATTTCAAAAATTGGAAATGTCAGAGATTGCGTGCCCTTACAGCAATGCAGTGTTCTGAACACCTGTGTCTGGATGAAATGATTGTTTTGCCATAAAGCTTAGGCCTCTATATCATTTATTTTGTATCACAAGTAAAATGCCAGGATGGTGTTGTAGCGAATCAATGTGGTAAAGAGAGAGCTGAGGCCAAAGGCAAAACTTTTGATTTACCGGTCGATCTCTGTTCCAACCCTTACCTGTGGTCATGAGCTTCGGGTAGTGACTGAAAGAATGACACACAAGCTGCTTAAATGAGTTTCCACCAAAAATTGTCTGTGATCAGCCGTAGAGACAGGGTCAGGAGCTCGGAGTAGAGCGGTTACTCCAACTCATCAAAATAAGCCAATTGAGTGGGTTTGGACATCTGATCAGGATGCCTTCAGGAAGGCTCCCTTTAGAGGTTTTCCTGGCATGTAAAAATGGAAGGGGACTCTGGGGTAGACCCAGAGCTAGCTGGAAGGATTATGTATCCCATCTGGCCTGGGAACGCCTCGGAATCCCCCAGGAGGAGCTGGAAACCGTTGCTCCGGAGAGGGTTGTCTGGGTCGCCTTGCTTAGCCTGATGCCACCGCAACCCAACTCGAGGCAAGAGGAAGATACAGGATGAATGGATAGAAAGATTGACATAAAATGCCCAGATAAAAGACATTTTGAGTATGATTTCAGGGTGTCACTATATAATTCATAATGAATATGGAGTGTCTCAAACCCTGAAACACTTATTTTAGATTGAAGATAGATCTCATCCTATATAAAAAACTGAAATGTCTTGTAAAATATTCAAAAAAAACAAGTCCAATTGAGGGCATTTCATTTTATCTAATACTCTTTGTAAGGATATAAATGTATTCAAAGCATATTAAGGTAATTATTAGATTTTTTTTCCTTGAATATGCACTACCCTTTGATACATTACAACATTTTAAATTGAATTGAAGCTCCTGTGGGGAGTTTTTAGCTAGTTATAAAAAAGACTGAAATCAATATTGATGCTCCTCTATGACTTAGAACAGCAGAATACACCAATGAGTGACTTTTTACAAAGTTTATTTTACATTTCACTGTTAAAAGACAGGCTTGAAACCGTTTTTCAAGGAACACTAATTACACATGTGCACGACAAAATCACTTTGTCCACAGGCACTCAACTCAAACTGAAAGTTCCTCTCAGCTTTTTTTTTTTTTTTTTAAGTTATATCTTTGGTCTTTTTGCCTTTATTTTATTGGACAGCTGAAGAGCGACCCCTGCAACGAGTACTGTAGCCTCTGTATGTGGGGCGCTTAGACTGCTAGGCCACCAACGCCCCAGTTCCTCTCAACTTTAAATGTAATCTTTATTTTAAACAGATACAGACTAACATGTTAGTCCAATATTTACTTTTCTTTTTTGCTCTGTTATCCTCTCCACCAGCACTCAAGGCCAAAACATATGGTTATTTAGCCACCAAGTTAGCTACTAGCTTACAATACGGCACATTGAGAGTATATTCAATTACCTTTTCTTTGCCATGAAGAAATGAAGCTGATGAGAAGTGTGAAAGCATTAAAGGCGTGAGCTGTAAAACCAAAACTAACAGCTTAAGGCTGCTAAAATGCTCTCTGGAGGGAAAATGGCACTTAGATGTTTGAAATCACAAAATCAACCATGACTTAGAAATCTTAACTCGGATAAAGAAACACTGCCAGGAAAATGCCATGCCATTAACACAGCTTTCAAGTAAAATGTAACTTCTTTAAGAGCATGATAATTAAATCTTTGTAATTGTGTCTTTGATGAACACGAGTGCAAAAAATGTAACTGAAAATGAACCATTACACATTTTAGACAGAGATGTAGTAGCTACAATTGTCATTAATAACCTCAAAAAAGCCAGAGGAATGAGGAGATTCCTGCATTTATCACAATCCATATTTCAAAATGTATTCAGTTTATGTCAGACAAAGTTATTTAAACGCAAGTTCCACTTACAAGCTCTTAACGGCTGAACGAATGTTCCTCTCAGTTTTTGTTATCCTGTATAAACACCTGATAAGAGTCTCAGAGAGTCCTCTGTGCATTTATTTAAGAAATGTTCTTTCATTTCTTGTTACCAAGCTAAATGTGCCCATAAATCATGATATTGATTTCAGTCCCCTATTCTCACATATGGAAACGCCCTGTCCCTTGTTTCTCCCTCTCTTTATATCTGTCCTCCCTGACGAATGTCTGCACTGCGCATCATCTCGTGGTGGCTCTCAAAGCTCAGACGCTCGGTCTGAAGGGATGTTTATAAAAATCTATAAGTGCCACAGTCCCTTCTGTTGTCACTCAGGCCAATGTTTATGTTTCTTGCCCATTTTTTATCCTCGCTATAAACACAGAACTCTTCCAGTCTGTTGTGCACATTGCCCCTGCTCGTGTGCAAAGTGTGAGCCTCCACAGACGTGGCGTGGGCGTGCGTGTGCCCGTGTCAAGGAGAGGGAAAACAGCAACCTCCGAACTGCTGCCACCAGCCCTCCCGGCCGATTTGGCTCTGTGGTAAACAGCAGATTTTTTTGCCAAGCTGACTTCTCGGCTTTGACTCCAAGCACTGTGAGCACCTTTTGACCCTCTGCCTCCTGCCTGCGTGTAGCTAACCAAAGTGCACTGTGTCACCTTAAGAGACAAAGCATAAAGCAGCTCTTATAATTTATAAAATCCACTCTTGAGGGAAATTGTTATGATTCATATCAGACATACTCTGCTCTGGTTTCTTCGTCTCCACGTCTCTAATTTCTCACTTGAATGCCCAAGTAATGAATGTTTATTTTCTCACCGCTGAATGCAAACACTGTGTCTATTTCCTTATGTTTGATCCATGTCAATCTTGTACTCTCTCTTTCCACAACCTCTTTGCCTATTGAGGGCCCCTGCGGTATTGCTCATCCTCCCACTCCAAACAACAAGCGTCCTGTCCGCCCACACTCTGTAGACCAGGGTGGACAACCTCATCTCATATGTCTCAGTGTGAGACCTTTAGATTGCACGTCCTCCCATCTGTTCCTGTGTTTTTTTCTTGTAGGAGTGCTCCAATTATTTTTTTTTAACCAAGATGAAGTTGTTGAAATCAAAGTGCAGCAATCGTTAAGCTAAAGTAGAAAAAGAAGGAATTAAAATAACTTGTTTTTTTCCTCTCTTCGCCTTGCAGCCTTCAGTCGAGCACCCATCCCAATGGCGGTGGTGAGGAGGGAGCTGTCGTGCGAGAGCTACCCCATCGAGCTGCGCTGCCCGGGCACTGATGTCATCATGATCGAGAGCGCAAACTATGGCCGCACCGACGACAAGATCTGCGACGCAGACCCAGCGCAGATGGAGAACACCCGGTGTTACCTACCAGACGCGTACAAGATCATGTCTCAAAGGTAAGAAAAATGTTGTGTTGTTTAAGGAAAAGGTCCCCTTTTTATTCCAACATCTCAACTAGCTTTTTTTTTGCTTTATACAGGACCTGAGAAACGAAATTTCGTTCCAAATCATGCGACAGCTTGTATTGGTATGACAATAAACAACCTTGAACAGCTTGGGTTTCTCTAATTCTGGGAGGGCACAACACTTAGCTCTGTAGCAGTTTGAAAAAATCAACACCACTTGAAAATCAGTGCTAACATGCTTGACTTTTAATTAGAGTAAAGAAACAAGTCAGTTCATCTTCTTAGCCTCAACCTGAAACTTTTTTTTCCCAAATATTGAATGTTGTATGTGACAAACAAATCAAAACAGCCATTTTTATAACACTTACAGATTGATGAGCTTGATTGCAAACTAGTAAAAGCACTTAGTAACTGAATGTTTGCCCCACATGTACTTTCCACAAGTTCATCAAAAGCTGGTTAAAGTTCCTATTCATGATTATTTGGTTACATTTTGTCTTAAATTGATGATTCCTTCAATCAAACAAGCACTCCACAATATTATTTACTGAGTAGCACACCACCACTTTCTATTAACGCATGATTATGACCTAATGAGGGCCAAAAGCTGTTAAAAATGTGGCATCGCTGGACTGGTCCCTGTTGCTGTGTATCCATCATGCTTTACAGAGTGAAGCGGTTGCTTGTATGTTTGAGCGCCATCCTCAAAGTAAAAGACTGTAACGTAAAATACCTCTTTCTATATCTTATTCTGGTTTATTGGTCACACCAATGTAAAGGACACATCTTGCTTTTTAGATGACAAGAAGCTATAAAAGAGCATCTTATACACCAAACTATATGGAAACTTCACTTGAGTAGCTGTGTTTGTTAAGAAATCTTGAGGAAGGTAAATATTACTCATCCCCCGACCCAACCCATTCAAAAATGAACAAAAATGCAATCCCAACAAAGTCCCATTCAAAATGTTAAATGAAAAGAGCTGCTCTCCCTCCAAAGAAGTCCCATTCAACATGCAAATAAAAAAGTATCTTCTTGCATGAAATCAGGTTGTTTTAGTCAGGATTATGCTAAAATATATTTTCCCCAACTATATATAAGTTCCCTATTAAGAGCCAACCTTCAATTTAATAAATTCCTGGTTTATTCCCGTTAATTCCCATGGAAAGTTTCCAACCTCGAAAATTCCCTGAATTTTGCAACCCTATGCGTCAATGATTTGTCTCAAGTGAAGTGTTTGTGAAAAATTTGAGGATTGGCCTTTGAGAGTAGCAAAAGAAAAAGAAAATGAAAACCTTGATAGATAGGTAAGATCTTATTAAAAAAAAGCTCTTATTTTGGCAGGTGAGTGATTTGGATACAGCTTCCTGTTATAGTGTTATCAGTTAACTGGGTCAATAATCCCATCATGCCACTAAAACAGTTCATGAAAACATCTCCATACCTATCTTAAAGCGTATAAATAAGCTTGGAAATTAATTTTATTTTGAAAGGATGTGAACACATAATCAGTTATCTGTCTAAATTAAATTGTGCCAAACAGATTTCCAGCCTTATCTGAGTATTCTTTTTGGAGTTATGACCCTGTTGTGCAGAAACCGGGACATGGAGACCTATTTGTCAGTGCAGACAGAGTATAGTCCTACTGTGCTTTGGCTTTTTGCAGTGCATAATGGATTGGGAACATTAAGGTAATATATATACAAGATTCAGGGTTTTAAGCAAGTGGTCTGGATTGAAAAAGTAGATCTCAAAGCCGGTGTATGTATCGTCCATCTGGGTTCTTTGGTTGACTTATTGCAGCACTTAAAAGGGATGAACTTGATCTAAATTGCCTCTCTGCGTTAACGTTTGTGTGCCTCTTTTTTATATCCAGAAGCTTTGGTTCCACACAGGACGGACCGCTTTGAGACTACTAATGGACCTCTGGGCTTTATCAAACAATTGCTTTTGGCCTTTTTAGTCTGGTTCCACAGAGTTCAGATAATCAGCTGTGTGAAAAGCAGCTGATGGCAAAAAAGAGGTGGTTTGAAACATGTTGCAGGATAATTGATGCACCCTGTAGCTCCCCTTGTTCTCCGGCCGCCCACTCAGACTAAAAATCCCTGCAAGAATGAATCAACGGGTCCTGCTACTGTCAAGAACACAAAACTAACAAAGTACCAGGGAAAAGCAAGTCTTCTTAGCACCACGTCGCTACTGGGGGCGTTTTTTTAAGGATGCTCCAAACTAACTTCAACCCGATCCAGCAACATGGCATTTTGTCTTGGGAGAGGAAGTTGCAGAGTTGATGAAAGGTGTAGGCGGTACTGATTGAGAGCGTGTGGTGAGGCTGGGTGCCAAAGTAGGGACGGGGTATGAGAGGATTCAAGGATGTTTGTGGCTGTAGCAACACCAGCTACACATTAGCATGCGGTGGTTAGCACAACAAACAAACGCCACCCCCGACTTTTTCATTGTGGAGCTGTCAGAGCCGTTGCCTAGCACCTGGGGCTAAGCTCATTAGGGTTAAAAAGAGAACAGAAACAAGCAATTTGAGCTGAAAAAGCCTTTAAAGACATCAGATGGGGCCGGGGTTAGAGCCATGACACATTTTGCTCTTTGTAGGATTTTTGCAAGGACACACAAAACATGGCACTACAAACATTGTCGGATTATGATAATTGTCGCAGTAAATTTCCAGCTTTGCTTTCTATTTTTAAATCCCAATTAACCTGCTTTGATCCCATTTGTAGCCTGTAAGCTAACACTGAAACAGTTCTGAAACAATTGTTAAATGAAACAAAAATAATCATGTTTTCCTTCAGCACCTTACCTTCTCTATTACCTCATTATTAGTGGATAAACAAGCCCAATCTTTCATTAATGTTTCAGCTCTTTTCCTCCCTCCTCTCATACTTTCCGTCTACTTTCTCTCCAGTCTATTGATTATTCACTATGTTTCCACAGGAAAACAACCCAAACAATGTAATAGTGTGATTAAAGCATTTACTTGCTTCGCAGTAACCTGATTTCCCCAATAATTGTGGTTTCCATGAGCTGCTTGATTACAGGGCTGGAACAATATGTTGCAGTCAACAGAAAAACCAAACGGGAGGCAGAAAATGGTTGGATTCGTTGGAGTTTGTAATTCCTTGAGTCGGAGATTTGCATAAGTGCTTCTGCTTGCTGCACCGTTGCTTTGTAGAGACACTTTTACCTAAATCAATGCTGTTGTGTTAAGATTGATACCAATGCCTGTGTTTGAGAGTTTTTTAACAAAATAACATAAAAGATACGGGAAGTTGTGGCTCAGAGGTAAAGCGGGTTGCCCACCAATCAATAGATCAGTGGTTCAATCCACTTTTTCAAAATAGTTATAAAACCATATTAACAATGTAGAGCAATATATGCCTTAGTCTTCCACAGCGGTGACTGGTCTGTTGCCACCCATCTAACAAGCACTGTAGTTAACTTCTTCTGTTTAGTTTATAGTTCATAGTTCAACAATCTAGACCAGGGGTTCCCAAAGTGTGGGTCGGGACCCCCTGGGGGCAAGACACAAATGGGGAGTCGTGAGATGTCTTCCAGTATGTTTTTTTTTAAATGATCTAAAAATATTACATTTTACCCATTATAGCAAAAAATATAGACAAAAATAGTAGCTAACCTTGAAATAAAACCTTGAAAATAGAAAATGTAATGAGTTTTCTGCCTTTCTTTTTGCCAGATGACTCCTAAGTTTAGGGTTAGTGAACGGTTAATTATCAAAAGCATCAGTAGCAGTAGGTTAATTCATAGCAGCACAGGAAACACTGCCATATGCTCATACAGGTAGACTAATTTTCTGAAGACCAGCTAAATGAAGCCACATTAAATCACTTTGAGGGACAGTGGGGGTCGCGAGTCTTTGGCACCTATATTTTGGGGGTCGCAGGCTGAAACGTTTGCGAACCCTTGCTCTAGCCAGGTGCTCAGCCAGCTTTTGTGATGCCAGCTGACATCGGTCATATAAAAGAACAAATATAAAAATATTATATATACATACTGTGCCTGACAATTGTGGTTCTGAATGGTAGAAGTATCCCTTGTTGATGTGTTTTGAAAGTATTACTGGAGATGAGTCCACTCAATCCACAAATAACCTCTCATTTGAAGGATGTAACAGCTGAGCTATCTCCATACTAATTCCAAGCAGGTGTTGAGTGATTTTTTGTCTTTAATCTGCAAATATAACTAAATTAAGTGTTCAAAAAAAAAAAAAAAAAAGCCAGTGTGCATGCTCAAAGTCACTTGATGATGTTTACAATGCACAATGGAAATCGGGGCTTCACTCACAGCTGCAAACAAATGAGAAAAGTGATGATCATTTTTGAAAATGAGCCCCTGAAAGATGCTAGAAAATAAATATGAAATGTTTAGAGACCTCTTTGGGGAGTTTGCTCGGCAGCAGATACTAAAATGAGTTTTGATTGATCTCTGATGAGGATATTTTAATTTCTTATCTTCTGTAAAATGCTTGATTTCTTGTTTTATCCTTACTAAAACTCAATATTTATAATTTAGGATATGAGATTAAGCAAGAGTAATTTAAAGAAACACTGGCAACTAACCTAATCTGATTATGTTTTACTACAATTACAATTCAACGCGTGTTAAATTGTAAAATCTACTTGTCATTCTCATGCATACCCTGATATTATTTTCCTCCTGGTGGACTTAGGCCTTGTTTTTCCCCCCTTTAGCCTGTGCACCACCTGCCTCTCCTGCTGGCACCAGTTAAGTCCTGCTGATTGGCAAGCACGCTGGTTAGCATTCACATCCCGTCTGAAGAAGAGCCACGCTGCTGCTTCTGCTGCCGCTGCCGGCTTAGTCGGTGTGTGCCAGGCTCGCATCCATCACAGCCAAATGCCCAGCCGTGTCACCGGCTCTCGCTAGCTGTCGATATACATTTCAGGCTGCTCTGTCCCCCCCTGCTCCCCCTTTCACCGCCACCTTTAAGCGCGCTCCATTGATATTCCGCCATCAAACCCTGGCGCTACCTTCCCCCAGTTAAGCTCACTTATAAAGGTGTACACTTGGCTCCTTCTTGGTTCCATTAAAGTCTTTTAAGCGAGCACTAATAGCACCCTGCACCTGAGTGATAGCGCGCCACTGAGCTTGTGAGTGCTGTAATGCATCTCAAAATGAAGGTTGTCGCACGCCATGCTGTGACAGGGTGAAATGAATGGCTCTCTTTCATTAGCCATTCCTCTCTTCCGTGCGTGAGGAGCCACAGCCTCTGGATAAACATGTCACCCATAGGTGGTGCAAGCTAGATGGAGGCTAATGATGCTAATTGAAACATGCTAGCAAGGATTCATTTAGCACAATTTGAGGCTATTTGCATACTACGGCAGGGGAGTTTTCAGCAATCATTGCTGCTCCCTTGTGGGTTATTTTTGGAGCGTATTGTTTGGGAGCTCTGTTGTGTACATGTTGTTCCATTTCCCACTGTGTGAAACCACAAGAGATGCCGAGGACTTGTGCTATCAAACAACACTGACCCTTTTCTCATCAGAGCCCCAGTATCTCTCTTTTCCCTTCTTTTTTTTTTTTCTCCACTGCTCCCCTTTTTCCTTTTTCCCCAAGGTGGTGTGGCCTTCACGGCCAGTAATTACAGGCTATATCAAAGCTATATATCACCTTATATCTCAGTAGACCTCAGCAGACACCTTAAGGGACAGCTGATAGCATTGTGGCAGACTTGTGCGTGACCCTTGAAGGAGAAAAGCAGGTCAGAAAGGAGCAAACCCCTCCCCGCTTACAAACACACACATGCACAATCTTGTCCAGACTCTCCTTTTTCTTTTACTCTCTCAGGGATTCTTTCCACTGCTTTGTCACCCCACCTTTCATTTCAAGGAACAAAGATGACAAAACATCTTTTTTTTTTTTTTTTTTTTTTACCTTTGTTGCATTTTGTGCTAATGCACTAATGATGAAGGTTAATAGATATCACAGCTTGATGAGTCTCTCGAGGAAGATGAAACTAAATTAGCGCATCCTGTGATTTCAACCTGCTGCCCTTGTGACAGCTGACATTTGACAACCTTCATGTTAATGATGTTTATACCAGAAAAAAAACCACAGACTCCATTATTTACTCGCCACACTTAGGCTGAAATGCCGGAGACAAACGCCTCCCCCTCCCCGTCAGGATGAAAACATTTGCTGACAGAGGGACAAGAATGATTGAGGGATAAGGAGAGGGAAAGCAGATGGGAGGATCCTTCCTCCTTTGCAGATGATCTCTCCCATACGTTCCCGTTCTCATTATCCTTGGCTTTTTGACCTTATTTCAGAGTTGAAGGATTTGATGAGATATTTGTTTTAGCAGGAGAGTAGGATTAAGGGAAGAATCCCCTCCAGTTCTTTTGCCCATCTTCATTTAAATCCCCTCATCTCGAGCAGGATGTTACGGGTTTTCTGGGAAGTGGAGACGAATTGTGATTCATGCATATCCCCATCGCCAAAAAATACTGAGAAATGGAAGTCAGAGGGAAGTTTAGCGAGACACAGATACTTTTTTTCATAACTCCTATCTACTTAAAATCTTTGTTTATAATAAAAGTGGAAAAAGCATTATTATTGAAGCAAGAAAATGACTTAGTGAATCAGACTATCTTAGATATATATCAGTATACCCAGCACAAACATTTTACCTGTAATTCACAACAGCTTAATACACAAAGACACGCCGACCCATCCTCACATGCCCTCTGCTCCAACAATGGATATGAGAATATTACAGCGTGACCATCTGTTTCATATTCTCCCATATATCCCTTAGCTTGCTTTGAATTTAAATTTTTGTTTTGCTTTAATGCATCTAGAATACCTTATTTCACCCTGTAGATGCTTCGTAACTTTGATAAAAGAACAAACCTTTCATCATCACATTGAGACAGCACATCAGAGACAGGCTTTGTCTGTAATAACATACTCATTCAGGACTTCTCCTCCCGACCTGGAGCTTTCTGTAGAGGATTGAGCTCGTCAGCACCAACAATACCCCGCTGTCAATAAGTCCTCCCTGTCACGCCAGATGCTAATAATGACGTCATCGCTGTCAAGTAATCAAACACACTCTAGTGAGGGAGAATGCAAAGTGAATAGGTGTGAATTAGAATCCTGACAGGGTGAGCGACTGTTCTCTATACATTATCCCCTTCATTACTTTGCAGCCAGCTGTAAACATAACAAATTGACACAACAGAATTAATTAAAGATGATTTTATTGATATCCACTCCCATCACACCTGGGAGGGAAATCCATCACTCATTATAAAACCCCTCTGTAAAGTAGCCCTGAGTGTTAAGAAAGGCGCTTTTAAGTAAAATATATTATTATTATTATTATATCATTAAAACAGATTCAAGATTTCAAATATGAACATTTCTGGTGACACCATTTTCTTTGCACTGCAATGCATGATGGTATACAGCAAGGTTGTATGTAACTTTTCACAATTCAACGTAGGATACAATGAGTCCACTAAATACTGTAGGGTATAAACCATAGACTGTATAAATAATGGACGTAGTATCCGTGACGTCAACCATCAGCTCCTGAGCACTGTTTTGAAGCCAATCAAAGGCGGCAGCCATATTGGAAATGCGGAACTAAACCAGGCATGGTGTGACATAAAGAGGCGGGGTTTGAGCCTCCTAGCCAACAGTTATGTGTTCCCGACCAGGAGTCAAGTCAGCCATGTCCATATTTAGACAAAAACTTGTAATCTTAATATCTTCTTAACCGTAGCATTAGAAAAAAATTCACCCCCCCCTACAGTGTGTGCCGATAGAGGAATTAGCTACGAAGAGCCAAGCCATTTTTTAAACCAGGTTGTAAACATGTTTATTAATGCTGCAAAGATCGTCTTTTTTAAATTGGTGTGCATGTAGTTTCCAGTGTTTCTGCAGCCAGCCTCAAGCGGATTCTCGATGAATTGCAGTTGATAACACTTCTGCATGGGCTTCATAGTTTGAGACCGAAGGTTGCCGCTTGGTATAAACTCTCTCTCACAATTTGGACAGCTCTACAAAATATAAAATTCCCTTTATAGTGCACTATATAGAGGGTGAGTAGTGGGTGATTTGGGACACAACCACAGTGTCATCTCATACAAAACAAATACATTATAATATTGTACTATAACAAAAGATATAGCTGCCAAATTGATAGTTTTTGAGAATTTTAAAGGTCTCCTGTAATGCTAAAAAATACTCATGATGTCATCAGGGTATTTTTTTCAACAGATGGCCTACATTATGAACTACATGTGTGGGGTTTGACACAAATAGACATGATGAAGACAAAGGGGGTCTATTAAACAATCAAGTTGCATTATGCGAAATGAAGGATTTTGTTATTCTCAGGTAGAATACTGACACGTCTCATACACACATAAGGTACGCTTTAACACCAGCATGACTTACAATGAGCTCTTCACTAACTATAATGTAAACACATCCACAGTAATATTGACACACATACAGATAAACAGCTGTAATTAGATAAGGTGAAAGACTGATCAAGTCTCTTGGGACGGCAGTCAGTGGCGATGGATGGTCCAAACACTACAGGCTGTTTACCCAAGAGACCAGGGTTTGAGTCCTGTGTGAAACATTTTAAGTGCTTTGTTATTGACTATTAACCCTACCCTATAATGTTTCCCCAAACTATAATTGTTCAGTTTTTAAGTGTTATAACCTGAGCCACAGGAGACTGTGTTTTGCACAGGGAAAAAAAGCAACCATGTGCATCTGTAAGACACACGACAGACACTACCCGTGGTGTCAGTTTACCATTCACAAGGAGCGTTTTTGCTCTTCATTCACAACTACTTTTTAAATCTGTGCAATGCTTAGCTCTTATTGTGCCTGCATACATATTCATACCCAAGCCTTGAATCCTTAATAAACTCCTTAATAAAAGCAAATAGAAAGCAGCCATTGACATTAAGGCAGAGCTTATCGGGCTGACCAGACGTGAGAGTAACGGCATCATTGTTCATTCATAACCTCGAAAGACCCGTCTGAAGTGGGCTCCTTGTCCTAAGTCGACGTATGCATAAACATTTAACTCCCCAAACAATGAGCTGTCAGATGAATTAATGCATGACTTTAATGTTTGAAGTGCAAATACCACGCAGGTTCTGCTTTGAATTAGAGAGCCTTGAGATAAAGGGGGATGCGTGGTACTTAATTATATGAGATGATCACTTCCTCTGCAGCTTTTTGGACACAAACAATGAAAATCATACATTTAAATGTGTACACTTTGTTGTAACAGCACTACACACATTTTGCATTGTTTTGAATGCACTTCACTGCATTACCCACCAGCCTTTTCTGTGCATGCAGACACTACTTGCCTACTCTTGGTTACAGGCTGTTTTTCTATGACACAATTATATGTTGAGCACCTGACAATTACCGAACAAAAACATGACCGATGAAGGCAGCGAGGGGGACAACTGCCTGTTGTATTAGTTTGAACAAATAGAGAATGGTGGGTGGTGTTTTTGCAGCCAGCATTAATATGCAAAAGCGCATTAATAAAAGCTGTGACAGGAAAGGAAGATAAAGACTCCCTTTTTCAGCTATAAAGCAAACATCCAAAGTAATAAACACATTTCAAAGTTCTGTGGATTACTTGATAAGAATTTAAACCGCCTTTCCATCTGTGCATGTTTTGCCTCCCGCCCTTACGTAACCCTCTTTCCATAAAGACTTAAATCAAAGAGATTTATTTCTCCCAGATTCTGCTCTTCTTTTCCCGCATTGGACGACATCACCTGACATTCATTATTCTGTCTCATTCTTCAGCCCCGTCCTGACTCCAATCTTGTCTGATAGGAACCTGCAGCATTCAATTCCACCCAATTAGTTGGTGTAAATTTCAAGCTGGCAGCCCATATTGTCAGACCTGGTCTCCAGACGTGGCCGTACAAGACTCTGCAGTGATTAGTTGGAAAAGGAAGGGTTGGGAAATGGGAAATGTTTCAGGACTTGTCCCAATATGGAAGAGGTGGTTGCTCTCAGGAGGTAAAATAATTGATCCCAACCAAGCCAGTGGTTTGACTCGCCTGTAATGGCGTCCATTTTTGGATTCTGAGCTGAATGCCCCACAGATTTTGTTATGTCCCCATAAGTTGAGTGCTTCTCCAACAAATCAGGAAGTTTTGGAGTTTTTCACAAAATGAAAAGGGCTCTCACTGCCCTTAATATCATCCTCAGGAAGCTTTAGTCTGGTCATGGGATCTCTTGGTGTCGGATTAATAGCCGTCACAGCGGTGGCTCACTAAACATGGGGTTTAGCCTCAGTCCATTTGTCAGCGAGGGGAGTGAGTTTCACTTGGATGAGTGCAAACAGTAAAGAAAGGGCTAATTCAGACAGGAGCAGGTGGTTAGTCAGAGTCCAGGGAGCCGACTGGGCCTTTTTTTCCCTTCCCTCTATCTTTCTGATATTTGCCCTTCTCTGCGCTCCATAGTCTTTCATCCTCCTTCTTCTAGTTTTCTGCTTCTTCTCTTCTTTTTTTTTTAATTGGCAGGTGGGAGTAGGCAACAGACACATTTGATGTCTACTGCTCTATCTCCTTCCTTCTGCCCCCAAGCACTGAATCCATTTTTTTCTTCCTTTACAGAGAGGGCATGCAACTTCTACTGACCTTTTTAACAACTTTCCCGGCTATTCATCATCTCTCCCCCAAGATAACAAAACAACATCCTTTCATGCTGATCCATGGCTGATTTTTGGAAAACAGTTTTGTGGCGTTCACCCCTTTAGTCTACCAATTTTCTAGAAAAAACATTTGCCCTAGGATGGCTTTCTTTCAGATAAACATCTGCAGTTGTCAAGACAGTGTATTACCAGAGGAAGTTATCATAGGAATGGACTCAGGTTGATGGATTAGGAGCTAACCATGGGTAAATTGTAAGGTTGATTCATGCCTTTGAACATTACACTCTTTAACCAACATAGGATTGTTATTTTGGTTTCTTTGGCTATTTAGAATTCAAAATGGTAGAAAAAACAAAACAAAATTCTGACTAGTGCTGCTTTTTAAAATGATTTCTTGAACAAGTAATGACATATAAACCAACATTAAAATCCTATTTTGCCTGATTATTTCAACAATTTAGACCAAGCAGCAGCCTCCAGTGTTGAAAAATATCCCTGTCAGAGATGGTTGGGGCCCAGTAGTTACTCTGGGTTACCTCACATCTGTGCTCGGCACCTGTCATAATTTCCTGAATGCCAAGATGTGGTTTTTGCCACAGTTGTTAACAGGCAGAGGTGAAATGTGCCGGACCACCTTTGATTTGATATGTTGTGTGGGATCAGGTTGACCCTGGCTTCGCTTTTCTTCTTGAGAATTTATCACTGTTGTTATAGACCAATCAGAGTCAAGAATTTAACACCGCTTGATAATAAGTAAGAAAGCTGGGTAATAATTCAGAGTTAGCACTCTTTGTTAAACTTAAAGTTCCATTATCAAATCAATAAACAATCTCTTATGTTTTTTGTTACCACCAGTCTTCTTTCTGTATCCTTAAAAGAAGTTACCAGAAGCTACAGCTGTGTGAGTCATCACCTCCCTTTCAACTCATCTGGCAAAACTAGCGTTGCATTTACAATCGCTGTGATGCATTTTAAACAGCAGTATAATGTTATGCAGCAGGATTATGATTGTAATAGTTTTGATTAAATTTGATAGGGGAGAGAGGAGGCAATTTATCTTTTGAGAGAAAAAAAATCAACAACTGTTTGGATGGCCATGTAAACAGGATTATTGTGGAATTGTCTGTTTATGCAATCATATAAACAGCTTAAACAAACTGCTTCAGCCTTGGTTTTGGCAGCAGTGGTGCTATCGCTGCATATAAAAGTAAGCCTGTCTAATTGGATCCAACCTTATTAATCACTTAAATGAAACAAAGGCAAACATTAAAATATTGTAATACATAATTCATTTAATTTACTGCAGTCAGACTGCGACTATGGAGCGTTGTGTTACCAAATAAAACTTTCAGTGTCTCTTCAAAGACGTAGGCAAGACAAAGTACCTTCCATTGGTGCTATGGAATTACACCTGCCACTGTGAGCCAAAAGACTACAAAGTAACCACCCAGTGCACTTTTCTTCTCTAATGGTGGAGGATGAATGACATTAAAAAGGTGGCTGGCTGGGTAGACCATCTTTTAGCACCATATACCCCTTGTCTTTATTATATTTACCTCCACCAACATGTGTTTTCATAGCTTTGCTTACAGTTCGTTAAAGACATAATGACATTGCTGAACATGATCCAGGGCTGGGTATCAAAGTGATAAAATCTCCATGTCCCATTGGTAACACTAACTGGCTAACAGAGAAGAAAGTCTTGGACAGGATGTTCATTATTGCTTTACATGTTAATCACAGGCTACAGCAGTAGCCCTTGAAAACTGATCATTGCTCACTAAGGCTTAGCCATTGTCAGACGACAGCCAATGGGTCCCAAAATTGTGAAATTTTAAATGTCATTGCACCAACTCCCCCACCAAAACGCCTCCAGTATACCCGTTCATTCTTGTTTCTCCTGGACGATATTAACACCAGATCTTGTTTTTCCAATGTAATGACTATCAGCGGTTTAACACATCCAAAATAACTTCAGTGAATCATGTTTTTCTTTGATCTGGTATCACCATTTTGCCTAGGCTTCATCTTTTTTCTCTGGATTTTGGTGCATTGAGTCATTTCTTAGCACTGTTCAACTTTATGACACACTTACAAAAGTCAAACTCTTTGGTCTCACGATAAAAAGGAACAGCTTTCTTGTTTTTTGTCCCATCAGCTTTCTGGCATTTACCATGGATGATCAAAATGTGTGATTGCTGCATTGGCTGTTGTCTCTTTGTAGATGTTTATGTTTGTCATCTTGCTTAGTTGGCGTTGAACATGGCTTAAAACTGAGTCATCCTTGATAGTCCTGTAGTCCCACTCAAATGATGGCTGGGAAAGCCACCAGCCGTTGCTCAGCAAAGCATTACAAGACACTTTCTACCTCCCTTAATCCTTCTATCTCCCACTCTCCCTGTCTCTTTCTCTGTCCTCTCAATTACCGTTAGACTCTGAATCCCTTTAGCCCTCCTTAGCACTCCTCTTGCGATGTCTCACTTTCTTTTATTTCACTTGAACGTGTCTCTTTTTCTTTGTGTCTTTGTCACATCACCCTCTTTCTAATGGGCTTACGCTGGGCATGAGTGAGTCACCGCAATTCAAAGTCTCAGGGTGCTGTTCTGGGGAGGGTTGTGAAAATGGGATCTACATTCACGCCACATGGCCTCTAACCTTGGCACAAGGAAATCAAGGAAGCGGGACAGGGAGCAGTTACACCTTGTTTCCTTCGTGATTCTCTGATGGCTGCTCACGGTTAGCACCTGGGAAAGGACTTTCTTTATAAACCTGGTCTCCATTCTCAAAAACTCCCCTCATCACCTCCTTCATTTCACTTTGGTAAGATATATCTTCAGTCGTGTTTTTAGATGTCTCCGGTAAGGTGATAGCAGTGTTTGTTTTTATCAGGGTGGATAAAAAAGGGGACTTCTAAAGGCTTTGAAATCCCTTTTCCTCTTTATCTTATTAAATCTTAAACCAGTTTTGGCCGAGTCTTAGTAGATATCCCAACTAATTAAAATGGCGCAATTATTCAGCTGTTTGATCTTCTACTGCCAGACCCACCTGAATCCTTAATTTAAAATGGAAGGCCAAAATATAATGAATCAATCTCCAAGCTGAAAAACTGATGACACCGGTGTAATCAATGTTTTATACCATAGTTGAATTATTCACTTTAATCTTAGCCAAGCAGATGAATATTCATCGAGTTTGTACCACTTGAACTCTATACATATCAAGTGCTCCTTGTGGAAATACTTATAATCTGCTCACAGCTGTGCATTTAGATTCAACACTAATAGATTGATTTAATTTGCATCCATTGGCCCATAAATGACTGACAGATCCAGTATTTCTGATCATTATTATTCAGCTAATTGACCGTTTATCACAGATTATGTTGGCATTTATCGGCTTTTAGACATTACATTTCCCAACGTTAACCATTGTTTACTATTTTATGAGCAACCGAGCCTCTCGTGTGTCAAAGCTCACCATTCAAAAGACAGAAGTTGCTTGCATGTATTTTGGGTCAAGTCTGATCCAGGTCTCAAGGCGAATCAATTTTCAGTGGAGTTGGATGTTTAGCTTGAAGGAATACATAAGTGCTGTTTCTTCAAATGTCTGAGACCAACTTGAGGGCCTGAAAATGAATATTTGAAAGATATCTACGCAAGGCAATTCATATAGAATTTATATTTTCCTTGTTCTCATGTATTCTATATTCTTTATCGTCTTATCATCATTTTGTAGTGTGCAAATTTTGACCAAGTGTCAAATCTACAGAAGTGTCAGCTATACTGAAAGAAGGTCAGCTATACTGAAATTAAACTACAAGAATTTTTTTTTTTTTTTCTGTAGTTATGTTCTTAACACAAACATTTCAGTTATAACCTCACCCTAGAGCAGGGGTTCCCAAACTTTTCAGCCTGCGACCCCCAAAATATAGATGCCTGCGACCCCCACTTGTCCCCCAAAGTGATTTAATGTGGCTTAATTTAGTTGGTCTGCACCAAATTAGCCTACCTACATGAGCATGTGGCTGTGTTTCCTGTGCCGTTATGAATTAAGTTACTGCTACTGATGCTTTTGATAATTAACTGTTCACTAACCCTTAATTTAGGAGTCATATGGCAACAAAGAAAGGCAGAAAACTCATTACATTTTCTGGTTTCAAGGTTTCATTTCAAGTTTAGCTACTATTTGTGTGGATGTTTTTTACTATAATTGGTTAAATGTACTAATCTTATATAACCTTTAAAAAAAAACTCTCTGGAAGACATCTCAAGACCCCTTAAATGTGTCTCGTGACCCCCCAGGGGGTCCCGACCCCCACTTTGGGAACCCCTGCCCTAGAGCTTGTCTTTAACCTCCTTTAGTTTGTGTTAATTTTGGCTCCCCTAGTGGACAAACCTGGTCCTCTTAGCTCTTTGCTGTCTATTATCTGGTTTGGATCATTTCACTGAATACATTCTAATTTTTTCATCGTGAAACCTTGCAAGTTCACGTATCATACTTTCTATACCACAATAATATCAATATCATTTTTCAAAAGTCTTCCACCTGCCCATCTCCAAAGCAGGTGACTCCACACCTTCTGCAGTAAACAGCTCTGATGGAGGAGCTGTTTTGTATCCTCTGTTGTTGATTGTCCCGCCGCCTCACCCTTCCACTCACTTATATTCAGAGGAGCACACATTCCTGTAGAGGGTTCCTCTGTGTCTGGAGTGGCCTCTCCTTTTTTTGGCCCCGTTTGAAAGCTAATTACGCCAGGGCTATTTTCTGACTGGGGAGCATGTCAATATTACACAGCGGGAGAGCTCTCACTCGCCCCGCGCTGCATTCTTATTCATGAGCCTTAATTCCATCAATGGCCTCCTCAGCCACTGGACCGTGGCTGTTTCTCGCTCTGGTGTTCTTTTTTTTTTTTGTAAAGGCGAGTGCTTGTAGATGCCGCAGAGCAATGCCAGACCATAAAGGAGTGGGGCTTGTAGCCGCACCCTCTTACCATTTGCTTAGAACATGTTCAAAAGTGCTGCGTAGAAAGCAGGAGAGGGGCTTTTGTGGGTGCTGACTTGGACCTAATTTTCTCATGTACATGCACATTGAGGTGGAGGGAGATGACAGTTGAAGTGGCTCTTGCAGGAGACCTTGCATTTGAATTGGAGGCGGTGATAAGCTTGTATGTACATATGTGCAGAAAGCTGTTTTTGATGCAGCTTTTATCTGCGTTTTTAAAGAGCTGTTGATCCAATGAAACACACTAATTCTAAAACCTGGACTACACTTTGAAAACTACTAAAACACAATGAAACTCGTCAATAGAATCACATACAGAGATTTATTGCTACCTGTATTCATGGATTTTCATATATGACCTCAATTTAGTCAGGTAATTCCCATTGATATTGAGAATATATTTCCAAGGGAGCTTGTGTAGATTAAGTCCATTTAATTATATTCTTCAAAGTATAATTATTTGAGATTTTGTTTGAGGCTATTTCTTAAACCTCTGGGAAATAGCTGCAATTCTATTTCAGATTTTACAGCAAAGAAATATTCATACCCTCTTCCCTGTGTTAAAAGTATAGTATCATACCATGGATGCGTTAAATACTTTATTCTGATTGGCTGCAAGGTGTCTACTAACCCCTGGGAATTTGACACCAACGTTTACTGTTGCAGTTCTCCTTTCTTAGTTACTAACCAGCCTGTATTTAAATGAGTGACCACACAAGAGAGACACAAACCCAGCCTCAGTTTATTTTTTAACTCTTAAAGAATTCTTACAAATTTTATGAGCGGTATGTTGCTAAAAAGAAAGAGAAACTTAGAAGCAATGATAGAAAACTGTATCTCCATCACTTCTTTTAGTCACTGGAAGCACCTGTAACACACACCCTCTGAACTTAACAATACTTGTGCTCTCTTTTGTGATCATCTTGCATCCCATTGTTATACAGTAAATATGTATGATTGTGTAGTTTGACATTGGTTTGGGGACCATGACATGGCTGGTTTGCTACGTTTCCTTATTGTATTCATATCATGTAAACTGTCTGCAGTGCTATTGATGTTTAATCTTGCTAGTAGTGTTGTAGTACTCAGGACCGGTCCTGGTCTCGAGTCCGCTTAATTCAGGTCTTGGTCTCGTTGGGGAATCAAAAGCATTTTAACTCTGTCTTGCCTTGGTCTCGGACTGGGCGGACTCCGTATTTTATATTAAGACCGGTCGAGACCACCACTGATGCACTCTGTGTCCCTGTCATTACTGTGATAAGAGAAAAAACTAACCTTAAGGAGTCAATAGAAAGGCAACAAAGACAAAAACAAACCTTGTTTGCTGCTGTCAGTAGTATTCAAAGCAAACTTAAATAAAGTAAACAGAAGTCTTTTGTTTTGTTTACTCTCATGATGATTTTTCATTGATGTATATGGTCTTGGTCTTGCCTTAGTCTTGACTCGGTCTCGATCCCTAAACGTCTTGGTCTTGTCTTGGTCTTGTCTTGGTCTTGTCTTGGTCTCGGTGCACTCTGGTTTCGGACATGTCTTGGTCTCGGTTAATATGGTCTTGACTACAACACTACTTGCTAGTGTACCATTAGCATTTGGGCTAATAGCTGAAATGAGTTTTCTTTGGAGACATTAGCATAACTGGTTTTGTTTGACTTAATGTCTGGTTACACTTACATTGTATCAACTGTAGCCAATGCAACAAACTTTAAGTCTTGATAGCATACCGTTAGCATAGCATCGTTTGACTGAATAACATTTCTGTTTCTTTGGATTCTTACAGTGTAGAAATTACTTTTTCAGTTATTAGTCAGACCCTCGTGTTTTACCAGAAAAAGGAAGTTACAGCTTGACAAAGATTTGATAATGTGATTGCCAAACTTAAAATACCCTGAAATAGAGATCTGATTCAGAATATTTCCAAGCTCTTCATGAGTCATACAATGGCTTGAATCTGTCTGAGACCGTAGATATGGGAAGGCAAAACGAAAATATTGCCAAAGAATTTAAAAACATGCCTGTTATCCGTATTTGTGTCAAAGGAGCAAGGAGGTTGAAAGGAAGGAGTAAGACTTGAGACTGTTTTGCTAGTCGGAGAGTGTCAGAGCAGGATAGAGCAGAAGATAAAAGACACAGCTCTGCACCCTCTTTCCTTTTTACCTGCAGCTACTGTCGCCACAAAATAAAGTTTCTAGTGTCACCTTGAGCAGTTGATGGAATTTACTTTACGTCCACTGCTCCCTCATGCTGTTGTTTACAATGCTGTTCACTCGCAACCAGGACGTCTTGTAGTGTTTGATTAGTTACACCATCAGAATTTTAATTTGCCTTTCAAAGGACATTGAATTGCCGTCACATTTTGTCATTATTCTGTAAGATTTCTCTTATCCCTTTCAAGATGGAACCCCAAATGCTGCCTTCTCTGTTACATCTGAGGTCTTTCTCATGATGCAAGTTCGCAGCAGTGTATTGACAGCCGTATATTTAATAAAAGACATGTTGGAAGTGTTGATTCCAGTTGGGAAATTAGGTTGCTGCAGAAGTATAAAATAATAAAAGTGAGCAAAGTTAAAGACAGAATACGAGTAATGGAAAAAGCTAGAAAACGATGCAATATTTAGGTACTCCAGGCACTACATGTTGTGTTTCAGTTGTTTATTTATCTAAAGGAAAGGCAGTTTGACATTTTTGAGAATGTATAGGAAGATTCATAAAAAAAGAAGATACTTTAGTTTAAATTAAACTGATTCCTGGCTGCAGTAATTCAAAAATTAGAAATTACTTTCTATTCTCAATGCTACCAAGTTAATAGCTAGTTAGAATAGATATGCATGTCAATGTAACCCTTTTTATCTGCACGTCCAGCCGTAGTTGCCTCTCCACACTCCCCGGGGATGTGAGGATGTGGGGATGTGGGGATGTGGTGCGGAGAGAAACACTTGACCCCGGGTTCAGGATGTGGTTTAGACCAGCAAATTTAATCTCAAAATCAACAAAAGCAATGTCTCCAAAACAAAACATCGCGTCTGCTCCAAAATCCAACAATATCTGCACTACGGTGAAAAAATAAAACAAAACAGCAGGAATTGCTAGATCTAGCTGCGATAAACAGCTGAACATGGATGCCTGGTGGCCTTTTTAGGCTACTACTGTTATGATTGTCACTAGGACTGGACCCAAAATGCAAAACTCAGGCAAGCTGGATTGTGAAAAAATACAAGTGTTTATTCAGAGTGAACTCCGTGGTAATGGCGCCGTGGGTAACGAGCGGAGCAGTCCCTCTTTCCAGAGTCCTTCCACAGAGGGTAACTGGAGCTCAGACAAAGGCAGGCAGGTTCAGCAGCAGACAGGGAAGCGATCAGCACAAGAGCAGGAAGCATGCACGGCAAACTCTGAATCTAAATGAAAATACACAAGGACGTCAGCTTGACACACACAAAGACAAGTAGAACAAAAACATGGTTGAGGAGCCACGGACTCAGTATACCACTGAAAAACTGAAGTACGATCTGGCAACGAGTAGGAGAGAATCCGGAGTCTTTATAGTAGAGGGTTGATTATTGAGTGGCTTCACCTGGTGCTGCCTGCAGAATGGAAACCCCGCCCACATTCACCCACAAGACACAAACAAGGGGAAGAGACACAGGAGGAGGAGCAACAGACAGGGAAATGACAAAACACACACAAAGAGGGAGAGGAGAGGGCTGCCATGATGAGGATCATGACAACTACCTTACATCAACATCAACAAAATTAAAATATTTGGAATCAAGCAATTAAAGGAATACTGTAGAATACTTTACCAACTATCAAAGGCATGGGATTGGATAGTGACATGTTCCAACCAATGCCCAACAACCATTGCAATGTTCCCACCAGTTATTGGCCCAAATCTTAAACAGTCACTTGTAGATCTCAGAATGCATGCTCAATCCACAGAAGGATTATTCATAACAAGCTAAAACCTCCAGTGCTGAAAAATGAAACTAATGCAGAAGTGCAATCAGCACTGACTGGCTCCGAAAGCCAAGGAATCCTCATTAACTGCCCAACTTAACACTGTGCTTAATTGATAACAAATAAATCCCACAGTGAGGCATAATTAGGGGTATTGCTGATTTCACTGACAGGCAGGCGCTTTATAGCTGTTTGACAGGCAGAAAGGCTGTGGCCTCACCTCCACCTCTGAGCTTGGGTCTAGCTTAGCTAAAAGTTTAATGGAGTAAGTATTTCCATCATAGCGACTACCATCTTTGGCAAAATTAAGGGGCGTGACTGATTTCATTGATAGGCTGCCATGTTGGTTGTTGCTGTTTGCCAGGTGGCAAGGCTTTGACCAAGACTACACCTCTTTGCTGGTTTCTAAACTAGCTGTAAATTCATTCGAGTCAACACTTCCAAAATGGCGAGCACCATCTTTGGTATTCGTTAGAAAGCAATGAGTGACATCACCAACACAATGATTATGTGTCCCTACCAATACCAAACCTTAACAGCCATTGATAAACCTGTCTTAGAAGTCAACACCTCTTTTAGCCAGAAATGTTGCCTCCATTTTCCTCACAATGGATTGGTGTGAAGCTAACAGTACTTATCCACAAGCCCGGACTGAAACATTTCCTTTGAGGCTTGGTATGTGGCATTAAAAACCATGGCAACAGAGCTTGGTTTGAACTTGAGATGTCTTTGTGAGGAACAGTGAGGGCTAAGCCCAAAGTTAGCTTGCCTTCCCACTAATCCTCGCCTTTTGAGACAGGCTTCACGCCATTATAGATACCAGAAATGATGGAATTAGGTGGGGATAACACATTGTTATGTTTCAGTAGAACAGCAACAACAAAGTGCGCTCCAAAAATTCTGTCACTTTTCAAACTGTTCTGCAATAAATCTGCTTCAAACAGACACTGACACCAAGTACATACCGTGGTTGGGAAGCAAGTCGAGCAGAAAGTGACCGACAGGATGACACACTCTAGACTTTGTTTTTCCACCAGAATACAACTCCCTCCTCTCCCCCAGGCTGTATCTCGAGAGACCTGTTGGTATGGAAGAGAAGTTAAAAGACAGCTAAATGTCTCGGCGTCCCTTGACAAATTCAATGGGACAGTGCTGCCTGTGTGGGGTGAAAAACAGGAAATGACTTGTCACCTCTACCAGTACAGAGAAGGGACAGGACTACATCAGTCTTTGTACTTCTTGTTCCCTCTTCATTTACATCACTTGTACTCCTGTTCTGTCAAACCAAAGCTGTGCAGGGTTGCAAAGTTGAAACAGTGACGCACATTGTTTTTAAAGTCTTGCCTCTGAATTTGAGAGCCTGCAATGAATCCTTACTGTAGTTAGTTTTATATTTGTTATTTTGCAACAAATTTGCAGGTTCTACCCTCTCAAATAAGAAACTGTGCCTCACCTTTCTGTTTTATACTAACACTAAAATGATTATCTATGGGTTGGGGAGTCTTTTGAAACAAAGGAGACCTGAGAACCCGTGGTTAATATTTCTTAGTAACTTGTTGACATTTAAACACCACAGGTTTTCAAGCTGTTAAGAGTGTCTGTGTAGAGCTAAAGGGAGGATTGCAGAGGGGGAGACATGAGTCACAACTTTTGTCCAAATTTGTAGCTTTTCTCTGATTCATGGCTCAGTCAAATCTGAACAACAGACATGACATGCTGTCCTTAAAATAGACCCAATCTTGCCTGAGAAATATTGGATATTTAAAGGTCTGCAATAAAGTGATGGCTGTTGTTACATCACTGGGCACAAGAGCTGCACAACAATTTACAATTCACCATTTTTTACAGCTCATGTATTTGCAGTACATACAAGCAAAAGTCTGAAATTATTGTTGTAAACAAGAGAGAGAAATGTGCTTTGCAGACAAGCAATCTTTTCTCAATCGGCAGCACATATTTTTCACTGATGGATGTAGGCCTGACTGTGATAGCCATGCTTTCACACCATTTTGGTGCACTCAGATGAAGCTCAAGCTAGCTATTAGATAACCAAAGATTAATTGGCACCAATTTAGTCTTGAAAAATAGCCTTTTGGATTCAGGAAGGGCATGCTGCTGACAAAGGTATTGTGTAAGACATGTGTACACAGAAAAAGGGGGTTATGGTGAACAACCTTGTATTTATGTCTGTTCATGGCACTGCATATTATTGCATGTTTTTATCTTAGTGTGCATCACCTTTTGAGTGCTTAAAGAACCAGGCTTAGAAGACTGACATGTCACTGCTTTGTTTTGCTACTTTTTAAATTAAAAAAACGGATACACAAGAGTGCAACATCAGTACAATCGTTTCAGATAAATTATCAAAGTAGATGTGGTTAATGGAGAAAGAGATAATAAATCTATGATAATCATTTGTGTGTTTGAGTGTGTACGCATACTTCAAAGCCACTACAGCTGGGCCACCCCAGTCAGACAAATCTGGACGCGCACCTGATCTTTCCACTGCACCATTCCACATAGTTGATAATGTCTTGTACTGAATTCAAACCTTTGTGCCAGTAAATTACTTTCCCCTCAGACTTAAGTCCTGACTGACAGTACCTTGCGCGTATTGACACACAGAAGACAGAGGAGTTCAGTCAAGCCCAAGCTTTTAATCCCAGCCATACCTCCTTCAGGACGATTCCCTAAGACCTGCAGCGATTTCCTGCATGCCAATGCGGGTCTGGACCCTTGCCGAGCTATCGACGGCTGACCCCCCTCCTGTACGGAGCGCTAAGGTTGCTCATAACCCCTGCTCGTCTTTCATTATTGAGATGTGAATGAGGAAGGTCAGGGGGGTGGGCTCGTATCGATCGGTCAACACAGGAATATTTGATTGTCGCTCGGGCGGCCCTGCCAAGACACTCTTCTTCATTGGAACGAAGTCGGCCATTTTGAATGCACAACGAGGTTCAAGCTTAGGCGTACAGATTATAAATGGCTGGTTAAAAAACTGCAAGGTCATGACAAGTCTGTCATTTTTCATCTTTAAGGATTACAAAACGACATCTGAAAGGAGTTTTATTATTGCTAAACCTTGTAGATAAAGTGGTTTGTTATTAGAGGCACTGATCCCTCCCTTTGTCACATGAGGTAATTATAACAGCTAAGTACCCTCGTAGAAGCAAAGCACTACGGGTGACCATTGGTGAAGAAATGCCGTTTTAGGCTTTGAAAAAGGGCTTTGAAGAAGGAAAGTGCTGGAAGCACATACTGGCCTTAGTCGGACATTGGGAGTTACCATGGTGACAACGACTGGAAATGAAAAATCTGTGCTTAAAGGCAGGCCTTGGTGTGTGTGTGTGTGTGTGTGTGTGTATGTGTGTGTGTGTGTGTGTGTGTTTGTGTTTGTGTGTGGGAAAGCGAGAGTGAGAAAGAGAGAGAGGGAGAGGTGGGGATCAGTGATACAGTGTGCTTATTGATTTGTGTGTAGATTATAAATACAGCCAATGCAGCGCTCTTCTATTCTAGTCTTGGTTGGGTAGTTTTTGTTTTCTTTATTCATACAAACCTCAGAATTTCTTCCAGTCTTTCCAAACAGAGATTGAATAAGCATCCGAGGGGAGGATTAGAATCTTTTTGTTGTCACTGTGCAGCGCATGCAGCCACATAAGCTCCCCAAAGCACCTCCTTTTGACTCCACACAGCAGCAGACGTCGCTCTTTGTGCGTAACAAACACGACTCGAAGCCTTGAAAAAGTCAGACCGGTGGCATTTCTGCTGCCTCTTTTTTTTTCTCTTCTCTCTTTTCATTCCACACCCGTCCGTCAGAAGGCCAGAACAGCAGTGGCACCCCCGGGTATCTGGCCTGAGAATCTGACGCTTGCGGAGATGCTCTTGAGATGGGCTTAGAATCTCAGCGGGATTGGTTCAAAAGGCTAAGCCTGGTCAGCAATTCAATGGGGCCTGTCACTGGAATATTTCAGGATGGATTCCTTTAGGCTGTGGGGAGAGTATATCCAGTGTGTGTGCATGTATGTGCATGTTTGCAAGCACCCTACTAGCTCTCATACATACACACAACTTCAATTTAGCCACTGATGCACATGTCTCGCAAATCTTCCTTCACACCTTGCCCGTCACATTATAATTTTTCTCCAATATGTGATGCATTAATATTCATACAACTCTGCCTGTAAAAAAAATACAACCCAATCCTCACTTTTACACATTCTCCCTGGAATGAGGCTTTGCCTAAAAGTGGGCCTACGGGCTCAGGGTCCCCGAGGGGGCCTTTTCGCTGGAAGATAAATCAAGCGTCACCAGCAAGATAGGGGAGCGGCATCATTTGTTGGCAAGAATAGAAAAATTCATCCTAGAAATCGTAAATCATTAGACGGGCAGGCCCCGGTGAATAAGCCTCACCCAGCAAACAAATCGATTCGGGGAAGTTATTGCACGTTTCAATCCTCCCCTCTGCCTCCTTACAGGCACCTGGAGGGACCCTGTGGGCGTTGTGATTTACATACCCGCAGATTAGACGCCTCTTGTTTTCTGACAGACATTTAAATCACACTTATTTATTTGCTTACTCTTAATGGGAGACATGTATCAAAAATATCTTATTAAGGCATGAATGTCAGCACCAGCAGGTTTGTTTTTGACGGTGTGGGTGTCTGGAAGCGAAAGCACTTTTCCAATCACAGCCTATTCTTCTCATAGCAACACATTTCAAAACATGTCTTAATTAACTATTGTCCTGAAGCTGGAGGAAATAACTTTTCTTTTCACCTAATTTCACTTGGTAATAATCTGTGGCGCAATATTAATACCTGCTGCGTTTAATGACTTCATGCATACAAATTACAACCAGTTAGATATCAGTTTCCAGGTTGGGACCTGTATTTAAATCAGTTTATGCCCCTCTAAAAGTGCCTATTATGCCTCTAAGTAGACAGTTGATATGCAGTGTACTGATCGTGACTGTCTGAAACATCTACCCCATGGGAAACACAGCTTAGTGTATCTTTAAAACTGTCACTGGTTGTATGTAGAGTTGTCAGTTCCTTTACATGGCAGAAATCCCAGCTGCCTTGTTTGAAATGAGAGCAGTCAGGGGACTTTTATTGACAGGAATTCCATGCTGTGTATCAATTAACCACCATTAAAGCTGCAGCATCATATGAATCATGTATTTCTGCATGTATGATTACGATATCTACATAGAAACAACCCCTGGCTATTTCTGTCATGATGACTGTATGAAATAAGCCGTGAGACTTTTTTTTAACAGCTAGGGGCATTGACTGATGCACATACACACAGAAGTCACACAAAATGTAATTCTTTAAAGCTCCTATGAGGGGCTTTTTGTGTTGATGTTGGCGCCCCCTGTGGACAAATGTACAACAATGATCTCTTTGCTAATCCTATCAGTGGTGTTTTCTGACAAAGACAAATCTCATCTTGGAGTCTTTTTTCAGTCAAGTGTCTCACTCACTGTTAGTCTTTGCTAGAGTGAATGTTAACAGGCTGCTTTTATAACACTGTCTAATACCTGCACTGCAGCAGCAGATTTTTCAACATCAAAAATAACACAATAGAAGTAATTGATCTTATCACTGGTGGTATCATTTACATTCATATCTGATGCACTTGCATACGAATTAGGGATGTACCGATCCTAATTTTTAGGTCCCGATACCGATATTGATACCTTGGCTTTGGTATCTGCCTATACTGATACTAGCTGATCCGATCCTGGTATTGATTTAACAATCTCTATTCCTGCAAATTCAGGCATGTTGCAAGTTTTTGGTGGCGTTGTTAGCAAAGAAGCATGCACCTAAACTACAGAGCCTCTGTAGTTATCCTCCATCATGCTCCACCAGGCAAAATTGCACAGACCGGCTGGCGCTGATGACGTAGGAGACGCACGCACATGGCTCTTGTAAACACAGACAAGCATAGAACTGAGATTAATAGATTTGCTGTATAGATCGGCACTATATATCGGCCGTTGTCACCGATATCCGATCTTGCTTTTTGAGTCCAATCTAGCCGATATACGCTACCAGGATTGGATTGGTGCATCCCTAATAAGAATACATTTCAGATTGATTTTTAAGCACCAAAATAACTCTTAATGGGGCCTTTAAAGACGATACATGTCCAAAACTGTGATTTAAAGTACTCGCAAAAGGAGATGTGATACATTGAAATTTACAAAGAAGGCTACAAGCAACCGAGTTGTCAGTCGTAACGGAAGTTCCACTTCTAACAAGCAAAATAACCAATCAACATTAAGGATTTTGAGGCCAATTAGAAGGCAAAGAAGAGGGGGGCTGCTCCACCCTTGGACAACCCTCTGGAGACACCCCTGGTGAGCCGAATGGATAATACATGATTTCTGTCAACATCGGTGTTGGATTCAGTTCACTTAGAAGATATACCAGGAAAATTGAGGGCAAATAATGCATTATTTATTGGAATTTTCACTCTGGCTAGAAGGCCGCAGCTCTATACATGTCAGAGAGATTTAAAATAATATTGGCACAATTGGAACCCCTATCACGTTCAAACAAAATATTATTCTTTTGCTCTCCTTTTGAGCGGTGCAATTTTCAAGATGCGTATCTTCTGACATCCAAGGACACTGCGAAGGATTATTCTGCCAAATTTATCTTTTGGCCTTTTTGAGATAGAACCCAGACACTCATCCACAAGACCACTGGCTGTGTCCCCGTTTTAAAGGCAGAGATAAGCAGTGCATGTGAATGCAGATATGAAAAGAGTCCACGGATTCAGTCACTACACAAGGCTCTATTGTCTACAAAAGAATGGTAATATATCACCACTGTGTAAAAGAATAGTCTTCAACTCACTCATCTAAATTAATCATAATACAGAGCCAAGCTTTTATGCTGTAATTTAAACAATACACTCGCAGAATAAACTCTATCTGCACTCCTAGCACTTTTTACCGGATTTATCTGGATCAGTATTTCTTCTTCCCCCCTAATGTTGGATTTGGAAGCGTCTTAACTCCCCCTGCACTCTCCTGCATGTGCCAGGTTCTGACTTTAATGGAATTTTGGTGTGCACAGCCAGATAGATGTCTACAGCATGTGCGGAATCACGGATTGACCTTTCAGGTGGGGAGAGAAATTGCATCACCTAATATCTGTTGTGGCACAGAAATAGATGGATTAATTTCAAAGAGGCTGGCTGAGCAAGTTTGATCTGTCTGCAGCTGGATTACTTGACACAGGGCTTAGACAAATAGCTGTATTTTTTCCCATTTATTCTGGCAAAACAAAAACCCACAGCTTGCTCTAGCAGGCAAAAACAGCATGTTTTAAAGTTGTTCTTTCAGAATTTGTGTGAATGTTTACCACTGCAGATCAGCGGTTGTGGTGTCAGTTGAAAGTTGCCCTCGTGAAGCATCCCATGGTTTAAACCTCACTGAGAACACCAGCAAAGCTGAGGTAAATAATATCCTCCTCAGAAGCAAAGCTCATCATTGAAGGAGTGTATCCCCTGAGGTGATAACCTTTGTCTGGACCTGACCTCGTGTCTATGTGCTGCCTGAAAACTCTCAGCCCAGGAAAGTAAGAAAAGAAACAGGGTCTTCTTCCTTTTCCTGTTTTCAGTCCTGAAGAGATTGTGTTGTAACGAAAACTGAAACATTAGTTTATTAGAATGTCTGAGATCTTAATTTCTATTTTTGACCTCCTGGTGATGACTAGTTACCAAAACGCCAGAGGAGTATTTAAAGGTCTGCATATCCACCTCGTGACAGAAAAGGGCTTTTGAGCTTTCTTGGGATTTGATATCACCCGATTGCCACCACCTGATCAGTGTCAGGGTCTTATTCATAAAGCATATTGGCTTTATTATTCTCAAGCATCAAGCACATGTTGTCCTCCTCCATGCAGGGTTTTCTTGTTTAGTGCATTATAGTTCAGAATGTATTTACAGACAATTCATTTTTAGATAGTTCATACAGAGATGTGATTGTTGTCATGACCAGAGGACGGAGTCAACAGGACATCCCTTGTGAATACTGTGGAGCAGTTGCTGCAAATAGTAACAATTTAACTCTAAATGTGTATGGCTTTGCATCAAATGTTTTGCATCATTTGCATTAAAATGGGCAAGTATTGCCTCAAATGAATGCACTGAAGAAGAAGAGGAGGAAGAAGAATAAGATACATTATATTGATATATATTCAGATTTTCCCATTCTGTTATTAATCAGGCTTCACACACAAGCTAATATACACACAACTAAACAAACACAACCCTATGAACATGCACTAAAAGAGGGTGTCAGAGTGAGGGGGGGGGCTGCACGCGCAAGCAGTTGATTGATGGGTGCCTTGCTCAAGGGCACCTTGGCACTGCCCCGGAGGTGACTGGCACCCTTCCAGTGACCAGTCCATCCCAGGCTGCAACCTTTGGTGTTGAAAAATGAAGCCAGTCCAGGATTAGAAAAGACTGCAGCTCCTTGAGTGTCCACTTGAGGCTGGCTCAAAATCCCAGGAAGCTCCATTATCACACATGTTACAGTGCTCATATTTACAGTAAAATTAAACATGTTTAAAGACTGGTAACCGGGGATAATTTCTTTAATACCTTCTGTTTCAAAGATATTGAGACTGGGAGTCATGCATGGATTTGCATAATTTGTAGCCCTGCTGGGTTGACTCACAGGCAGCCTCATGAAGCTGTTTGCCAGGAAGCTTGAGGCCCACCTCAACTCCACCTCTTTGTCTGTCTGTTGATTGACCTAGAAAGTTAGGTTGAGTCACTTCCAATATGGCGACTGCCATGTTTGGCTTCAAAAGCTTTCTCTAGGAACCAATGGGTGATGTTACTGAGACAATGATCATTTTTTATACAGCTTAGGTCCAGCCTCCATAGTTTTGGTCCATACCCTTCTGGTTCCTAAGCCAAGTCCCTACAGACCGAGCGACTGCCACCTCATTACTCACGGTAGGATGATGTGGCATGTCCGATCCGTTAACATGAAGGTGGCAGGCTTTATAAACCATACTGCAGCCAGTTGGCAAGTGGAGCTTTAAATATTTTGGCTTCACCTTTGGGAAGCTGTCATGTCATCCGCTTTTTGTCCAGTGAAAGCAGAGCACACACAGTAGTGGAGTTTGAGGTGCATTTCTGTGAATTGGTGACATTTTAAGCCCACTCTGTGATCTCTTATGATATTTTTGACACCAAACTAAAGAAATGTGGAGTTAAAATATCCTTGAGCTCAAAAAACCCACACCAACATGTAAAGCAGCAAAAGTCTGAGTTTGGCTGTTGTACTGCTCTTGACTGCCTGAGGACTGAACATCAACAACTTAACTTGTCGAGCCCACTGCTGTGGACATTATTAGTCTTTGCCTTACAAGCTGTTTCTATACCGTTGACATGGTTGTTTAATATTGAATACACAGTCACGACAGGTTCAAATGTGCTAAGAAAGAAAACACCGGATACATTTCTGCTCCCAAGTAAGTGGCAATAAAAAGCACATGAACTGTAAAGAAAAAAGGCAATACGAGGCAGGGTTTCTTCTCAGTGTGGGCTTCAGTGAGCAGAGAAACTTACAAATAGAATAACTCAGAATGGGAAAATGTTTTGACTGTTGTTTATATGTGTCTCATCCATCATCGTAAGCCATAAACAAGCCCAATGCCTCATCTCGGTTATTATTTTAGTCATCACCTCAGTGAAAGTGCCCACTCACGCCAAACACAGCGCCAAATAGGGAAAGCATGTGTTTATCGAGTGTTCACTTTAGGCTCTTGGGTTTTTTTTTTCCAAGCGTGGACGAATCCGTATATAGTCCTTGTCTATAAATTCTATAAATTCTCGGCATGAGTGGAGTTTTTCTGCGAAAACACCAAGAAGTCTGTGTACTCCAGTTGATCATCTTTCCACATTCAATTTGTGCGCTGTATCTCCCTCCGATTGTTGTTGCGTTGGGATGAAGTGCGGCTTATCTTCCAAACACAATATTAGAGAGAGAGGGAGAAAAACTGTGATGTAAAAATCTTATGAAAGCTACTAATCTGTGTGAATGGCTAAGAGGGATTATGCTTGTCAGGCCGAGGAAAAAAACGAGCGGGAGATGCTCTTTTTTTTTTGGAGGAGGAGGAGGAACTAGCATTGAATTTATGTAAGCACTGGAAGCAGTTCATTGAAGATGATCAATCTCGACCTTTGTTTGACCATCCCTAATGAAACTCTTATTCCATACTTAATAGAGCTTGATAAAGGTCATTCATACAGTTCAAACTCATAAACACTTCATCTTCTCCTTACTGACTTGGCAATATCCATTTCTGCTTAGTTCCACGTAGTTAATCCTTTAAAAGAAGGAATATGGCAGATGTTTTTTCACTCAGAATGTTTGTACAAACAGTGCAGCAGAGCTTGATGTCTTTTTTATGCATATGCCACCCAGTAGGCAGGTAATGCTGCAATGTGTTAATCTTGAATGCACCTGTCATCAGTTTAAGTTGGCAGATGTCTTCTTAACATTGAGGTGCATGCATGTGTTTCTCCTGAAAATGTTGTGAACAGGAAGCTCCCTGGGCAATGCACTTTGAATACTGCACACCCACACTTCTGCCACTGTGTTTAAAATGTATACATTCATTCCCTGTCTTCTTCCACTTCAGCTTTTTAATCCACGGTGAGTGGCTCTCCTGGCTTTCTGGGAACAAACTCTTAAGCTCAGCAATAAAAACTGAACCTGTCATGTGGATGCCGTTTTAGATAATGTAACAGGATATAGATGTGTGCATGTTTCTGCGTACAACATCTTGGTGTATAGGCTGCTTGGAAATGTATGCAGCAATCAGTTATCACCCTCTGGATTCACAAAGAACATGTGGGTTAAAGGTTATGTCTTAGGGAAGGAATGTCCATTTGATTTCTGACTGAAAGGAAAAAAAGTTAGGTTGAGAGATTAAAAGCCAGAGTTCTTACAAGACGGTCTCAACTTTTTAACCCCGGCTGTTATGATACAGCTGCTCAGCTTGCTCATGACGCAGAACATGTACTATGTGATGCATATTACAAATGAGCACATTTCTGAGCTCCTTTGGGCAGTAATGGCACAAAAAATAGCAGTATAAATAGTTTAATTGCATGTCTCAGTGGCTTGGTGGTAACTAGGGGAGTTTGAAGTGACTAATATCCTGCTTGTTAAAAAAAACCTTTAAATTCCAACTTTCCAATAAGTCCAAAAATGCTCAGAAAACTGTAAAAATTACCCACAATTTATGTAACATGGATGAATACAGGGTCTAAGCCGCTGTCAAATTGTTTTGCTATGTGGCTAATAGCAGGGCAGGCACCATCAGACTTCAGCCCTCCTAGTAGGTTGAGATTCACATCCCTGTGCTGGTTACGCATTGCAGATGCAGCCAAGATACACTGTATCTCTGTTTCATAGCTTAAAATACTGCCAAATTACTCCACACTACGAGTTACCATCTGTCATCTGTGCCTGTTTACATTCGGGTAGTAGAGCATGATAGCATTATGACAGAAGACAATACCCGGAGCTACAGCCCTGGCAAGTGGCGGGTTACTGTGCCACAGCTTAGACATAACATATGAACGGCATGTTGGGTCTACAAAAATGGAAGTATCAATAATTTGTTGCACTGCGGGTAACACCTTTGAATCGTGTAGTCGACTATACATCCCTTGTGGTAGAGTTGCTGCTTTCTGGATCACTTTGCTTTTCAGTTGCTTTGTTGTTTTAGTGAACAAGACATGTTTAAGATTCTGGAATTATATGAGATAGAATAATGAATAGAGTCAGCAATTGGGGAGTTAGAGAGTTGGAGTATCCAATCAACCCCAAGGCCAAACTGGCGCTCCATGAAAAAAGTTGAAACATGAACACTGGACGTTGTGATGCAGTCTTAAATTAAACTGCCAAAGAGCCGTAGATGACACCAGCCGTGACGTAGACATGTCTTGTGGTTGACTAATTAATTTGTTATGACAGTGACATCACTGTCTAGTCCTTAAATTGATTCTTACAATACCCTTGCTGCTGGAGAATGTGCAGACAGGGGGACAGACATTCAGGTAATTCTTGAATTAGCTGACATAACCAAACCTTATCAGTAAAAAAACAGTTAGATATATTGCAATGATATCATTTCAAGATTTAGATGGTAATCGTATTGGTTTTTGATTGTTACTGTCTTTGACCTTGAAGTTAACCCTTTGTTTTTATGGTTATTTAATATTTTTCAGGTTACATTCCTGCATCTAAACTCTTACAAATCATGAACTTCCCTTGTTTTACACATATAATCTTTCGTTATTGCTGCCCAAAGTCATTTTTTATGGTTTTAGTTGTGTTTTCTTTATTTTTGTACCTTGGCTTGAACTTCCTAACTGTATTTGTAGGAATCTAAGTGAGTAGCTGATGATGATGATGACCACAATCTCATTACATATTCCACAACATCTCTCTTGGGCCTCAGCTTTACCAAGATGGCAACATGTTGGAAATATTCTGGAAAGTTTTATAAATTGATGTCAACTGTGTTGTTGTTATGATGCATTCAAATGATGTAGTTACAATCAGTATTTTCTGTGACTGGATTTGGATCATTATATTGTTTTGGGAAATACAAAATTACCACATAATCTTCAAAGATTAAGCAGAATCTTTCCATCTGACTGCCGTCTCATAGATTAAAAGCAGGTTGATAAACAGACGCACCTCATGGAGTAAATAGGCACAATGATTAAAGGTGCTCATGGGAACATCTTTATAATGCTTATAAATTACAAAGAATGAAAGTTGGTCCAGCAGAATCACAGATATTGTCTTTTTTCTTCATTCTATTCCACATCCCTGTCAAATCTGGTGCCTACATTACCCACTGTGCAACCTGATTCAGGGGTGTTATGCTAGTCGCAGGGAATGTAGCGTTGAGCCGCTAGCCTCGAGCGCAGATTAGCGGGCTACAGAGGTCTGGTAAGCTCACTTCTTTCTAACTTCACACACCTCCAGAGTTTCTTTTCATTCTCAAACTTGTAGTCTTAAGCACTTGAGGCAACTTATCAGACTTCACGCAGCTCTCTCTGGAGACACAAAGGGCTGTAAAAAATACTTTCACAAGGGCAACAGTACTCCCAAAGATATGTAAAGGTCGTTGTTGGTAAAATTAGAGGAAGTCCCTTTACATTTTTTGTTGCAAAGTAAATTTAAAAAATAGTGTTTTTCACTGGAGTTGATTAGATCTATGGATTCATGGATGGAGCTTGAATAAGTACCATTGCATTTTAATGAAGCAAACTGTACTTGCTAATTGAAAATCATCACACATTCTCATCTATTGTGCCTTCAACTACAAGAAAGAAGTTGGGAAGCTGTGTAAATTAATGAGCGAAACAGATTTTGATGGTTTTAAAGTCATTAAAACCCTTAGTTGAATTGAGATTGTGTTAAGAGAAAATGAACAACTTTATTCTTTTATGGAAAATATATACTCATTTCAAATTTGATGCCAGCAACACATTTAGAAAAAAATTGGGATAGGCACAAAAAAACATTTAACATTTTTGTAATGCTAAAACAAGAAACAAACCAAAATTAAGGTTCATTTGCAACAGGTCAGTAACATGAATGGGAATAAAAAAGGCGTTTCAAAGAGGCTGAGTCTCAGCAGTGAAGATGAGAAGACATTCATCAAGATATGAGAGACTGCATGAGCAAATAGTTCAGCAGTTTTACATTACTATGCCTGAACATAAAACTGCAAAGAATGTGTAGACTTCATCTACAGTATATAATATTATAATTAAAATAATCAGAGAATGTGGAGAAATCTTATTACAGAAAGGACCAGGCTGAAAATCAATACCAGATGGCCTTGACCTTTAGGGCTATAGGTGGCACTGCAATAAAAATAGTCATGACTCTGTGGTGTAAATCACTGCATTGGCACACAATCACTTCCAAAATCATTGTATTGGAACACAGTTCTTTGCTGCAAGCAGTGTACCATACAAAGAGGAACCCATATATACACATGATGCCCGTAACTTCGGTGGACCTGAGCCCATTTGTGATGATCGCTATGTCCACAGAACTGAAGAGGAGAGGGACCACGCAGCTTGTTATTAGTGCACAATTCAAAAGCCAGCATCCATGATAGTATGGGTGTGCATAGGGGTCCATGGCCCATGTGTAGCTTACACATCTGGGAAGGCACTGTTAATGCTGAATGATATATACAGGTTTTGGGCCTACATATGCCACCATCCAGACTATTAATTTTTCAGGGACTACCTTGTATATTTCAGCAAGACAATGCTATACCACTTTGTTTCTATAAATAACAACTGTATGGCTCCTTAGTAGAAGAGCCTGGGTGCTAAACTGCCCTGCCTGCAGTCTAGACTCATCACCTATTGAAAACATTTGGGGCATCATGAAACAAAAAGTATGACAAAGGAGAACCTGAACTACTGAGCAAATGACATCACATTGCAAAAGTCCAGAAACTGGTCCCCTTGGTTTCCAAAGATTTCAAGTGTTGTTTAAAGAAGAGCTGATGCAACACAATGATAAACATGCCTCTGGTTAAAATATTTTGAAAAGTGTTGCTGGCATCAAATTTAAAATGAGCATATAGTTTTCGTAGAACAATACAAATTTTCAGTTTCAACAGTTGATAAGTTGTTTTTGTGTGATTTTTTAATTTCATGTAGAGTTTAAATGATTTGCAAGCCATCAAATTATGTTTTAAGGAACATTTTTCGCAGCATGCCAACTTTTTCAGAACTGGGGTTGTAAAAAGTACAACAAATGGAAACCAATTGGACAAAACCCAAGCACTCCACTCGATGACAAAGTGCCAGGACCATTTCACAAGTAGGCACTAATAAACTTTTGTGTGGGACTATCTGGTTCGACAGGGCATTGTGAAAATGATACTACAGCAGATGTTACAATGAAATGAATAGCTTTGCCACTCACCACCCATAATGAGTAACAAAACATGAATAAAATATGTTTGTCAGTAACTCTATCTGTTGAAACAGCCCTTTGTTAAGTTGCACTAAAGTGGGTGTGTGAACAAAATCATTGTGGTTTCACTGAATTCAATGACGTGCATTAAGAGAGCATTAGCATGGTTGTTAGAGTTGTCTGATAATCTGCAGCTTGGGGTATCTTTAAAGTAGCTCCAAATAATGGGAACATATAAATGATACATTATTCTATAGGAGCTCCCCCAGCAGAAAACTTGATACATATGCGTCTTAACAAGCTTCTCTATGTGAACAATGGGCTTCCACTGGGAGTCTTACTGATAATTCCTCTATCTGTAAAAGAGCTACACTAATCGACACTCAGCAGTTACTTTTTAATAATTCCTCTCAAGAGTAAAATGCACAGGCTCAAGACCATTGCTTCTCTTTCTTTTTGTTACATTTTCTGGAGGTTTTCAGAGTTTTGGAGGTTTTTTTTCTTTTCGTGTGGCGCCAAGAGACAGGTTGAATGAGAAAAGATGGATGTGGCGGCGTGCAGCTGGGAAAGATAATGAATGAAGTCGACCGTTGGTGGCGAAGACCATCACTAAAGTGTAATGGGTTCCAAAAGAGAGACGGGATATTGACCCGTCCGTCACTTTTTCCCTCTCCGTTCTTTTCTGCCTGTCTTACAAATGAGTGTGTACAAAGCCTGGCACAGACACGCACTCTGCAGATGAATCAAACAATGCCAACATGCTCTTTGTCTTTGCACTCGCACACACCCGAGTCCCTAAAGCACCTTGTACCTTGTGTGTCTTTGTCTTGTCTTAGATCAAGAACTGGTACGGATGTGTGTGCGTGAGTTTCTTGGAGGTGGGCCACTCTGTTTGCTCTTTTTAACTGAAAGCAAATGAAGAGTTTGCGCTTCCTGACAGGAACTGTGTCATCAAACACATCCGAACTGTGGAAGAACTCCACAGAGAGAGACATACCCCTCGATGCCGAATGCCAGCTGAACCGTCTCCACTCTTATTTGACTTACTTCAAGCAAACTATTTTGATATGGATTCAATAGAGAAGCACTCAAAGCAAGTTTTCACATTGAAAGAAGATTCAACATTGCTATTATTTTCTCTTGAACTTTTAAGAGCTTACGAACCGTTTTCTACTTCCACTTAGGTGGTATTCTTCATCTGATATAACTCATTTGAGTTCTGAAAGGGAACAGTGGCGCACACCAATTCTCCGGTATTACTCTCCAATTTGGACAAATCTGTCTAGCTTCAACAGCATCTGCACCTTCCTTGTCTTTGAATAGCAGCTGTTTACTTTTTCTTCTATTGATTTTTTCATTTACCCATTCATCAACTCATATTTTTCTGTTTTTTGTCTTAAGTTTGTGGTCAATAGACTTCTGGGACTCGAACCGTCTGACATCAGAGGCAGCAGCAGGGATCAGCCGGCGGTTATAGTCATTACAGTTTGTGCTTACATAGGGCTCTTGTGCTTTGTGCCACATCTCTCCTCGTCAGCTGGCTGTCTGAGCTCTAATCTGCCAGTTATAACAAATGGCAGACGAGGGAACAGGAGGAATAAGCTGGAAGAGAGGAAAACGGGAATAAGGATAAAAAAATGTGTGGTTGGCAAATTATGGGTCGTCTTTGAGAATCTTATCTTGAGTTTAAGGTTATGTACTCCTTCATCTTTTGAGGCCATTGGTCCAATGAAGAGCTGTTAACTTCTTAAACTGATGCTTGACTCCTGTGTGTTTCAAAGGAGACATTTAGCCAGTGGTTGGGTTTACAGAGCTTCCAGCAACATGCCAATTAGAGCGTTAAGTCTGCAGTAATTCCCAACCACCTGCTGTCTCCTTCCTCCTATATTGCATATTTAAACTCTATACATATTTATATGTTTGTAATATACCACTATAATGAGGATATGTCTTCCTCTCCCCCTGCCAGTTCAAAGGGCTCCACCAAAGCCAAGTGTCTGATGAAATCCTAATTACCCCCCCTAATTGGTAATTGTGAAGTGGTAGTGGCACGTGGCGCGGTGCAGCCTCTCCGGCTATTGATCGCCCTCCTACTCTCCTTATTGATTTGCACTTGATCCATTTAATTGTAATTATTCCTCCACCTTTATTTTATTCTCCCTCCTGTGAGGTACAAACAGAAAACTGATTAGGAGGTATTATTTGTGCAGAGGTAAAAACGCAAAAGGGATTTTGAATATGGGTCAAGATCGATGTTGAGGCTGGGATTAGGTTTTGCAATGCGGGTTAAATACACATTTTGATGTTTAATCCCTTAAGAGGAAGTCAATAGAAACTATGATTAAAATCCTGATTTGGGGCTTGCTGAACTTCTTTGGGCAACATAATTGAATGAAACAATAAATATATACCTGCTCTCTCTGTTGGGACCCATAGAAATATTTTTTACTATTTATACTATACTGTACAAACTATGGATACAAAAAGCAGAACAATGAACTTGTGAGTACATGATCAGGAATATATAGAGTAAAGAATTTTATGAAGCTAAAGAAGTTCATGCAACATTTGATACAGACAACAGATTGTCAAATTATATATGTAAATGTGAATTCACAGTCAGACAAAATGTGGCTGCTTTCACCACAACTACAGGTTTTCCTTTGCACAACAGCAGGGGCTCTGCTCATAGGCACACATGCTTAACCTAATGTTGATCTTTTCAAATGTAAGCTTCTAGAACTGCCTTTCTTAACATTTTACCGAGTTATTGAATAAAACCTACAACAGAAACTACTTTCTAACATTTCAATCATCACTCAATTCACCATTACAAAAATGTAGCTGCACTCAATGAAGCTATCCGGATTCCTGTGAGACCAATCTTCACTTGTAAGGACACAAATACCTGATTTTCTTCATTTAACATATCTTATAGTTCCTCAAAATGTTACTCAAACAACCACGCATCGCTGTGTGGCCTGTTAGCAAATCATTTACCAACACAATGTAAAAAATTCAACTCTAGTGCATTGTTAAATTGACAGTCAATACAGAATAGAGCTGCCCCAAACACAGCTATGGGTTTTCCTCTGTGACAGAGCAGGAGCTCTGCAGGAACACACACAGTGGATGGGCATATCAAGCCAAATTACTATTCGATAGTCACTGCGGTCTTTTTAATTATCATTCCAAGTAGCATGGCGTGCATGTGCACATAACGTCAAGTAGACTGTGCATGTGCAGTCTGTGTGTTATTCTCTGGTTCTGATTCTTACAGTGCTACACCTGTATTTTTAGCAAATGTCGCTAATGTTTTTTTATTTTGCTTTGTAATCTGGTAGTATTCTTCTTCTTTTGTTCTTTAATATGGTTAGCAAACAGCTTTCAGATGTACTACCGTCACTGTCTGGCAGGATCGCACATTATAACCAGGCACTGGTAAAAATAGTGGGGGAATGTATCCTTAAATTAAATAATAATCACATTATATATATAAAAAAAGAGTAAATGAATACTCAACAGTTTGAAAATCATGACCTATCCCTAATACACACATGTACACACATTATGTTTTTTTGTTTTTTTTTACTGTCCAAGCAGTTAAAAATCCCACCGACTGTTAGCTACAAAGCCATCCATGTGCACTCCTCTTTCCATTTGAGTGTGTTTTGTTGCTGCTTCAAGGCTCATGGTTACATCACATCTTTCCACCTCACTTCTAATTCTATGTGACACTTAATCTTAACTTGTGTTCTCACTCGTTCAGTACAACCTCCCCATGCACACTGTCTCAGTTCTCCATAGAATAAACCAGAAACAGTCTTAAGGAGGAAAGCTGCAGAGATGAGAAGGCTGTGTCGGGCCTTTATAATTGTTTCTCACTTTCATGGGCTTGACCCCTTATTTATTTGACTGGCATTTACTACCGAGGAATTAACTCTTTATTGGCAGGGACAGTCAGCAGACAGCAGACGTGAGTGGCAGAGTGGGGGGGTTGAGGGGGGGCAAGGTTCATGAACCCATAAAGCTCACATGGGAGAGGCTCGACAGACCATATCTCATTACTGGCTCGGCTTGAAATGAGATGGGCCCCTTTTTGCTTGTCCCTCACTGGTTCAATTGATTAGTCGGCAGCCAATCAATGTTAATTAAGGTGTAGAGAATCCTTTAATTGTGGCATATGAATCATTGTGTCAGACCCTGCCTTGACCTTCACAAGACTTACACTGTGAATGCCTTGCTGGGGATAAATACCTTTATATATTGTAAGATAACGGTACTCTGTAAATGTGTATACAATTGATAGACAGCGATCCTACATGTATACTGTATCCTGCTCCAATAGAACACATACAAACCTCCATTTCCTGAGTTTCACTCTCCTGACACATTACCAATACCTTTCAAAACATTTAAGAGTTAATGTTGTGAGATAAGCGTTGCTATTATGTGCAGCGAGTGGCTCTTTGTGCATATGAAGCAGGGCTGTGATTGATGACTGCCAAAAACAAAATGGCACATGAGAACACCATCGGCACCATAATTGTGTTTTTTAATGAAGACCTACATTTCATGTTGGAACTGATTTCGCACTCAGTTGATTGTGTCTACCCTCTCCTCCCCACCTCTACGGCTGCCATCCATCATGTGTTAATAAGAATGTAACCTGTAACATGGGTTAGAGCCTGGTACACTGTCCATGACGTCCAACTCTGCTTCTGAATAGAGACATGAATTTAGCCATGACAGTGACTCCTGATCCTTAAAAGGAGGGTGAATGTCATAATCACCATTAAACACGTCACACAATTCTGCTCCAATATACCCTTTACTTTATGATTTAATCAGTTCTATTAGCTTACTCTAGATCAGGGGTACTCAAATGCAAATCTTAAAGGGCCACAAATATTTTTTTCAATGAACCAAAGGTCCATTTAATGAGGTCGGTCAGACCATATACAATAATTCAAAACAACAACACAAATATGAACTGCTGTAAATGTTGTTGTGTTTTTGTGTCATCGATGTGTCAAGAGTCCTGCTTGCAGCTTGATATAAAGATTTCAGTGCATTAATTTTGTAGTTCTTACCTCTGAATTTTTAGGAAATTTCTCTTCAAAATTCCTATGCTTCGTCTTATAATGCCATTTCAAATTAAAAATCTTCAGCACAGCTATAGTCTCCTGGCATATTAAGCACATTGGTCTTGTGGTGGTTGGAGGGTGATTGAATGCAAAAGTTTCACTCCATTCTTCTTTCAATCGCTGATTTTCACCTTCCACTTTTCTTTGAGCAGCAAACCTGGAACACGTCATTTCCGTGCATTCTAGGGTCCTACAGCTGGCAAAGTGCCAATATGTGAACTGCTCCAAAAACGAAAGTGAAAGTTAAAAATTGCACTGCAGCAGTGGACTCTAAGTAACCCAGTAACAGCCTGTCTGCGTATCGTTGACATGGAGACAAGTCCCGGTAAACACGCAGCAACTCGACCAAAAGACAGAGTGAAGGAATAACAGTTCGGCGGCCGGATGCGGCCTGGGAGCCGCCTATTGAGGACCTCAGCTCTAGACTGTATCTTGGGCTATTTTCTTATACTACTTTCTTATAAGTACTGTGTATGGCAGTGGCTCCCAAACTTTTTCTTCAGGGCCCCCCTTTGGTAGATGAAAACACTTCCAAGCCATCTCTGTCCCTCATCCAACACACCAACACACCAACATACATCCATTAACTTAAAAACACAGTATCAGACAAATCCCTTGCTGACAAATTCCCATACATATATAGAATGTATCTTATCTTTCACAAAGTTGGTCTTCCTTGCCAGCATTGCAGGACTATGTGAAGCTTTGGTACTCACCCTGTCATAACTCTGGGCTCCTCCTCAAGGGGTCACACAAACTAGTTTGGGAATCACTAATCAAAGACAAATATACGCTGATATGGAGGGAAGAAGATGAGCTCAAATGTCTGCAGATAAAAACTTACCACAATGTGCACCACTTTAAAGGCACATCTTTCAGAAGCACATCTCATTGGATTGATTTCCAAATTAGACATATAACGTGGCCAAAGCTCCAGGTTTATCGCCTAATTTCTTTATCAAATGTGTTACCATCTTTTTACCCTCATTGATAGCCATAATTTATACTTGAGTAATGAAATCATCACCAGTTCATCCATCATTTCCCTGAATTTCATGTAATTCTAATCTGAATGACCTCAAATCTGATCATCTCTTTACGCACTCTGGTCCCAAGCAGGTGTATTTTATAACTTTTTAATATAACATTCTACTTGCGTTGAGTTAGGTCACTCAAAAGGTGTGTATTTTGAAAAAAATGACTCCATTTAGAGCAGCATTAGCTGGATTCTATGTCACATTTCCCGTGAAGACCCTTTCTGTCAAGTAACAGCCAGTGTGAGCCGATTGGAAATCCCAATTTTTTCATGTTGTGTAAGATGTGTCAACTTGATGATGTCACCAGGGTTGTTTTTCTTATCTTGAAAGAACATGGAAATCGTACGTCTATTTTGAAAGGTACATGGCACTTCTTCCAAGTGCTCTGTTGTAGCGACTCAATTCTAAGTGTACTTCAAGGCAATACGTATTAAAGGAAAGAGAGTGGATGAGTTATTTCCTTAACCAACGGAGCTTCTCAATCTTCATAATCTCTGCTACAGAATTAAATGCTTTCAACTCCATTACCCACATACTAAACATCTGACTAATATGCTGCTGTATATTTTCTCTGTATTAGAGACTGTCTGATGTTACTATTGTTGCATTTTTCACTAATAGTCCCCTTCTTGTGTTGCAGATGTAATAACCGGACCCAGTGTGCTGTTGTGGCCGGACCTGATGTATTTCCTGACCCCTGCCCAGGAACCTACAAATACCTTGAAGTCCAGTATGAATGTGTGCCCTACAGTATGTATTCCTTTATTCTTCCACACTCTACAACACCACCCTAATGCGCTTATCCATTCTCATTTCCCATGAACAGCAGTGACTCATCAACAAGCCAATCAACAGGCGTGCTAGTAATGGTCCAGATGCTCCGAAATATCTTGAATGTGTCACCTGGTTGAGTAGAACAGATTAAGACACAGCAGTGGCAGATATGGATGTGAGGACAAGTGATGGTCATGTGATCTGTGAATCATAACACCCTGCTGGAGTACAGGAAATATTATTGAGAGTGTTGTTTACATGTGAAAAATGATGTTCTATCAGCGTGTGCTCATTGAGAAGATACCGTTTTTATACAATGTCAAAGTATTTGTTATACACACACCAAGTGATGAGAAAACAACACTTCATTTCTCAACGCTTCATGGCATTAATTATGTTTATTTTTTGTGTCATCTTCAGCGGTGTATTGGTTGTGTAATTTATTCATGACAGAGAAAGATACAGCATTAGAGTCTGTGGGAATGTGGCTCGGAGTGTTAAGACACTCCATCCATAAGATCTCAGTGAAAATAGATGCTTTTTTTCTTCTGGACAGTTTTTATGACTGGCATATTGGCATAGCTGATGACACTATTTACATATCTGTACCTCAGTGCACAACAATGGTAGGTTACAACCAGCACAGTGCAGCCCTATACAGTATGTTTACATCAGAATCAAAGGGGAAAACATTTTTTTATTTACTTTATTTAGCCTTTATTTTACCAGGAATAGTCCCATTGAGATGCAAAGTCTCTTTTACAAGGGAGTCCTGGCCAAGACAGCAGCATGAAAAGTTTCACAAAGAGAACAGGGCAAAACATATAGTAACAAGTAACTAATCCATCAATCTATACGTTACCAGTATTAAGACCAAAAAATGTGCACAAGCTGATCAGATGGTCTTTTATCCTAGTTTTAAAAGCCTCCAATCGAATTTAAAGAATCCAGTTTCAGGTTACCTTGAAGCTCAGACCAAGATGAGGGAGCAAAGACATTAAAATAACTTTTACCAAAGACAGATTGAATCTGAGGAATGACAAAAAGAATTTGTCCATGGGACCGAAGATGACAGCCACTGACAACTTTAGGAGTCAGTAAGGAGCATAAATAAGAAGACAGCTCAAGGAGTACAGCCTTATAAAGAAAGACATACCAATGCTCCATTCTTCTGTTGTGTAAGGAAGACAAGCCTACCTTTTCATACAAGATACAGTGATGTGTGGGGAATCCTAAACCAGAAACCAACTGCAATGCGGCATGGTACACCGAGTCCAACATTTTCAGAGAAGTTGAGGAAGCATGCATATAAAGATCATCGGAAATGCAGTTTCATATCTCAATCTTTTTTTTTTAAAGTTATATTTTTGGCCTTTTTGCCTTTATTTGATAGGACAGCTGAAGAGAGACAGGAAATGTGGGGAGTAGAGAGCGGGGGAAGACATGCAGGAAATGGTCGACTGGCCGGGAATCGAACCGGGGACCCCTGCGATGAGGACTGTAGCATCTGTATGTTGAGCGCTTAGACCGCTAGGCCACCAGTGCCCCTCATATCTCAATCTTAACTGGTCACTGTGTGATTGGCTTGAAAATGATTTGCTCTCTCAGGGTTAGCAGTTACAAGTTAGCAGCTGAGATGCCCCTGTTTGTTCCATTAGCTGTGAACCCTATGCTAAATGATAGCGCTGTAGCATTAGCCAAATCCATATTTTTTTTTACAAATAAACTCCCCAAAACCTGAAAATGAAAATAAATGACTTACAGTGGGTGCAATTTTAGCTCAGCAAATGTCACATGAGCAGAGGCTGAAGTCTTTTTTGCAACAGTACATGGTTTGATTCCCAGCCATAACCCTTTGCTGCATGTCATCCCCTTCTCTCTACTCTCCCAATTCCCTGCCCACTTTAGCTTCCATATCTAATAAAGGCAAAAAGGCTCCCGAAAATGAGTCGAGATAATTAATAAAAGAAATGGCTCAAACTAATCTCTGGTATCAGAAAACGGTCAACACCACCATTGCAACACTTAACACCTGTGGCCCACAACACTTGGAAGAAGATCTTTTGCAAGAAGGATGCTTTGAAAACCGCTACACTGCTGCCAAGTGATTTGTTCTCAGAGTTGTTGGCAGCAATTACTTAATAATATGCCCAAGTGTAACTTTGCCCAATTAAAACCCCAAATCAGTAAATGTTACAGAAACTTAAATGACAATATTTCAGTCCAGTTTTTACCTCTCTTTTTAGATGCTCATTATTCTGTACATTAACACAGAATGACACTCTATAAAGGTGTATGTGCATTTGAGTTTACAGGGGCTGTAAAACCATGAAACAGACAAATAATTTAAGACCAGGTATTTCATCCAAAATGTCAACAACATGCTGAAATTAAATTGTGCATCTATGAAAATGTATTCAGTCAGATATAGTGGTAATTACTGTCATTTACAGATAGTTCTCCTAAGTGCTTACTCGTCAGCCACCCCTTTTTATAGCACTTAAATATATTTGAGGAATCACGTCCACTCCTTTCAAGACTGTTTCTCTCACATCAAGAAAGACCAGTTGGCTTTTTTGATACAAAACCAAACATACTTGTTGTTTTTGGTTCAGTTAAGCCCAGTGGATGCCAGTTAATGTCCAGGCTAGTGAGGCGTCTCTGAAGGGAGTAAGTCAAAAAGGGTTTAATTAGTGCAGCAGGTGAAAAACGCTGTCAGGCTCATGCTCAGAACTGGAGTGGAAACATGTGGGCTGGGAATGGACAGACCAGCATGGGGTGACAGGATGAGAACACACAAAGAGGAAGTTCAGGTGAGGGTTGAGGAAGTGGCATGGACATCACCATATGACCTTAGGTATTGTGTTATACTAACCTCTGAAGTGGAACACCAGAGTCACCACAAATATGCCTGCCAAAAATTCTGTCATGTTGTGTGGCTGGAAAATTTTTGATCATGGGCAAATTATCGGTGTAGTCTGCAGCTGCTGGGTTCAAGTGAACTCTAATAATTCAAATTCAAATCAGAACCATCTTTTTTAGCATTTGATGTCCTTACATGGCTCCCTCAGTAGCCTGCCTCACAGGAGCTTTCATGTTTGGGAGTAAAAACTATTTCTACCTGTGATCCAGCGCTGGCAGATGGCTCTTTTATACCAGCCTCTCTGCAATGTGCACATTTTGCCATCTCAGCCTCTCGGTGTCAGAGTGTCTGCAAGGTGGCCATGCTGGAAGCTGACACAACTAAAGCTACTGAAAATGAAGAGCATCACAGTTTTAATCAACTCCCTACTTTTTGGTCCAGTCAGTATTTAAACACCAAGTGCGCTTGACTTTAGTTCCTAGATACTAAATTTAGCTCTCAGATCTTTCCAATAATAAGTTCTTAGTGACTCAAATTTCCACTCACTTACTTTGGTAGCGTAGTCCACTGATTTACCCTGTCGACCAAACAATGCCAACCTGCCAAAAGCCAATATATGGACTTGGATTTCCTTGCTCTCAAACTCTCAAAACTAGCAGGCCACTGTTTTAACAAGTTGTCAAGATGGATGTTTGTTGTAACCCACAATATTCTACTTCCAGCATGGAAAGAGTAACAGTGATTGAGTTTTGGATCTCTAGCCTTCCTGTTAGAGAATCAGTCTGGGATCATTGGCTTATGATACTTTAATTTCATCCTGATCCCATCACTTTCACTTAGGGTTAAATCATGTCCTCCTTTGGTGTTTACATGTATTCTACACCAGTTAAAGCTGCTGTTGGTAGTCACAGAGTAAACATCTGTTGAGAGAGAGGGACTTCAAATGTCAACACTACCCCTCCCAACCAGATTTCCTCTTAGCCCCCCCAACACAGATCGACGTGTGCAGTCTTGATAGTGCCAGACTCATAACCAATCGGGGGACGTAGTAGGGGCAGCCCCTTAACCAATCAGGACAGAGGATTGGAGATTAGCTATGACTGGTCCGTCGTAAAGGGAACGAGGGAAATGATAACATTGCATGATACAAAGGCATTGGAAAACGCAGAGATTTCGCAGTAGTCTCAAATTACTCCACTTACCGATGAGTACCAATGAGCATTAGGACCTTTTCTCCAAACCCAGCAGAAAAAAGTAACGTTTTTTACACGATTCCTACCAACAGCAGCTTTAAACTCAGTGGTTAGCATGTGCACCCTATACCATCTTTACAAAATGGCTTTAGATGTCACACTTTTACCAGCCCTCTTCCATTTTATTGCAACAGCGTGGGATAAATTAGCCTCATTTGGCGATGCCCATTTTTGGGGGTCTTGTTGTGTAGCTAGGGGTTATCTTGATAAGGAGTACATGTACTAGGACTGTCTTGTCAGTGTGCTTGTCAGTGTTTTCATTCTGACTGGAAACTTTGGATGAGATAATGGATTTGGAAGGGAAAAACAACAGCTATGATCCGACTCTTGGCCACACTTAAAGGCAGATGTCTATTTATAGAGTTTAATAAGATGCTAAATCTTTGTCAGATGATAGCTGGTGGTTTCCAGCCTTGTTCTGTCTGATTTGCTTTTTCTTCTGTTTTCCTTCACACAACTAAAGCCCTCTGAAACACAATCAGACAATGCCGGTCAGACCGCAAACAGAGACCAGAAAGCTTCCAACCCCATAAATCTGAAAATTCTACATTCATAAGCATATTCTGTTTATAGAGATAAATCCCACCCTGATTTGTTTCCTTTCACCTAAGGCTACTGATGTCACTTTTCTGAATTTACATGGAGGACTGTCACACAAAAGCTCCTGCCCAGTGCTGAGGCTTGGTTTTGCCGACTTTTCCCTATCTTTGTGTCTAACTTTAATAGCCGTCCTGTCCAGTGGAAATACTTAACGACCCAGGGACCCACAGCTTTCCCATTCAGTTGTCTGCCTGCCTGCCTGCCTGCCTTCCACTTTCTTTATAATAATAAACTCAACTTCCTTGACAAAAGCCAAGTCAAAACAGTCTGTTGAATTGTTTGAAAACTGCTTCTGGCAGCTTTGTTCCTGTAACATGGGGGCTGCCTGCCTATTAGGCTTGCACCAGGGAGGGAAAACGGGGGCACCTTGTCTGGAGTTTACTGTGGATGGTGCCCAAAGCCATCGTAGGATAAAGAATTCTGCTGGCAAAGCATAAACACTGCAGAAGTCATGTAGGCGTTTATTTGTATATTGAGCTTGAAGCCAAGTGTAAAACGGTCACTCGAGACACATTTTATTGCGGGGTGCAGATGCAATTCATCTGTGACAGCCCAGTGGACTTTCTCCTAAACAAAGCAATCAGATCCTTTTAGGCGGAATGAGACAATTTTGGGAGACAGTTCTTTACATTTTCTGTTTTAAACCACTACATCGATGGATATCTCATGCTGAAATCTCCCAAAAAGAAACAAAAAAAGTTCATTTTTGACTAATGATTAGGTTTCTACATTAGCAGAGGAGTATTATTTGAGAAATAGGAGCTCAATTGAGGTTGGGCTTCCAAACACAAGTTTCCTTTCCAAGTTCCTGAGACAGACTAGAGGATTTGAGTGTCTAATAAGAGAAGCAGCCACCCATGACTCTGACTCTCCTTCAGTGGTGGAGTTCTGACTCTGTATTCCTCTGACAAGCTCTAAACCCTCAGTCCTAATAGTCTTTTTCTTCCAAGTCCTCCCTCCCTTTCACTTACATTTTGTCCTTTAAGTGCTCTCTCTGCTTTTTACCCCCTATATCCCTTCATTTGTTCCCCAACTTTGCCAATCCAACCCCCCCTCCTCTCTTTCTTTCTTTCTCCACCACCTTCTCTTCTTTGACAGCTTTTAATCTGTATTCCACTTGAGGAGCTTCTCTTTTTTTATTCTCTCTTTTAGGATAAATTACAGTCCTCTTCTCGATATCTTTATAAGCCGGCAAGATTGGACAATCAGATCTGCTGTTAATAACTGCGGAGGAGTGTGCTAAATCGATGGACACATGGCCGCGAATCCAATATTGATTTTATTAATTTGTGATTTGATTCGCTCCATCAGTTGTAATGGAAGGAAAAATATGTTACAACAATTAAGAGTGTCTGCACTGTGTGACACAGTCACAGCATGAGGCAATCCATCATGTTTTCATTTGAGCTGCTGCCTGGATAATTATTTGATATTAGCTGCAGGGAAATGGCATTAAATTGAACAACAAGGGAGTGAAAACAGCCCTGATAGAAGGCTAAAACAATGAAATATACACTGGAGTTCAACGACTGAACACTGCATGAGAAAAGTGTTTCATACCTACCCTTGTTAGTCATTATGTAGTCATGTGAACATCAGAGTACACTAATTTTTCTCCCGCCCCAGGACTCTTTCGTCTTTGTGCTAGTGCTGTGTGTGCATGCTCCCCAATGCACTCCCCAGATTAGCAAGGCGACCCTCAGGCTGAAGTGATGTGCTGACCCTTTATGATGACTCATAAACATGACGGAGCTCCAACGCCTGACATCTGCCTCCGCCCCACCCTCTCACCTTGAGTTTTCCCAGTTCAGCACAGAGAAATGTGCGTCTATTCTCTCAGCGACTTATTAAAACCTCTGTCACTCTCCCATTTCAATTTTAACAGCTCCTCCCAGAGATTGAGCTCATAGGAGGTCAACATAACCATGTCTTCCCTCTGTGGTGCTTTAAATTCTTTGGGTTGTCACACAGGAACCCAAGCCTGCATTCCCATGTTTTGTAGCCTCTGTTGTTGTCGTGCTACCTTTCTTGTCCTTGAACCATCTCTTTCCGGTAATTAGATGCATCTCTCTCTGTAGTTTCCATGACAAATTTGGTCCAGGCAAGCGGTCAAACCCCTCATCCCCTGAAAAAAGAATTAGCAAGGGGGATAATTACACATCCTTTCAGAGAAGCGCTTTTGTTCAGTTCACTTTTCAAAATTGACACTTCAGTGCTTATGGCAAGTCGAGGTAGAAGGAAAGTGAGAGACAGAAAGAAGGCAGAGATGAGGCGAGAGCCAGAGAACAAAGGAAGAAAACCTGCTGGCAGTCTGATGCTATACATAAGCCACTAGTTCCCCCCACTGTTTGCAGCTAATAAGGACAATGTAAAATCCTGTCTCGCACAGTGGGATCCAGCTCAGCCCTGTCAGATATTGCTCACACTTTGGAAGCTAAGCCAGGACATATAATCATGCAATCAATTCTGCGATTTGAGCGTAGCACTGTATAATCCTGGGCTCCTACCTCATAGACGCTCACCATGTAATTTGTCAAGTTCTTTTACTTCCAACTTACCCTAATTGGTTTTTAATTCATTTTGCTAATAATAACACACCTAACAAGTTCAGGGGGCCCTCGACAAAAAATGGAGTAGATTGTTTTGGCGTGTTTTACTCTGCACCTGCTACCAGTCTCTGTCCTTCTGTGTTGGCAGGTGAAACCATGAAATCAATGCTGTACACAGGGCTATCGCTTACAATGCAGCTTGGTCAGGATGTTGTGTGATTACAGGGCCCATTATGAAGTGGTCACGCTGAAGGTAAACACCACCTGTGTGACCAGGATAGGTCTTCATGGCTGTAATATGGACTTTAAGATTGGTCATGTGTCACTCCAGGGTCTCTAACTGTTTAAATGTTTGCCCACATCTGAGGATGTTGGGTTATTAAGAAAAGTAAATTCTCAGCTGCTGTTTAAAGATAGATTAAATAACACTGTCCTCACAACAGGCACATTGCAGTTATTTTCCTCTGGTGTCAAGCTTGGGATGTGATGCTCTAATACTGTTTTATTGTTATACTGCTCTGCTCCTGGTTGAAAGTCTTTAGGATGAAGGGCATCTGGATTTCCATTATCTATTTTCTTTTCAGCCATACTTTGAATTGATAATGATTTACTGGGTATAAATAGGGATATATTTCATGTTAAAGCAACATATTTGTAGACTACTTCACAGCTAACTCAACAGCTAATGTTAGCAGATGATAGTGTAACATGACTTGTTAAGGGACAACATTAGTTCCTTGCTAATATTGATTAGTTAGCTTGAAATTGACAGTATGCTAACATTGACTTTTTTAATTACCCAAATGCTACTGATGGACAAAAGCCAACCGACCGACTGCTGGAAAACATCACAGCAGGCTAGCTAGTATTACCATTAACTAACCCACTTTTGATTTAACTAGAGAGTTAAGTCCTTCATATCAAATCATTTAACATTATCAAACAGTTTTGTTAGCTAATGTAAGCTGTCATCTAATGTTTGCCAATGAATTACCAATAATATTTTTCACTTGAACATCGCAGTTTTATTAGGTTTTTCACAATCCGTTTTCTTTGGCTGCTCCTAAAGATGAATTAAAGCAATTTTTCATGTTCCATACATTCATAGCTTCCAGCTAATATGAGCATTCAACTGTTTGCTAGCTAATATTACAGTAATCAAGCTATGATTTCCATGGGAACCAATTCCTTTCTTATTGAATCATGTAAGACATTCAAATGGTAAAGTTGGCTTGACAGGCAATTGAATGCTAATGTTTGCAGTTGTCTAACGGTAGTTATTAAGGTATTACAGAGGTTGTGTATTTTAAAAAGTAGCCCATTGTCATACATTTGTAAAAGAAGCCATGAAATTAATGCAATTTGTCAGATTCTATATAATCACAGCTTGCTGCTAACAGTAGCATTAAACTGTGTGCCTGCTAACATTACAGTAAGCTAGCAACAGCTGTCCTATCAAATCATGTAACACAATCTAACAGGGATGTTGGCTTGAACCAGTCTATATGTTAGCTGTTGCCTAATGGTAGCTTATAAGTCGAGGTTCTCTAACTTGAAAATTAAACCAATGGTGAAAATTGTTCAGTTTCCTTTTGTTATAGAAGTAGAAAAAATATAAGAATTTGACAATTTCATACACTGATAATTTGAAGTTATTACTAGAATTCAGCAGATCTCCAGCTAACAGCACTGTAAGCTAGCTAACATTACTGCTAGCTTGGAATGAAAGTCTCCTTATCAGAAAGTCTTCCCCCATCATATGTTAACATAAGCTCATAAGAGTTTGAATTATAATGTTAAAAGTAATCTAACAGATGGAGAGTTTTCTAATATGTCCTTCACATTTTAATAAGATGATGATGATTCTCACTCCTGTCTTTTTAGTTGCTTCTCAGTGTGGACATGCATATGAAAGCAATTTGTCAGATTTAATACATTTGTTTAATTTGCAAGCCTAGAAACATAGCAGTGCAACTTAATAGCAGTATTTTAGCCTCCCACCCTCAGCATGATGTCAGAGGAACATGGCAGCCATTTGACTATAGCGATTAAATCATCTTTATGAGCCGTCTACCTCCTGAGCATACAGGCTCTTCTCTCAGCCTTGGATAATCTTGTGGCAACTTTTAAGCTTCTTGAGAAGTAGATCACTCTACTTGATGCTATCAGTAAATCTACTAAGCAGATTGTACGCCGTTTCAGTTGCTTTTTGCCCTTGAGCTCTCAAATCCACGTTCATCTAGTCTAGTGTGGGAGTCAACACCGTGACAGCAGATACATCACACAACCACACCCTCCTCGCTCCCTGCTGAAATGCCGGTGACCATTTGCCTTCTTGCTCAGACAGCGTTTTTTTCTTTCTCCCCTCCTCTCCACCTTAACGACCTCTGTCTTGTCTTCTCATGTGTGTGAAGGGGGCCTGTAATGGCTTCACATCGCTCAGTGACAGCTGACCACTCCCTAACCCGCACAGAAAGCCCTGATGACTATGACTTTCTGTCAGATCTCATATCAGATTTACACTGGTGTCATAGCCTGAATGCGCAGAGATTGATCTTGTCACAACACTTTGTTTTCTTCACAAGATCCGCATAGGACTCTCACTTTTCAACAAAGGACTGACATCTTGTTTACAGAAAATAATGCAAAATATATTTGCATGTTTTACAAGATCATTGAATTACCTAAGTACAGGACAATATGTGTCTTTCTCTTTAGATTCAAATGAGGTATAAGAAAGACGCTCATTTGAGTTATTGCTGTCTGAAGGCTGCAGCTGTTGCTAAGCAAGCTTCTGCTGTTGGGCTAAAAGTCAGTGACCATACTGAATCATGATGCTACTGTTTTATGCAAGCAGTCTGAAATGGAATGATTTGATTGGCTACTCATTTGTGTTCCATGAGGAGAGCAGATGTGTATGCTAGAGCAGAAAAGCATTATAGCAGTTTGGACATTGTTATTAAATCAATCCTCCTCTTGTTTGGCAGCATCTTCAGTTGTTCTGACGCCAGTACCAGTATCCAGGGGCGTGTCCAGAACTTTTTGACCGGGGTGGCCCAACTGATTCTCTCACATAGGCAGGGGTGGCCAGTGCATTTACAAATAAATAACATTTATCCTTTATGTCTTCAAAACCTACTTTCATTAAATTATTGAACAAAAAAAAAAACATGACAAAGTGGCATAAAATTCTCAGCTTAATTCTTTAAGGACTTACAAAAATGTGTTTTTTTCAAAGTCACATTTGAGGACACTAATAAAGAAAACTTCTGTCAGCCTTTTAATACATCCCAAATTATAGATTTTAATAGAAACCCCACCTCTGACAAAGCAAACAGCCAATCATAGTGTAGGATTTTGGGGTGGCCCCTGGGGTGGCCAATTGGATTTCAAGGGGTGCCAGTGCCACCCTTGGCCACCCCTCTGGACACGCCACTGCCAGTATCCATATTGGTGTCCATTATCACTCATCTGATACTCATTTTTTTACGGCTAAACACAAGATCACTGTGAATAAACAATGTGAAAGTGCTTTCCTGCGTATTGCTAGAGTTAGCAGGGCTTGCACCACCAACCTCCAGTCCCCTTTGCAGGTTAGCGTCCACATGTCTGTGATGGTAACGCATTGATCCGATTTGGCTAAATGCAAGTTTTGTTTCCATTTTGTAGATTCAAATACTACCAAACTGCGCTGCATAGGAGATGCCATCTATCCCCATGCTTATTTGCATCCAGGTATTAGAACATTATGGTGGTAGCCATTAACTGAAGCTACAGCTCCAGCTTGTGGCAGGTGGATGCACCTCAACTTAGGCACAACATATGACCAGAATTTTGGGCCTACACAAACAAAAATATGAATAACTTGATTAACCGGCCAGTAATTCTAGTGTTGACTAGCCAGGGCGACAACATTCACTCATGCAGTCTACTAAATGTGCATATCCCTAAAACAGACTACAACATTTCTAATTGATTTCAAGTTTATTTTTTACCGCGCAAAGACAGTGCTCTACAGGAACAAAGTGACAGGGTAATCCAGGGAGGTACCTGTGTCTTCTAGAATGAAAGAAATGGAAGAAAAGAGACTATGCCATGAGTCAACGTTGAGCTCTTATGTAGTGTTATATGAGAACAAATATTTTTGTGAACAAATTATAACAAATAAAAGATAGAGTCAAAAAAAAAAATAAAGAAATAAAGAAATAAAGAAAAATATGAATGACTACTGCAACATATCAGGGAGATCAAACTATGTGATCATGCAGTCTTTTTGAAATTCTAATTTAACTTGCACAAACAATATTTTTGTATTATCAGATGAAAATCAAAGGGTGAAGAAAGAATAATCATGATGTTTACGTTCTTATAATAAAACGCTGGTAGCACAGTGGTTATAGGGCCAGGATTTACAATGGCATTTACATAGAAAAAGATATTACGTCCTCAGTGGAGAGGGAAGATAATTGCACACGGGGACTGTGATTACCAATGTGGATAAATGGTGGTGTTAGAGGGGTGAATCTGGACATGTGGAAACTGTTTTCACCCACTAATGGCTGAATAAGCTGCTGTGATCTATCATGTTCTTATTCTGTGCTTGCTGCTGTTTTACTCAGAAACATACAAACCTACATAATCCTTAATATTTTATGGCAAGGCACAAATATACACATCCTAATGTGTTGGAATAAATAGTGCTACATGCTGAACAAGCTTCCAGTAATGGTTAAAAACACTTCCATTTATATAGCACTTGCAAAGCTTTAATCTCTCTCTCTCTCTCAAACACACACACACACACACACACACACACACACACACACACACACACACACACACGGACACAAACACGGACACAGACACAGACACAGACACAGACACATGTCTGAAGACTTGTTGGGGCGCCAGAAGTTGAGGGTGTAGCACTAATTAGAGATCGGTCTCTTCAGGGGGTCTCTCTTTTTAATGATCACCCTACTAATCAAAGCTCCTCCGCCATTTCCTCGCCATTTTTCTTCTTTAGTTGTACACTGGTGCTTCGCTACATCCAGACTAAACACCCTCTTTTTTTCTCCCCTCCTCCATCCTTCTGTTCACCTCAATAATCTCAAGGTCCTTGAAAATCAAGACATATTTCAGGAGGTGCAATTAGGTTATTTCTGCTCCAGTTGCCGCTATTTCGAAAAAAAAAAAAAAAGTATTTAATTTTGTTTTTCCTTGCTGCACTTGTCTTTCCTCCCTCTGTTGGTCGTTCTCCCACGTGGGTAGCCGGTTGGACGAGCGCCAAGTCCTTGCACCTGTCCCTCAAAGAGAGACAAACACACACAGAGGAGAACAAGCGCACACACACATACACACACTGAACACAGCATCCTGCATTGTCAAGGTTATAAGATAGCATAGCAGCTTCCCAGCAGGAGGGAGGGAGAAAGTGATGGAGACAGAGATTGAATAAGCACGAAGGAAGGAGCACAAAAAGAGCAGACAAGTGGTTGAAAGGAAAAAATAGAGTAGGGGGGGGGGGCGGGGGGAGAAATGGAACCTGTAATGATGGTATGGGAGACTCATCAGCGCCAAGCGAGTAGGAAAAAATGACGAGAGAACACGGAGAAAGAGAGATGGCAGACTTCGTGTCCTCCCCCATCCTTAGGCACATGCTATTCAAAGCCTCGTAATTTGCGTCATTAATTAAAAAGCTGATGGGATGGTGTTAAGGGGGTTTGCAACTCATGAGTTCAGAGAGAGAGAGAGGGAGAGAATGGGGAAGAAAAAGAAGAAGAATAAGAAGAAGAGGGGGGGAGATATTGCAAAAAATATTGCAACCACCCCACCATGAATCTCTATTAGCCGCTAATGATACCATTCTGATACCTCTCAACCATTAGTGTGAAATTGGGAAGCGTTAATTATTCAAATGAAAATCCATACAGCCGCCGCTCACACGATGAGGTCGGCGCTCAAAGGCGCTAAAGGTCCATTGTTAGCTGCTCAGCATGTGTTTTAAGTAGGGAGGAGAGTACAATGAGTACTCAGAGTGACTTTTCAGGTAAGAATTATGCAGTATCTGAACAAACACAATATGAAGTGCATTACGTAGTGGCACTGTAATTGAATTTTATAGAGTGTAGAATGACAGAGCAACAGGGTGCCATAGCTTTGTCAGCCTCTCATTTAAACTGAATTATGTGCACAAAAGTAAGACATCTCCTCCATTCACTGTACCTTTTTTGGTTCTGATCATGGTTTTATAACCATGAAAACATCATACATGTAGGCCGAGGTAAATTAAATTCGGTGCGGCAGCTTGACCAATTAGGTAAGCCGCACAATCAGCCATGTTGCCTCTTCCAGCTGTGTGTGTTTGGCAGCGTGAACCACACTGCAGCCAAACTGCTACAAGCTGAATGCACATGGTTCACTGAGTTATTGTCTAACCCAAAACCTGCTTCCAGAAATCTGCACCAACCTGGCCAAGTAATGTATTTGCTTTAATTGATGGCCTGGAAGAACATTTACGTGATTGGCTGTTTCTGTAGACGACATAAAAGCAAACTAACCTGAAATATTGGACATTGTATCATGAAATGTTAAGAGATCCCTTGGTATGTGAGGCCCTGTTAGTCCATTTTGGAATAAGACAATTTTTTTTTATGAATTCCCTTGAAAATATATTGTCAGAAAGTATTCTAGCCCAAAGTATTTCTGAAAGAAAAGTCATTAAGCTAGTTGTTAATTGACTTTATGCATGACTCATACATTTTGTATTATTTATTTATTTATGTGAGGATGTTTTTTTTAAGCCTCTATTGCACAAGACAGGACAGAGAGAAAGAGAGAGACAGGAGATGTCAGGAGAAACTGTTGGTTGGCATGCATCAAATCTCATTGGGCATTGAGACTGGGAATCAATCCCATGACCAGTGCAATGAGGGACTGCACATGGAGCCTGCTCCACCAACTGAGCCAAACTGGCACACCATGACTCATGTGTTGTAAAATAACTTTTTGAGAATCTCAAGGACGTGCTGCAGTTCTCCACAGTATTCCCATAAGGGCCCAACATACACTGTGCAAGAACTATATGCACTGTAAGGTCTGATTGTTACACCAAAATGCAGAAGCTTCATAAAAGTAGAGTTGTTTTATTGGATTAGATTGGATTGGTGATAGTAACATTGTGGATGATCGGTGTGTATCTCGGCCCTATGTAGGGGTGGGAATCGAAAACCGGATCCAACTTAGAACCGGTTCCAATTGATCAATTCCATTGGATTTGTACACCTCAAATGTTATCGATTCTTCTTAACTATTCATTTCCCAGCACGACGTCACGTCATGTTGCGGTGCGTTGCATTATGTCACACATTCTGCAACACAGAACTCCTTCAACCACAAGGAAACAAATTCAAAGTATTTTCCTCCAGGCTCCAGGGGCTATGTCTGGATTCACATGGCCGAAAATGAGGCACCGAGAGCGGGTAAAATACCTCCGCGATGACCCACGGAGGAAAAGCTTTTTTCCTCTCCAAATTCAAAGTCTTTTCATCCAGGCTCCAGGGGCCACGCCTGGACTCACGTGGCCAAGAATGAGGTCAACCTATTGTTCAGTATGTTCAAGTTGAATATGTTCATGTTCAGTCTTGTGCAGACGTAATTTTGGAAAAAATTAAATGGTTTCTTTTGGTGCGGAAGACTGTGTAGAACTACTTTTTTCCCCCTCAAAAAATTCTCAGGAATCGTTAGGAGAATTGAGAAGGAATTGGATTGATAAGCATAGTCGACAATGGCATTGACATTGATGAAATCTTATCAATTCCCACCCCTAACCCTATGTGTATTTCAGTTGACCACTTCTTGCGCTATGTATCCATGGTGCTTTCAAGTGTTGTCTCCTTATTTTTTTGCACAACAGCAATAAGGTAAAAAAAAAGCCCTGCAGTTGTGGAATCAGCTCATGGCCCTGTTTCACTGTGCGAGAGTATGCTGTCAGCTAAAATTCTAACATGACTGAAATTTATCGAACTGGTCTGGAACAGCTGCGCGGGCCATGAACGTCCCTCATGCCCCCCTGTGTACTGAAATTTAGACCTTCAAAATCAGTCACAGGACTCCAAAATTAGGTTAGAATCAACTTCAATTTGCAGTGTACATGGGGGAAACACTCTCCCAGAGCAACCCCAGACTACATTTCAGTGGCCTAAAGATAAGAGTGTTTGCGCTGGGCTGTTTCCAATACTGTGAAAATCTGAGTGATGGTAAAAAAAGAGTTTGGTCCTTGGAAAATATAACCAAGATTTCTGAATCAACTCTGGGTGGGTTCCTCTTTGCCTTGCCAAAGATGCCATTCCCTCCTTCTGATTTGCTGTGGCATCCAAGGAAGGGTGATTACAGCTGGTCGTGTTATTCCTCTCGGAAAATGTGCCAGACGCTCACCATTCTCCTCGACATATCCAAGCGTCCTGTTTGTTGCGAAAAGATAATTATGAGACATTTTCTGTTATCACTTTTGTCACACTACCCATCCAAAAATATTTAAATCACAAGTTTCAATCGTCGGAAGAGGCCACATGAGCCTCGTAAGTTGCTGGAATGCGCAGAGCTGCTATTGACCTCCAACCTTGGCATAAACCTCCATCATGGCATCAGAATATTTTCTCAAATTTACCCAATCCCAAATCTGATATTAAAGAGATTGCCACTCATAGTCTGTTATTAAAGAGATGAGCTCAGTGCAGTGATTCAATGTAGATTTCACTGACACTAAGTTGTTTGTAGACTGGTGTGATTACCATTCAAAACAACATTGAGCAATGCAGTGGAGTTTGTCTAGTGATTGTGCTTATTTGTACCTTCAAATGATCTAAAAATCATTACAAAGTCAATGAAAGCTTTTTTTGCCTAGGAAAACTGATACCATGTAGATGATGGCATACTGTGGGGCTGTGCGCTGTATATAACCCATGAAATGTCTAGTCCTTTTATGTTACAGAGCGGATTTGTCAAGTACAGCCATAGGATAATTTTAATCACGAAGAGCTTATGAATGACAAAAGAAGGATAGCTCAGAAAGGACTCTTATTTTTTTATAGTTCTGTTCTGATACTTTCTCAGATGTCAGAGAGAAAGACAAGGAGATGGAGGAGAAAGGGATGGGTTGAGAGGATGAGCGAGCTAAGTGCTTTTTAGTGACTCAATGACAGCCATGACCAAAATCGTATTAAGGTCACAAAGGGGGTGGTGGGGTGGAGTAAAGAAGCTTTTCAAATGAATCAATTCTCCGTCTCACTCTGCTTTTTTTCCCCCTCCTTGCTCGTGCCCGTGACAGGGTAAACGTGAGGTTTTACAAAGTGTTGTTTCACAGGTATATCTCAGGGTATACTGTCTTTGTAGTAAAACACAAGTTGACATGACGTGAACAAATTACTTTGAGTGAACTGAGTGGTGACCTCGTTGCTTTCAGAGGCAACCTGCGGTCAAGCGGCAGGGCCACATGCTGTACAGTAGCCCTGGGAGTGGCAAATTTCCTTGTCAGGGATTTCATCCGAATCCTTTCCTCCCTTTCCCTTTCACACCATCTCCCTGGGCGATTGCGTCGTATACTACTCCTCACATCCCTGCCGCTAATGCCTTTTTCTATAGATCATTACCTTCCTCTCCCCTCGCCACTGTTAGCGATCGCTCAATCAGAAACGCTGGCCGGCCCCGTGGTCCCTGTTGTGTGGCCGCTGCTCACGGGAGGTGAAGAGGCTTCGATCGAGGACGTTTGGCTGTTTACTTTGATTTGATCTATGGGATCCATGTGCAGTTCCGAGTTATTGGAAAATTGGAGTGGCCAGTAATGATGATTCAAATGTAGCCTGCAGCTATTGTTGCCTAGGCTTGGTATGGACTGTGTGTGTTTCAATGACAGCTGGAGTGTTTGCTTGTTGATGAGGTCCTAGGCTGAACCAGTGTACAATTTTATGATCTGACAAACGCAGGCGACTTGTTGAAAGCCACTACCCTCCCCATTATTTTTCTTTCTTTTTCTCCCTTTCCCTCAGCTGACACAGCCCCCCTCAGTCACCGTTTTTTTCATTGGCTCACCGCCCCGTATTAATATTGTTCTCCTCTAATAATTTTCCCATCTTTCAAACTTTACCCCGCCCACCCCTGCCCGTTGACCTCCATACCTCAGTCTGTTGCACTCTCCATTTGGAGGAGAGGACTCTTGTAAGCCCTGGTAAGAGAGGTTAATCCTCTCTTATTAGAACCGGGATTACTGGAGGGGAAGGGACAGGACCGGCAAAATGGCATGACTGACTGAAAGCTTGTCCACAAGAGGAAGCAATACGTATAGTGTGGAGGGAGTTAAGATGTAGCAGCCACTGACAAATTCCGAACAGGGTTTCAGTGTAGTCCTTGAGCTGTAGACTCACGGCAGGTTTTACACGTTCGTTACACCAGACAGTATCATACATGAGAACAGTATATCTTTATAGGATCAGTCTCTTTATACTAAATATACTGTTATATTAAAGCTACCTTACTTGAAGTTTTGTTTATGCTGCACATTGATAGCTTTATATTAAGATTATATTTAAGTATGCAGTAAAGTGGATGACTCTGTGAATCTTCTACTTTATTCTGTTAGCCTCATCTCCTGTAAGCATTTTAGCATATTTTTAGTAACTGTATTGGTTTGGAAACTAAAGCACTACACTTTTGTTACAGTCTTATGACGTTACACCCTAGTTATACCTGCTGGCATTCTTTTTTAATAGACTATTTAATACACAAAAGCAGTTTTCTGGCTAATGGTCACTATCTGTTGTTTATTATGTTTCATTCAAGGTGCATGTAATAAAAAACTATTGACTGCCATTATTTTTTTATTGGAACAAAAGAAAAATACACTAAGTGTAATCTGAAATGGATGACTAAATGAATTAGCAACGTGTTCTACCCTGTTCCTCTCATTGTGACAGACATTGTATGCCTAGATAGCCTCTTAGCATCTTTGACCTAACTGCTTTGGTTTAAGAAAAAAAAGCACTGTAGCTTTGTTTCAGTCTCACAAAGGTTTCGGTAGCAGTCGCTCACATAAAGTTCATAAAGTTCACATTCAGTATGTAGTAAGTAGTATGTGAAAAAGAGCGAACTCTGCAGTATGCCAAAACTCACCGGATATCTACTGATTCGGGAAAATTTCACAGTATGCATCGGACCAGTCTGCCTCACGTACTGTTTCCCACAATGCACAGCGCTCGTTCCACTTTTTCTTTTCACTTCTTTTTTTGACAGGGGGGAACTCAGTTTTTAGGTGCTGTGAAAATTATTAAATTCCATACAAACCTCTTTCTAACTTTTTAAATCATAAGTGATGCTAAAGAAGCAGTTTATCTATCAGCTTGGCTGTTGTTTACTTCCACATCCTGAAACCGGAAATTCAGTGACGTCTGGCCCAGCGTACTGCAACACAGATCAAACAGAACAGTCATACTGCAGACTAAATTCAAACGCAGTATGTAGTAGGCAGTACCTACTGCCTACTACATTAGTAGGTAGTATGGAGCAGGCCATTTCGAAAACAGCCATTGTATGCCTAGATAGCCTCTAAATCTGCATAGGGGTTGGTAGAAAACTAAAACAGAATTTGAGGACATTAAACAATGGATCTATATTTGAAGGTTGTCAAGACTGAAACGTAATACCTATGTTGTTTTGTGTTTGATGGTTGTCACGATGCAACAGTGTGCTAACATGTTCTGCTGCCTCCTTCTGAAACGAGCTAATAGATAAATCAGTTGTGGTTTAAATGAAGATTTCAATTAGAATGTATAACTTTTCCACTGATAGTATCCCATAATTAGTTTAGGTGGCTGTCTGCTTGTTTGTCAGTATATTCGGGTCATAAGTGGCAATTTATCTGTTGGTGTCCACTGCGATGTAAATGCACTGACTTTTATGAGGTGCTCTGTTTTCTCAGTTGTGCCTTAAACCTAAAAGCTTGCCAATAAGCAGCCATATGGTTGTGTGATTTTATGGATGTGGAAATGTCATGTACTCTACATATGCTTTTCATACTCCCATCTCACATTCTTCTGCAAAAAAGAAACAAACATTTTTTACAATGTAAGACTTGTTTAATCTTTCTTTTTATCCTGCAGGATCAAATGATGCAGTCCTTTTTCTTCTTAAAAGCTTTTGATTGAATGTTCCTTGTCTATCAACTAACCACATGTTCTTCTTTTATTGTTATGTCAGTTTTATTTAAAAAATAAATAAATAAATACTTTTTCCAGTTACAACAATAACAATAATCTGTTCTTTCTGTCTTTCTTTCTCTCCCCTTCATGCCTAAATATAGAAGTGGAGCAAAAAGGTAACTAAATGACAATAACTTTTCCCTTTTTCATCTTCATTTTCACTTGGGTATACGCTTGCATTTGTGTGGTGATGGGTTGCTTAAGCAGGTTTCGTGACATTTGTAGATTCATGCTCACTGTTTGGTTCATTGGTGAGGTTGAACATGTCATTCATGGGGAAAATTAAATTGCATGGAGAGACGGTGTTAGAAGTGTACATAATGAGCAGAGTGCGGTCTTTCATTTAGCCCTGTATTAGCTGCAGCATGGAAAAACCAATACATTCTCACTCCCTAAAACAGCAGCTTGGTCTGGGACCCAAAGCTTTTGCATATGACAACCTCCTTCTTTAATTTCAATGTAGCACATGAAGGTCTTCACTGTCAAGGCAGCAATCCTAAATATAAACAAGTGTAACAGTAATATATTGGATAACCAAGATCCTGCTACATTTTCCACAATTTACAGTCCAATTAGCAACTTATGTAGCGACTATGTGTCCAGATCAAAAGCAAAAAAGGGAATTTGCCCCTTCAGGTGTGTCTTCAAAATAAATGCCAACATGTCTTGGTTCATTACATCCCTCAGAGGAGCACAAGTCTATCTCCCTCCTGATGAGTCTCAGTTTCACTGTATATAGCAGTTCACAGAGACTCTATCTGGCTTACTTCAGTGGTATGAACCTGCAAAAAATGGTTGTTATGGTTTACTTGCAATTAATGGCTCTTACGTTTGCTTAAATAAAGACATTGTAATGCCAGTTTGTATAAAGGAAAAAAAATCAAGAACTTTGTCCAGTCTGTCTTCAAGAGAATAAGAAAACAACTCTTAAACAATTGTTTTCTCGATAGAGGTCCCATTGATCATTTCTGATGCTTTCCATGACATCAGGAAATCTGAACACTGATTGGCTTTTGCAAGACAGCATCTGTTGCTTAAAGGTTACATTTTTGATTCAGCCGGGATTATTAGCTGCACTTGCATGCAGATACCTGTTTTTAGAGATAAATTAATTATTGTCAGATTGCGCCAAATGAGAGCCTGGATGTCATTACAGCCAATGGTGTTCCGCTTGCTTTTGCTCTCTATACGAACTGTTTTTCCTGCATACATCAAAGCCAGCTGACTTTATTGGTCAATACTTTACAGACTATAAACATACTACAAATGGAAACCAGGACATTTCACATACCAAAATGTGGACCCCTACCTACACAGCCCTTATTTTATGTCAAATTTGAAAGAGAGATGAACATGTTACTACTTTAATTTGGATATATAGCCCACCTAGGTATGATATATCATTAAAGTACATATAATATGAGACAAACATGCATGCAATACTTAAACAAAGTATGCTACATAAGTTAAAGAGGATAACTTCCTAGAAGAGGCAACATGTTTTTTCACTGTGTCTCTGATGAAGTCCTGAGTTTGTAGACCCTGCTAAACCCTGATTGCAGCTCCAATACTACACTCTAGCTGCCCATTCTATTTCACCTGACTTCAATCACACATCAAAACAATAAGCTGGACAGACAGTGTCCAGAAACAAAGCCTGATGGGTACCTGGAGCACAACAATGTGAAGGATCAGACCGCTGACCATGCTGCTGTATTTCTGATGACAAGGGAGTGAGGACGGGGTGGTACACTACACTCCTATCTTCATCATGTTCATCAGCAGCACCACAGATTGACAGCTCCTCTGACATCGCCACATGTATGATAATCATCCGAGCTAGGGCTTTAGAGACTGCTCTCCAGTGAAATCCTATAACCCTGGGATGTTTTTATTCCTTGTTTTAAGTGCAGATTATTCCATCTTTGCTTTATAGCTGAATAAAATTAAAGTAGAGGGTGATCAATAGCTTGTCCAATAAGCTGTCAACATTTTTGATTATAGCTCTAACATGATGATGGCTGTAACCTTCAGAGACTCACTAATCAATACCAGAGACAGATCTAAGCAGTCATATTCTTACCTTATCAGCACTGCAGGATGTTAAAGAGCATATTACAAATCTCCACTTGTGCCCCGAGAGTATTTTGTTTGTAGTGTTACCTCACTACATGAAATATGTCCCTTTGTCAGACGTTAACTGTTAAGTTGAATTTAAAGTCAAAGATGGAAATGAAATCATTAAACAAGAGTCAAGAGTCTCGCTTTAATAGCTGTGCAATAAATTTGAAGTTTCATAGTCGTCATTAATTAATGACACATCTCTGGAATCTGTGGCACAGAGAATGAGCAATGAAGGTGAAGGGGGAATTTGAAACACTTTATAGAGATGACTTTATAGAGATGGCTGTTTCCCCCGCCGTGGTAACAGTTTTTGTGCAATTCCCCATGAAAGCCATGATTGCTTTTGTATCACTTCTCTAATATCTTCCATTCACTCCTCCATCTATGTGCTTACAGCCTTAAAAAGCATATTTTACCACCTCCTCAGAGCCCAGCATGCTGTCAGTACAAAAGCTTGCCTACTCTGACCTTGTACCTCAGCACAACTCATAATTTTTTCAACCATGGGAACAACCCTCTTAGCATTTAGCACAGCAACCGCTGAGATGTGTGCCAAGGCACTATGTTCAACGGGACGCATCTCAGCACATTTTTCACCTGCAGGTAGACAACATGTTTAATCTTGAGAGATTACAAGGGGAAGAAGCTTCTGTTTGTGCTGTCTCTTTTTCCCCCTTCTCCCTTGGAGCGTGCTGCTTTTACCTCTCGAAGGATCTGCTGCTAAAACCTGTCAGGGCTGTGTCAGGCTGCTGGCCCATTATTGTGAAAAGGGCCTACACACACTTTGGTTTTATGTGATTTACTGTGGACTCGAACCTGTGGAAAAAAAGAAAACTGCACTCTCAACAGTCTTTATTGTTCCTCTATATTGGATGTAAAGCTTTATCTGTGAAAACATAGCAAACAGTGGTTTTCATAGGTTTTAATAAAAAACCCAATCTGAAAAACTGTTAAATTTTGTTCAAAACTGATTTTTATCATTTACATATAATTCAAATCTTATATTTAATTGAATGTTTTGCAAAGACAACATATTGATAATAATAATAATAACTTTATTTATATAGCATTTAAAAACAAATGTTTACAAAGTGCTTTGACAAACAAAGCATGGCTCAATAGCAGAGTAAACAATTTGACAGACAGGGAGGAGAAAATGTGATCAATGCAAAACAAAATGCAATGCAAGAGTTTCAAGGGAATACACGTAAATTAAACAGTATGGAGTGGTGTGACAGTGGAGCAGTAAATCATTGTTGAGAGGTTTTTCAGGGTAAATAGATAAAAATAAATAAATCAATAAAAATAAATAAAAATGGAGAAGTAAATATAAGCATTAAAAAGTGCAATAAAAGAGGTTTTCAGAGTAAAAGGACGACATCATAGAAAAAAGTGCAAAGGATGAATTAGGAACGTGAAAATAATAAAAGATTAATAATAATAATCAATTATTGAATATTACATATTAGATGTTGAAACTGAAAAATGATGTCGTTTTATGAAAAAAAATGCAAATTTTAATTTTGATGCCACCATCTCATTTCAAACACTTGGGACACAGAAAACAAAACACTGAAAGAGTTTTGTTATGCTTAGAATAACAACAGGAGTATCCTCTCCCAAGTAATAAGGTTAATTTGCAACAGGTATATTATTTGACTGTTTAAAAAGGGTACTCCAGAGAGGCTGAGTCTCTCATAAGTAGAGATGGAAAGAGGCCCATCAGTCTGTGGGAGACTGCGTGAGCAAATAGTTCAACAACTTCAGAAACGTGTTTGTCAGAGTAAAATTACAAAGAATTTGGGGTTTCATCATCTGCAGAACATAATATGATTAAAAGATTCAGAAAATCTGAAGAAATCTCTGTAAAGTGGTGACAAAGCCGAAAACCAATATGTCTGTGATCTTTGGGCCCTCAGGCTGCACTACATTTAAAATAGACATGACTCTGTAGTGGAAATCACTGCACTGGGTTAAAATCACTTCCAGTAACCATTGTCTGAAAACACAGTTCTTTGCCGCATCCACAAATTCAGGTTAAAACTGTAGCAAGCAAAGGGGGAAACCATAGATAAACCTGATCCAGTAATGCATGGGCCAATGTAGGATCAACTCAGGTGAAGTGGAAAACTGTCCTGTGGTTTGACAGATCAAAATTTGACATTATTTTTGTAAACCATGGACACTCTCCTCTGGTCTGAAGAGGAGAAGGACCACCTGCTTGTTATCAGCACTTTTTTTTCATATAATAATACATCTTTCTTAGTTTCAACCTTTTGATATGTTGTCTTTGCACCATTTAAAAAGAAAATTGTTAAATGCTTTACAATCAATCAAAATCTGTATTTATTAATATTTTACAGTGTCCCAACTTTTAAAGAATTCAAGTTTTTACTGAAGTTAGAGTTAACTAAAGTTTATTTCCTATTTGCATATAGGTTGATATTCCCATAAAAAAGAATAGATATAGTCTATAAAAAGACAGACACCACACAGATAACCACGACCAGTAAATAAATATGTACAGCATTTTGCAGTCCTTTTCCAATCTTTCAATAATAATAATAATTTTATTTTTCGAGCAATTTTCAAAAACCTAGTTACAAAGTGCTTTACGTGGACAGCAAAATAAAACAGGCAGTTGATAAAAACACACAAGTGAAGAAACAGAGATAAAATATACTTTAAAAGACGTAAAATTCCCCTAAAAGAGCTCTAAAGGAATACTATTTTTTTAAGATGGTTAAAATAAAATAAGATAAAATTCAGAAAAAATCAGGAAAGGCTCTTCAATAAAAGTATGTTTTAAGAAGGGATTTATAAGAGCTCACTGACTCAGAAGACCTGAATTCCTTGCAGTTTTAATACTCACTTTTTAAAATTCAAAATATAAAATCCAATTCTAAATTCAGAGTCAACATAATCCTGAATTCAGATGTCATCTCCTTAGACAGACAGCAAATTATGATAGCCTCAGTCCATGATAATCCATAATGAGCTGAAATTAGCTTTGCAAACGGTTCAAACTATTGACCCGCTCCAGCTGGATTGCCTGGGCCTAGCTTTATCAGATTTGAGTACAAACCAGCTCACATATAATTAGTTTAGTTTGCGGGGTGTTGTAAATCATGCTGCAGACTTAAACTGTCATGTGGATGAAATAACGGACAGGCAGTCATTATATAGATGATGTAATTATTGTGTATTTTTTCCCTTTTGTTTTCTTTCTCCTACAGGGCTGCCTCAGCCAATAATTACAGCGTAGTTATTTGTCAAAATCTTTTAACTTTGGGTTTGTGTGTTTAAGTCTATTTATTAAGAACTGCCTTCAGGGTGTTTTTAATAAAAGAAAACAATGAAACCTTTTCTTCCAGTGTAACTATATTTAATTTAGTGGATTTGTACCAAGAGAAGGCTCTGTGAAGGGAAAGAGAAATACAAGGTAACTTGTAAGTTCTTGTGTGACTCACTTTGTGGTAAGTTTTGACAGCAGCTTGTGCTTTGTTTCTGTTTCACATTTAGTATCAGGATATAACCCTTACTTATCTTTGCTGCCACCCTATTTTACACTGACGCTACAAAGCAATTGCCCTTTGGCTCAGAGACATGAAGAAAATTTCTAAACTGCAATTACTCATTGATACTGAAATAGAACTAATTAAATTTGAGTCACAGTTTTAAATAGAGACGATGGTGACTGTGTTTGTGTTTGTTTGCATTGGCTGTTTTCTGTTTAATTGTTATTTACTTGCTTTGTACAATCCAGAATTCATTGGCCTAATCCAATCAAAACACTAATTGCTTTCTTTGTCTGACAATCAGCCATCTTTCCTGCATTATATCTAAATTGCGTCATCCCATCACTGATGAAGTGGTCGGTACTTCACATTGGAGAAACTTCAGTGTTGTTGCATTCAAGTATTGATGTCTAATACCTGCCAATGTAACTCTGTACTTGTCTTTCCCCTATTTTGGCTCCTCAGTATTCCTGTGCCCAGGGCTTCTGCGCAGGGTGTACCAGAGCGAGCACCTCTTCGAATCGGACCACCAGTCAGGAGCTTGGTGCAAAGACCCTCTGCAAGCCTCGGATAAGATCTACTACATGCCTTGGACACCCTATCGCACTGACACGTTGACCGAGTATTCCTCCAAAGAAGACTTCATAGCTGGCCGGCCGACGACAACCTACAAACTTCCACATCGTGTTGATGGAACTGGCTTTGTTGTCTACGATGGCGCGCTCTTCTTCAACAAAGAGCGCACACGCAATATTGTAAAGTTTGACCTGCGGACTCGTATCAAAAGTGGCGAGGCGATCATTGCCAACGCCAACTACCATGACACATCTCCGTACCGCTGGGGAGGGAAATCAGACATTGACTTGGCCGTTGATGAGAATGGCCTCTGGGTGATTTACGCCACTGAACAAAACAACGGGCGAATCGTCATCAGCCAGCTCAATCCCTACACTCTCCGAGTCGAAGGAACATGGGACACGGCTTATGACAAACGCTCGGCATCCAACGCTTTTATGATCTGTGGAATCCTCTATGTGGTAAAGTCGGTGTACGAGGACGATGATAACGAAGCAACAGGGAACAAGATTGACTACATCTACAACACAGAGCTTAGTAAAGACGGGTTTCTGGACATCCCTTTCCCCAACTCGTATCAATACATCGCTGCAGTGGATTATAATCCTAGGGACAATTTGCTGTACGTTTGGAACAATTACCATGTGGTAAAATACTCTCTGGACTTTGGAGCGTTGGACAACAGACTTGGTAAGACCAATTTATTTCTCCCTTCTTTACTGTTATGGGGTTCTGAAAAGTTACGTGTTGTAGTACCATGTTCACTCCTTTGGATCTGTGCAGGTGGGTGTTGCTTGAATGTTAATGGGAAAATCAAACAGACTGTTAGACTTTGAGGTGTAAGACAGTCTGGCTGCAGCTGTTTCAACACAGCACTTTCTTTTACTGTAGTTTGGAGATATGGAAGTAAAAAAAACAACAGACATCTGTTTTTTTTTGCCATGAGTTGTGGAAAAGAGCCCAATTTCAAATTACTATCATTTCTGCAACAGGATAATGAGATTGGTCCATCCAACTATGCTAAACTTTGGATCACAAGAGGCACTCCAAAACAGAAACACTGGCCCAATTCCATTACGTTTTAAATGGTTTTCCATCAAGAGGATAATTTCTAATTGTTTCATTGATCTGCTGAACTTTTCTTGACACCAACAATCTTTAAACCCGGAAAAAATAAACACTTTCAAATAGGAGTGGGCAAATTACTGCTTTACAATGCAACCGTCAAATACCAAGAGGAGGAACCTCCTTTGGCATTCAAGGTATTGGCTGTGGCATGAACACTACCTTAGCACTTAAAGATCTGCACAATTTCATACGCATTAATACATTGTAACCAAAATAGTCATGCTCCAATCAAATTAAATGCTTTTGCCTCTAAGTTGATCTGACACCCTTACAATAAAGTCAATTTTTAGCCTTGCTACTTGACAGGCTCTTAAGATAGAAAAATAAATCACCATGTTGTTCCGCCTAACACTTTTCTATTGTGAGATGTAGGGAAAAGCTTGGCATGGCAAGCTATAACACTTTAAGACTTTGTAACTCAAATAAAAAGAGCATATATATAAAATATAAATATATATTTTAGATGTAGCACCTCAAGGCTGTGTAGGCTGGTGCTAATTTCAAATACAGAATGCTGCTCAATGTGTTAAATCTGTATTTTAATGAGCATCCTAAATGAAAGTGATTCAGTGTTTCACACACATGGACCAAACTTGAGTGGGCTGCTTAAGTACATCTGCAGACCATTTATACATTTTTCTTTGTCTTATATATTTTTTCCATCCACAATCAGTTGACTAGACTAACTCTTGTCGCTTCCCAATCTTTGCGTCCAATAACCAGCAGTGCCTGACACATGTTCTGCTGCAGTTGTTCAGAGGAAGAGAAAGGTTAAATGGGAACCCTCCCATACAACTCTTGTAAGAGTGACGCACAGCTGGTTTCTGCAGATGTCATTCTGCTAGGGATGTAACGATACACTTAACCCATGATTCGATTTGAATCCTGATTTTTGGTTCACGATACGATTCACTCACGATTCTCTAACAATTTTCTTGAAAACTAGATTGAACTCAAATTTAAATAACCATTATTTTATTTCAATTCTCAGATATGGACAGTTGCAATATATATTTTTTTCTTATATTTATTTGTAAACAAACAATGAAATCCTTTTTCATTTTTAAGGTGTGTTGTAATTCAAATAAAACCACGGCACACTTTTTTTTTAGTACCTTGCAAAAAAACTAAAAATAAACTTACAAAAATACCTTGTTGGAAAATTTCAGAACAATTATCAAGAAATGGAAAGTGAACGATTCCCAAATTAAAGTATTTAATATTAAAACAAATAAGGTAAATGTCTTTGAATTAGGGTTGTAAATTTCAAGTATTCTCCTTGATCGATCTTTGGAAATGTTAACGATCAATTATTGTTTAATCATTTAAAAACACGTTTCCTTGTCAAAAATAATGCCAAATGTATTTTTCCCTCTAAATCAAAATTTTCCTTCATGACACAATGTTTATTACTGACAGTATTAAACAGCTACGTATCATATTGAGGTGTTCAAAATGTTAAACACGCTGAGTATCAACATGAGGAGCAGGCTTATAAATAATCTCAGAGGACGCATGGTGATAGAGTGACAAATTATGTTGAATCGATTTTAATTCACCCTTATTTGTGTCAATTTTTTACCGATTTGCGATATATCATTGCATTCTGCATTACCTTAGTTTTGGATCGCTGTGAAATGTGACGTTGTTTACAAGCCTCGGTCACGAGACAGCGTAACATAGAGTGAAACATATCTAAATGTGAGTTGTGTTAATTGGCAGCTCGATAAAACGCATCCTGATGAATATTGTAAATAGATCAGACACATACAGGTGAGAAAAACAGAAGGAGGCTGGCTGGGACATGCTGTTGTGTGCAGTGTGTGATGGGGGGCAAATAACAGTACTGAAAGAAAGACAGGTGAACAAATGCAAGTAGTTTTTAAACACTCTTTAATGAGTTAGGGTGGGGGAAAGCGCTATTTTTAATACAGACCTAATAGAAGAAAGCAGTGGATGGAATAACATGATATAAATAGGATCATGTATTTAAATATTTTCAACCCTGGCACTGCCTCAACTGTAAAAGGTGTAACATCATTTTGTGAGAAACACTGTGATTACAAATTAAACAACTGAATAGAAACTAATAAGAGTGTTAAAATAAAGCTGCCATTTAGAATGTAATGATGACTGTGGCATTAATGTGAAGAGGGAGCTTTATCAGTTCTGATTTGATAATATTAGACAGCTGAGGCCCAAAAAACGGTTGATTAAAATTGTTACTCTGGTTCTCTGAGTGAAGAGACTATTTAACAATACGACAAAAAGGAGGCAGAAGAATTCATAATAAATTGTATTGATGTCTGTGGCGCATTGTGAGTTGAGCACTAAGTATTTTCACACTGTGTTCAGCCACAAGTTGACTCTTTTGCCCACTCTTACAGTCACCTTGGAAAAAGAACAAGCAGCTGCTCACGTTAAACTTCCCCAAACTCTTTTGAAAAGTCTAATTTCTCCACTCCATTGTTCTTTTTATAAATTGGCGCTTGTTGGAAAGCATGAAACGGAAAAAAAGAACCTGTTTTGACACACCAGGGTAATTCTTTGCGCTATCTCATCAACAGCTCTAGTCAAAAATGTCACAAGTTATTTGACTGTGAAGTCCTTACCGCGGCTTTCTCCTCAGAGGCTTTCTCTACCTGCCGCTTGCCAGTTTAATTTATTTTCCTCAGCTGGCAGCTACTGTACCCCAAATCTCTTTCTTGTACGCTGAGTCCTGCTTCAACAAACCCCAAAATATATTCATTTACTCACTGACCAAGCTTACAGTGTTTGGTTTGATGACACACAGCTACCCAAAATATAATTTGTCGCAGTTAAAGATGTTGGAAATCTGTTGTTGTGTGCTTTTATTTCCTCTAGAAGATTACATTTTTAACAGAGAAACACAATAATCACACACAGACTTGTATGCATGTTTACCAACAGCCACTCATTCTCATGCAAATGAAACTTCTCAGTACCAGACTTCCCGGTGAGATGTCGAAGCGTGTGTTTGGCTGCTGTTATCCAGAATAGGCTGCCCTCCAAGGAGGCTGCTGCATGAATATAGACAGTAAAAAGTTGCATTAAGTGGATGGATGGAGTCAGAGAACAAATATAAATGTCAGATAAACACACTGATAAGAAATGAAAGAGTGATTGAATGGCCTGTGGAGTAATAAAACATTTCATTTGATCAACTCCCAGACCAAGTACACAAACAGAGGATACAGACGTGCTTTACTTGAGGAAGGAGCTCTTGCTGTGCGTATTTTACGCTCTTTTTTTTATTATGGAGCCTAAATTTAAGATTCAAGCTGAAACCTATATCCAACAGACAATTTACATTACTAACAAAAGAGAAGACATTTACAATTTTTCACAGTAAGAAGTGCTTTAGCAGTTCAAAAGGGCAGGCGGGGATACGTCTGCAAAGTAGCTGCAACTTTGGATACTATACTGGAGTCCAAAATACGCTTTTAGCTGGTGAAATCCTTGGTCTATCAGAGAATCAGGAATCAGGATCATCAAGTGATGTGATTTCACTGAATTTGTCATTCGTTGCTTCAGCTTTCGGGTTGACTCTGGTAAACTTTCTTTTGGACTGACACTACAGCACTCTACGGTACTCTACACTACTCTTTTATGCTGTCAAACATAAGGCCCGCAGGCCAAAACTGGCCCACCAGAGGTTCCAATCCGACCCGTGGGATGATTTCGCATAGTGAAAAATGTGTAACTTCTATTCAAATTTGTCCTCTGGGGGGCGCATACAATCAAATGGCTGATGGAGTGCACCTGAATGACGCTCCAGGACTTTTATTTCTATGAGGGGGAAAAATAATATTTGCAGTTTGCATGATCTGGTCGAATTTCCTAGACTTTTTTAGAGCACCTCAAGATCCACATCATGCATGTGCTTACCATACTTGTGGGTGCGTCATAGGTACGCTTCTTTACTACTTACACTAGCACTACTGTGTCTAGATGACTGGGAAACCTGTGTACTTGGTGTTTTCGCAGCAGGTTTCAGTGCTTAAAGAATCTCATATTTGGCCCCACTATGAGACTCATCATGGTGAAAAATACAACAGCAGTTTATGTAAAAAGATAGTTCATGTAATGTGAACATTTTTAGAATGTACTTGTACTTTTTTTGCGCTAAAACAAAGGGAAAAATTTGCAGTTGTCGTTATTTAGAGGGTTATTTTGTTATGATTTTACTGGTCCTGCCCACTTCAGATCAACTCAGGCTTTTATTTGGCCCCTGAACTTAAATGAGTTTGACACTCATGTGTTAATGCTAGCTGCGTCTTTGTATGTGATGACGACTTTTCAGACTTATAAGGCTTGAGGACTTTTTTTTACTCCCCTGAGAATACTTGTACAAGTTTTTCAAGTTGCAGTCATGTTATCCTCTGAAGAATCCTCTGTTATCCTCTGTCTTGTCAGCTCTCTGTGGCTGCGCTTGTTCTTCTTCTCTGCATTAAATAATGGATCCCATACTGATGTTTAAAGGCATGTTTTCAGTTTATAAGAGTATTCACTAGCAAGGACCACGCCACACAAGGATATAGGTTTGAACATTTAATGAATTAGTTGTGCGTAGTGTGCCCAGCGACTCAGGATGGGGGTTCCGTCTCAGCGTTATCCTGCCAGAGCTGATCTTGACCACAGGCTGTACCTGGAAGTGGACAAGGGCATAGAAGAAGCAAGCACAAGTTGAGTAGGAGAGGATAAGGAAAAAGGTTAAGTGCAGTAGAGTAAGGTGAGGGACGGTGGGTTAAAGAATCACGGACAAGCAGTTTGAGTAGGCTGGCTACGTTTAAGTCGGCTTGTCAGGTGATTGAAGGTGTGGTTTAGGGGTGGTCCTGCTCCTGAATTTAAGTTAACACCTTAACTTCTTATATTACATTTAAAGCTGAAGTTATGCAGTTTATTATCTGTTTAGCTGATTAAATGTATCAGTAATCAATGACAAGTAAACTATCAAAAAAGTTGTAAGATACAGCCCTGCTCTCTTGCATGTAAATTAGTTTGTGTGCTGCTGGAAAATATAGAATTTAAAGCATCTGCACTCCACTCCAGTGAGTATGCTGATCTATTTTTTAGAGATGGCCCAATGAGAAAACTAGAAACACTAAGAAAAGTTTGTTATGGAAGACCAGTATTTTTCAAATCAATTAAAACAGGAAAATCCTTATGCACCAGACTTAAACCAGCGATCTTGCTCTCTATGTAGAATCCAAAGCCAGTGCAGTACTTCCCTTTCCTGCCAACACAATCTTTTGGAATGTCATCCAGTGTCATGAACATCCGGCCTGTTAACACTTCCTGAAAGATGTCACTCTGTGATCGCTCTGAACACAAGCCCATTCAACTTGTGCTCCCACCATAATGAGCATGCATGACCTGCTATACCAGTGGAGCATAGTATATGTGCAACAGAGCAGCAGAGACGAGGCCAGGCCGACAGCTGAGACTCTGACGCCGTATGCTAAACCACATGGGCCATGGCACAGCACATGCCACAGGGAAGTAAGCAGAAATAAACACTATGAATATATCTGAAACTATACCAGGGCACTTTGAGATATCTTAATATGTCTAATGCTTTTTGATCGCTTTATGCAAACTATCTTTTAGTACTCCTTCAATATTTGGCCAAAACAGAAGATGCAATGTTTCTTCACCTTGCCCACCCAAAAAATATTAAATAGTATTTAATGATATATGTGAAAAGAACCTCTTTTTGAACACTCCCCCACCATAATCCTGTGATAATTTCTGCAGTAGCTGAACTCTCTTCAACAGACAGTAATATTTTTTTTCCCAAACAGGCTGTTTTCAAGGACAGATGATCTGTGCCCAAGAGTGCTTCCATGACAACTTCATTGATAATTAAATTCACTGAATTGGTGATAAAAAAATGTGTGCTGCAAAGACTGCTATTAGCAGGCAGATATAAAAGCCCTTTTATCATCTTTTCCATGTACATGATCACATCCAATGCCAAATGCACAAGGACGACTAGGAAAGTAATTGCTCTGTGATCTTCTTTTCAAAAGTAAAATCAAATAAAACTAAATTATAGACACAAAGGACTACATACTGCACATGCAAGACTTGAATAGACGGAAGCAAACAGAAATATGAAGAAATATTTTTAAAAATGGGGCTGTTGTCCTATCAGGAAATTAAAAGTTTGCAAACTCATTTACTTTGTCATTAACTATGGAGATTAATCAACCAGCTCTCCATGACCTGGTTCTTCAGTCTTGCAGTCTGAGTTGAAAGTTGTTTGAAATCAGTATTAAGCAGGGCATAGTGTAACATAGTTTTCATCTCATAGTCTGATCACATTTCTAACTGAAGATCCATCCATCCATCCATCCATCCATCCATCCATCCATCCATCCATCCATCAGGTAGCTCAAATGCTCATCCAGTCAGAGTCACAGATCAACATGCCAGTTAAAGCAAACATAAATCAACTATGAAGGAACCAAAACCAAGTCTGTATACATAAGTCAACTGACTGATCAAACTCTTTACAGTATGTTAAATATTACTTTTTGGTGTATTGCAGTGAAATTGCAGTGAAACTGAGTTCCATGCATTCATGATCCTCAGAGGATGAATCCTACTGTTTTTGGTGGTGCTCTGACTTTCCTTTAAGTGCAACAGTTAGGTTGTTTGAGGTTGATGTTGTTATTATAGTTTTTTTTCTTTAATGTCTCCTCAGCTACAAGCTGGATTGCCTCATATTTTAAATATTCAGTGTCTTCAGAGGATGAATCTTGTAGACTTAGTGAACCTCTTTTTGTTTTGTGCAAAACCACAAGGCAAAATTTTGGGTGTGAAGTATTGCAGTGATATTTTATGCATATATTCATGGCTCTCTGAGGATACATCTTGCAGACTTTGGTGGTTGTTTTATACTATAGTAAAACTTTGAAATTGTTGGAGAATGAGGTTGTCCTTTGAATAAAATGTATCTCCGCATTTTTGGACTGGATTGCCACAAATCATAAACCAGCAGTCAAGGTCTTCAGATGATAAATTCTAAGGCCTGAGGTGAGCCTCTTTCTGTTAGTTTTGTGCCACCTTACAGTAAACAGACACAGGGATATAATATGTCTTGCTGACTTCATTGGTACTCTAACTTTCACTTTAGTGCCTTTTAAAGGTTTTCTGAGATTGGAGTTGCTGCTTTGGTAAAATGTCCCAATAAGTACAAGATCAGTTGCCATGTAATATTGTACAGATATTCCAGGTCTTTAGGGGATGAATCAAAGTCACTTGGGTGAACATCTTATTTTCTGTTATACCACTTTAACATAGATTCTTTTGAGTGTAGGCTGTTTGATATTTTGAACTGATACATGGATAAATTCATGGTCCTCAGGGGCTAACCCCTACCAGCTTTGTTAGTCCTCTGACATTCAGATTCAGATTCAGACAACTTTATTGATCCCAAGAAGGGCAATTCATTTATAGCTTACCATACAACAACCATACAACATTTAACATCTACAACAAATCCATCATAATATACATGCTACAAGTCACAAGTCAAGCATTGGGTCTGTATATGGGACTAGAGGATCTGTGGTGGACAGCAATAAGTTAATGTAATGAATGAATAACAGTAAGATATGACAATGATTTTTAGACAATATAATCTCTTGTCATACCAATGTTATTTAAGATCACTAATACTGCTGTCTGAGTTTAAAAGCCTGATAGCAGACAGGATAAAATATTTTGAATACCGATAAGTTCTCCTCACGGATGTATAAAAACAGCGAACTGAAGGCATCAGTACAAACCCAGTAAGAAGGACATGTAATGGCTGGCTGATAATGTTTTTAGCTTTCTTCAGCACCTGGTTCTCCCAGAGGGAACACAAGTCTCTCTGTTTAATTCCTGTAATCTTGGAGCAAACTTTTATAATACTCTGCAGGCTGTTCTTCTCTTTGATAGGTAAGCCATCGAACCAGCAGATAAAAGAAAAGGTTAAAAGGCTTTCAATAAAAGAACAATACAAGTTACTTAAAATCCTCTGTTAGTCCTATGACTTTAACTTCAGTGCAACTCTGAGGTATTCCTGAGATCAAGGTTGTTCTTGATAAAATGCTTCTACAGATATGGGCTGTATTTCTATATAATTTTGTACCTACATTCAGGTTCTTCAGAGGATAAATCCTAATGACTCCAATGAATCCCCCTTTCTCTGTTCTGTTCCACCATGAGGTCAACACTATTGGTGTGGAGGAAGATGTCTTAAAAACTGTTGTGTGGAATGCAGTGGTATTTGGTGGATACATTCATGGTCCTCAGAGGATGAACCCCACTGAATTTGATGGTCCTTTGACTTCAGTGCCACCATACGGGTGACATCTTTAGTTTTGAGTGAAAACTCAAACATGCTATTGGATTGATTGCTGTAGATGGTGATAGAGGTATTTTATGCTTCCTCAGGGATAAACACAACAATTTTTTACCTTCTAATTTTTAACCACTGCCTTTTTGAAGTCAACATATTTTGACACTACTAAATTTCCTCTTTTTTATAGCCTTTGAAATTGTTGTATAAGTCATTGCTTTTTACTATTATGCTCCAAAATGTAAAGCAAACAAGCTGTTGGGCTTGCAGGGAACTAGACCTTTTTCATTCAGTAATTTTTCTCTGTACTTGTCTGAAGAAGTTACTCCCAGCCTTTCCTTAACCAGAATAACCTCTGAGCCGTCTGCCACAGTGAACATGAGGCGGTAGCTGCATCAACTCCGCAAGACTGCAAAGATGAGGGCAGCCACATGAGACAATTTGCCTCAGTCTTATACACCCACTGTTGCAGCACTAATATGCTGTCATCTGATGCAAATCCATGCTGCTTATACAACAGTATATGTATTTTTACATACAGTGGAAGCTGTCTTGTTATCTTAAATCTCAGATGATTGTAGTCTTTTACACCACAATAACATGTTTGTTCTGTAAGCATCTTAATGTGTTTGCTGTCCTTTAAATTACCATATTCAGATCCAAGCATGTTGAGAGCTGAGTACAGAATACAGCAATCAGCATCTATTACTCTGTTGATACTGAAATATTTACAAGATCTTCCGTTGCTCTTGCATGAGTGGAAACCGTGACTCCTGAATGCACCATAGTGATTCTTTTGTTGGATCCTGATTGGTTTATAAGACCCTGCACAGTTGGTGTCATAGATACACTCGCTGTCTGGCAGTCCTGTAATCTTGCCACATGTTGCCATCTGGCCGAGGCACGGCGCCAGCTCTGCCAGCCTGGAGGGAGCCTGCAGACGTGCTGCCCCGACCTCACTGCCGAAACAGCTGAGGTTTTGGACGCCCAAGCCCGTTTTGGCTCTATTTGGGAGAGCCTGACACATGCTAAATTGATTAAGAGTGTCTAAGTGGTAAATGCAGGCTGGCAGAGTCTGATGGAGATGATCTGACTGGCTCAGATTTACTCTTAAAGGCACAAACTGCACCCTTCCAGTATCTGTCATTTCTTTTAATTGATATACTTTGACAGGCGGTTAAATAAATCTGAGTGGCACCCTGCAGTTTGTGTGTGTCAAAAAAAAAAAAACTTTTTCGTAGTTGCAAACCCTTAAGGAATATCTGGTGCAGTAGAAACTTGATGCTACGTTTGCAGAAAAGTGTATTTAGCATGCTGCATGAAGCCCTTTTTGATGCAGAGGCTTAGAAATGTAGGCTACATGCTTATTTGCAAACTACGCACTTATCACATGCTTGGTGCACCTCTAGCAGAGGGCAATTTTCTTCCATGGAAAGAGCAAGGTTTAGGATAGCAGGGAATAATTTTCTCCTCTAGATACACGCACACACACACACACACACACTCACACACACACACACACACACACACACACACACACACACACACACACACACACACACACACACACACACACACACACATGCAAAAAACACAGTCCTCTTGCAACCCTTAAACGCTGCAACACAATGGTGCTCTGTTAGTAATGCAGCTTTAGATCTTTAGCATGGAAACAGGGGGCGCTTTGTTGCTGCTTCAGACACTCTTTGATTTCATTCCCACATATCCCCTCATGTGAGAATAATTTTAATCATTGTTTCCTTATTAGTCTGTGTGTTGTGTGTGCGTGTTTTGATGATTTTACCCCCCCCTTTTGCGTTTTTGATCTCCATTTTGACGGAAACTTTTGTCAATTTAAGCCAGCAAGCTCTCGTTTCAAGTGGGTTTCAGAATATGGCATGCTTATTCGCTCAGTCTGATACCCCCATTATATATCACATGATTTTTATCTAGCTTGCCTCCTCCTGACTGGCCATCCATCATGAGGCTTGGCAGCTCTGCCTTGATCCAGAAATCATACACAGATCACCTGCGTAGTGAGAGAGGTGGCAGGCAATCCTTCAGTTAAGGCCAACAGTCTATCCATCTCTCCTGACGTGTGCAGGAATAGGGAAAAACAAAGTTACAGTAAAGATCATATGTATGTCTGATGTGAAACTTGTGGGTGAGAGAGGATCGTTAGGCACAGGTGCATTTCCCTTGACCTTTGGACATTTGTATTTTCGCTCTTTATTTTTTTAAGCCAGTGACAGGAGTCTTCATCTTGTGTTGGCACCTGTAGGCAAAGTGATACCTCTTCTTTCTTTGCTGATCTTATCCTGTAAATACCAAAATAGTGTTTTTGCTCTGGTATTTAAGACACAGCCTATCTTTGCGTTCAACAATGTGCATTTCCTATGCAGTTGTGTGGCCCCTTTAAGTAACATGTGTTATCCCCACCCTGCCATCTACTTTTACGATCAAAGAGCACACCCTGTTTGTGTTGATAGTTGTGCGGTACCAATTCGCGAGCCATAAGGTGCATTTCGACCAAGAGTTTCGGGGTCTTTCAGCCCCCAAAACTACTTAACCCTGAACTAAAAGGTTCTCTGCCCCCCACTCTTGTCTGCGTTACGACCATGGGGTCGAAGCCCCGGGTAGATTGTGCAAATCGGGCCAGTGATGTATGGAGGAAAAAAAAGTCAAGGCAGTACACCACCAGACCAGTAGAGGGCAGTATGTCAAAGACGAATGCCATTCATCACAGATGACACCACAAAAGAAGAAGGACAGGCAGGTATCACAACAGTTAGTCTGTTTGCATGGAGGAGACTCAGCTCGTGCTGTTTTAGATTTTGCTATATTTCATCACAGATGGATTCACTGAATCAACACGGGAGAGGAGATAAGCGCGAGTAGCAGAGACAATTCAACACGGCTTTAAAATCCTTTTTAACCCAAAAAGCCGTGGCAGAGATCGGCCAGTGCTTTGGTTTAAACAGCGACCCTGTTAACTGCCGACTTTCAGCCGGATGCATCCCTCATAAACGTCTTTAGACGAGCATTAAATATCTGATGAGGATATTGAATCTTAAAAATCCCTGTGTTTCAACAACTGTGTAAACTCCACAAACACCGTTACATTCAGCTGAAGGTCTCCAGTTTACAGGGTCACTGTTAAAACCGTAACACCGGTAGAGACACATTTACGGTGGGCTGAGAGAAGACTACTGTTACAAGCTGCTAAATCAAGTGAATCACAGCTCCTTCTTTTGAAAAGTACACAAACATACAAAAAAGATAGAACTAAGTAAAGAAGGAGAAATCAAGCGAATCACAGATGTGTGTGATGTTATTATGGATGACGGGCAAAATAAACACACTGCGGTTAATCTACCAATCAGACATGTTCAGCATTGCAGGCCCTGCCCCCAAAAGCTCCAGGGCTTTTTGAAAAGTACTACCCCCCTAGAAGGGGCTTTTTAGGGGGGAGATTATCTACCCCTGTACTAAATTTAGACCGTAGTTCCACCGGTCAAAACGCACATAGTTCAGGGGCAAAGTCCCTAGTTCCGGGATAAAGTTCCTCCGGTCAAAAAACGCCTATAGGTACAAAATACCTGGCAACAGTTGTAGAAGTTTTCACCCCATCACTCTTAAACTCAAAGGAAAAAAGTGTCTTCTTTTCCTTCACTGCCCAGTTTGTGCTTCACTCCAGACACGTTTGTGTGTGTTTTTGTGCAGCTTCCAATTTCTCCCGTGCCCCCCCCAAAAATTGCCACATTAGCTCCAACAGGCTCGGTGACACACAACCTCGAAGTGATTTATTTTGGCCAATCAGCTGAGTAAATCTGATTGGAGGCCTCTGAAGCATCTTTAACACTCTTTATCGGCGGTGTCAGAGTTCCTCTGCACAGCTTTGCGAGATCCATTTGGCCCCATTCTGCTGTTGGTTGACAGTCTTTTGAAAAGCCTTCCTCGAGGTTTCTTTGGCAAATGGTGAGGCCTTGGAGGGAATGCGCCTTTCCTCTGAGTGAGTCTGAAATCCCTTCTGCAAATTTTTCACACACACACACACACTTATTTTCTTCCTTTTTTTGCTTCTCCTGGTATGTTTGAGGATATTTGGCCTCGTGAATAGCGTGTGATGTTAGAGTTTTGGCTGTAAGAATAGAAAAGGAATTCAAAATCCTCTTTTTAACTTTGATGAAATTTAAATGAATCTGGATTTCTATGGACTCCAAGGTTTGAGAGCTCACCATTGTATGCACCATATTCACTCTTCTGATTCTCAGGTGCATAAGGCTTTCCTGATTTGGGGTTTTGAGACTTTTCAGAATTCTTAACATACACAAATAAACCACATCAACAAAATCCCCTTTATGAAATCCAGATTAGCTAAAAAACTGTTTTTTGTGTTTCTGCATGCATATTCTGCACATCTGTGTCGTGTATTCACCTGAAAGCAGTCTACTGTTGTGCATATGCAAGCAGGCTTTGCTCACGTCTCCTATGTCATTTAACTCAAACACTGGGAGTGTCTCTCCAGTCCTGTTTCCATGTGTGCATATAGATCAGCCTGGCACACACGCCTCTCCCAGCGCTGTGTGACCTCCATAGATGCCCTCTCAAGTCCCGGCAAGAGCGCTTGGGGAATGAGAAATTAATTGCCAAACAATGCATAGCTCCCATCCATTACGGATCTCATCATGTCAGATAATATCGAAGCATTACTGGACGTCTGGCTGCATACGTTATAGCAACCCCCCAACCCACACACACACAGACACACACACACACACACCACCACCACCACCATTCCTCAATTCTCCCAAACCACCGTATCCCAGTCGCTCTCTCTGATGGATGTGTGGGTCCAACACAAAGGCTCCATTAGATTACTGGACTTTAATCTGCCTTTTTTTTTTCCACCACATCATTATACTCAACAATGAGGACAGGTGTAGCAGTGTGACAGGAGTGTATGACACATGTATGTGTGAATTGATGAGCTCTTGGGCTGTGTAGATTAAGCCATTATGTAGATAGTGATGTTACGGAGTGATGTTAACATTTGCGGACAAGCAGAATTTCTCAAGTTTCTTCAAGTTTTTTCTGCTTTTATTTTGAAAGGGTTTAGGCGATGTTGGTAAACATGCTTTAATGTTGGCATCAAATTCAAACATAATTAGAAAAAGCCAAGTTAAAGCTTTTGGCTCCAGATGGGAAAATGTCCAAAACTGAGCCTCTTAACGTTAGCTCAAATGTTGCTGTTAGCATAGCTTTTGAGTTACGTTGGTTTACGTACTTTTCTGGTGATACTTAATTTGAACTTAAATTATTTGTTCTTCTATAAATAAAGCACTGGCTTCCTGTTTAATGTTTTTAGCTATTCAATTTGGTTAGCATTTTTTCAAGGTCCATTTCAGTGTAGTTTCTCCCAGACATATCATAGATGAAAAATGTAAATCATGAAGCCTGAATTAATACTCATTTAGCTGATTTGACTTCCAATGTCATGACTTCATGACTCCTGGTATTGGCGCTGAATCATCATATTGTTACTTGGACAATGTATCGTAAAATATCATATCGTATCGTCTCACATCGTTCTGTGCTGTAAGGCATCATAACTTACCCCTGATTTCAACCTCTAGTTTGACTGATCTTGGTCTACCTTCTTTGATGTTGCCATCAAATTGTTAGATTTGAAATTATCAGAAATTATTTCAGGATAAAGATATTTAGTCATCTATTGGTTACTGTTAAAATGTTTCTAATCGTCATTTAATGGTCATTTCTATCTATTTCCTTCAGAAAAAATGTGGTTTTATTATTATTTATTAGACCTTTATTTTACCGGGTAAAAATGTTTGAGATTTACAAACATGACCTGACCAATAGGCGCCAAGAGGAACACATACACACACAGACATATAAACATAAATAGAACAAAAGTGAACAAGTAGCAAGCAATGTGCATGAGGTGTAAAAAATATTTGTAAATATGTGTATCTAGTAAGTAAAGTCTGAAGTGGCAGGAGCAACAGTCAACTAAAATCTGTTGAAGTTTTAGCTTGAAGGTTGTGAGTGGAGTCAAAGTTGAGAGTTTGAGGGTGTTTTGTAAGTTGTTCCAGTTGTTAGCTGCTGCAAAACGAAAGGAATCACGTCCGAAAACAGTAGAAGTACCAGGGATGATGAACTTGTTGTATTCACTTGACCTAGTGCAATATGAGGCTTGGGTGATGTGAAGAAGAGAGGACAAGTAGGGAGGTGTCTTGCCCAGGATTGACTTGTATACAAAATGAAGCCAGTGGTGAAGCCATGAGGTATGAAGGGAGGGCCACCTCACCAATTTATAAGTTTTAATGTTAATGTTAGCTGAATGTTAGCACTCCACCAGTCTATAGAGGTTCTCAGTCATCCAGGTCCTGGTAATTCAAAGTGTTTTGAGGTTGTCATTAAGTTTAAACAGGGTTCACATCTGGCCCAGAGTCCATCTTAACCAAACCTTTCAAACTGGTAAAACTGCAATATGATGATTGGTTATATCAAGTCAGTATTTCCACTTTCCTGTAGCTTCATGTGCATAAAAAGAAGTTCTGACATCCAACCTGACTTTAAGAGAAGCAGACTGAGTTGCAAAGTGAAAGCAGCACTCTGAGATCAAAGTGCCAAATGAAACAAGTATGAGGTTGTAACTTATTTCTTAAACATCCACTCACAGCCATGAGCATGGGTTCCAACTTAACAGTGCTTTAAAAATAGTCGTCCCCGCACTCAGAAATCCCATTTCGCCAGCTATAAACAGAATGGTAGTAGTTAATGGGTGACACCACACAGTCACTGTCCAATATATTCCTCTACAGTCTGCGCAATTGCCGACTCAAGATGTAACCATGCACAAAGGTTCAAATACTAAAATTAGGAAGTAATTGGGTTCAGCACGAGGTTGGACGAGCGACTTCTCCGTCTGATGCTCATTTCATTTTTACCCCCCAAAAGCCCTTTTCCACCTCTTTTGATCTTGAGTCTGCAGAAGTTTCTCGCTTGCTCTCGGTGCGGGAAATGGCAAGTCATATAAACCGGATTCATTTCATAATAGCAGAGCAGGTTTTTACATTTCTCTCTCCTCTCTCTCCTGGAGCGAAGTAGAGTGGGCTTATCTAATTGTGGGAGCCACGAGCCCTGGGATACAGAGAGAGAGAGGCTAATTAGTTAGAAATTAATGCTTTGAAATGCAGCACAAAGCTCTGTGTGTGGTAGAAACAGACTTCATATGTTTGGTGAGGGTGGGGGAGGTTGGTGTAATAGAAGCAGAGTGTAAACGATGAGAGGAAGCTGGAGCACCCACAGAAGTTTGCTCCTGTCTTTTATGAATGGAAAGGTCGTCTGCTTTGGTTGGGGAACATTTTTAAGCCTCTTAGCTTAAAATGATCAAATATCTGAAACCTTTCAATTGATTTAGGATTTTTAATCAACTTTTCTCTCCTGAAAAGAATACTTTGATCCTTGAATATATAAAGAATAAGGTAAGCTGGGTTTTAAGTCAGCTTTATTGAAGTATTTTCACAAAGTCCTGTGATTTCACAATGTCTTGTAAATAAAGATGGACAGTCCATTCCCACCTGAACAAGTGAAGCCAAATGTATCACCTGATAGGCGCTTACATATTGTGCTGGTGACTCTTGTTTCCTTTAGCAGTTTCTACCCTACTCTGCCAATCCGACCTACACAGCACTGCAGGAGCTGCATTTATTAACAGGGCTGTCAGTCAAGGTCTTATATGACTTTTTATAGCTTCAAATAACTTGTCAAAACCAAACTTCTTAGAAAAATGACAATTGGCCATAAATTTGTCAAGATAAGAATTAACTGTAATGGCTGAAGCCATGTTTAGGAATAATTTATGTGATGATTATTTTGATTTTTAAGCTTGATACATGTCCCATCTGTCAAAATGGAGAGGGCAGGGTAATGAGCTATACTGCAGCCAGTCAGTAGTTGGAGCTCAAAGTGTTTTGGCTTCATATTTGAGAGGCTGTTGTATCATACATATTTTTACAGTCCATGCAAGGCAAGGCAAGGCAAGGCAAGGCAAGGCAACTTTATTTGTATTACGCATTTCATACACAAGGGCAACTCAATGTGATTTACATTAAAACATTAAAAGCATTGGAAACATTCAGATAAGCATAAAAGAGCACATTTCAAATGACAAATATAATACAACAGAAAAGAAAAGGAAAATTACAAATATATTAAAAATAAAATAAAATTTGCATTTAAAACAAGTTAGAATAAGCTAAATTTGGAAGGCAGTGGCAAATAAAAAAGTCTTAATCTTTGATTTAAAAGAGGTGAGAGTTGGAGCGGACCTACAGCTTTCAGGGAGTGTTCCAGATATGTGGTGCATAATGACTAAATTCTGCTTCACCATGTTTCGTTCTGACTCTAGGGACTGAGAGCAGACCAGTACCTGATGACCTCAGAGGTCGAGGTGGTTCATAAAGTAACAGCAGATCAGCAATGTATTTTGGGCCTAAACCATTCAGTGCTTTATAAACCATCAGCAGGATTGCAAAGTCTATTCTCTGACATGCTTCCGACTACATTCTGATTGGTTATAGTTTAAGTGCTGTTTCAGTAGACATTAAAAAATAGACTCTTAAAAGCTGAAGAGGAATTTACAATCCAACATAGTGTCTCTTTTTTTGTGGTCTAGTGAAAAGTATATAAAGTTCTGTTATATTTTAAAACTCTTAACCAACCTTCCATTCAAATCTCCTGTAAGGTCACAGACAAGTCCCTCCGAGCATACCAAAGTCTTGTTCACCTCTTTGGTGCTCTTGAGCCCAGTGTTTTTCTCTCTCTTTATCCTGCTGGATAGAAAAGGAAAGCTGGCAAAGCAAAACAAAATGTCCTTGTGTTGTCTCCAAGGCGATAGTGCCGGCAGACTGTGGCTGCTGGCTTTATTTTTCTTTCCTTTTTTTCATGCTCGTCTCATGGAAAAGATATACAAGTTTGTTCAAGGACATTTTTTTCCTCCTCTCTGCTCCTGCTCTCTGTCTCTTGCGTGTGTCTTTGCAGGCATATTTAACATGCTGTGAGTTGTAAAATAATTCAACACTGGGCTCAACGGGATCAACTGGAAGCATGGAATTACATTCTAGTCATGGTTCCTTGTGACTTTGAATTAACCTCCTGCTGTTATTGTGATTTCCTTGAGTCATATTTCTCCGTAATGTCAAATTACTTCTAGTAGCTAGACACTGATATCATAACTTTTATTATAATTATTTAAAAAGTGATTGGTAAACTTAATTCATCGTACTGTCTTTCATATTGAGCAAGCAAGTTGGAGATTTGAGTTGGTTTAATGGCGGCCTCAAAAGTAATGCCATGTAGAATTGAATGAAAGGAGAAACAGTATGTCCTTTCTCTAACAGCGTACTTTAAATACACGGAAACAAATTGTTCATTCTAGTTCTAACATACCTAGAGTGAGGCAGTTCTTGGTCTGGTGTGACATGTAGCTTATGACAGCTAATGCTAGCTTACATTAGCTAAACGCAAAGTTAGATGGTATGCTAGTTGGCTGCTTCTTTGCGTTTGCTGTTGTAAAAGGAATAGTATCTCATTTTTTAACATCCAATCAGTTTGATGTTAAAATTTGCCAGCTAGTATTTTAAATACATTAAAAAAAGACTAAAGCTACGTCCACACGGACAGATATTTCCAAAAACATATATTTTTCTCTGTCTTTCAAAAACCATCCAAGACTTTTTTGAATATTTCTCTGTCTACACTACAAACAGTGAATGAAAACACCTGCATAAGCATGCCAAGCCAGAAAGTTGACCAGTCTGTCATGTCAAATACCATAAAAGTACATTGTGCGTATATGTGTTGAACATCTTCTTTAGCGAGCATCAATTGTTAACAGCATTCTTTAAACTGAATTATAAACTATTGAGTGTAATATATTTATTCATTCTTGTGGTGGTATGATGATAAAGAACAGGGAGGTCTCCTTCTAAACATGCAATTAAACCTAACAGTACTGAGCAGACAGAAACAATCCAATAGCCCACCATCTTAGCACATGTGCAAAACATACAAACAACAATTGCCACGCAGATCCCAAAAACTTTAGGAAATTAGGAAAAATAGGAATTCCTTTTTCATCTAATACAGGACCAACATAAACGTTTTTGACCATCAGTTATGGTGGTGTGAGAGTTTCTTAGTAGCCTGGTCTTGTGGCCACAGTGGCTGACTTAGAGTAATGGAAGGTACCAGAGGTAGCAAATGAGCCTCTTGTTTGGTAACGTGTTTGCGCACTTACGTTGTGTTACTTTTTTTTTTCCTGTGGCAGGCTTGGATAAAGTTGATGAAGGGAAAAAAGGAGTCACAAATGAACTCACTAAAAATATCTGCTCATAACATTATCATTTTCAAATATTTTCAAACATGATTTTACCCTAATTGCAATAAGAAATCTGTCCAACAAAAAACAGATACACCTGAATTACAGCAAATTACCCCAGAGTCTAGAGCACTCTGTAATAGTATGCTTTATTACCTACACAATGTTTCATTTGCACAAAGGAAATGTCATTTCTTGAGGTTGCTACTTTTGATTGGACTCACCTAAAGCCCTACAATTTTGCACCTAATTTCTTTTGATGTGTACGTCTAAAACTATGCTTGATCCGGCACATTTTTCTGTGCAGTTCACCTCCTCATATCAGTCAGCAATGTATGCAGCTCAAGCAACAAACTCCCACAGCAAAAACCTCTCACAGTCAGAGATGCTCCTGCATCAGCTGTCCCGACCAGTACAATAATTCCCTTATCCTAACAGCACCGTCTGCACCCCTTTTTAGCCAATTGCTTATCTAAGCTTGTGCCCTGTGACCTTTGCTCACCTCAATATGTGCTGTGAATTTCCATGATCAGATTTCCATAAGGTGCTCTAATGGCCTCCTTTACAATATGCACTTTAAGCACCACTGTCTGATTTCAGTTATACTTCAATTCATGGCTCTATCTTTTACATACAGTCGGTGGGACCCGCTCAAGGAGGGTTATCATTACTTGTGCTAAAATATAGACGCATACATAAGTTATTTCATAAATAATCTAATAAATAGACTGGCGCCCTTGAAGATACGTCTTCTTCATATTAACATCATCATTGCTGCTGAGGGATATGATCATTGCAGATGAAGGACTGGGCATGCTGCTGCAGTGCAGATTAATGATGATGTCTAACTGGTTATAGAATGTAAATGGTGATGTCGTGGTGGCTAGTGGAAATGTTAAACACCTATTTGAGCATTCATGTGGTTTTTTAAAGGCTGTTGATGGGTGGTTCTGTCAGATTTTGTTGGTTGATTAGTGTTTGATGGAGTTGATGCCAGTGTTTTCATCATTATACACCCATTTAAAGCCATACTTTCCAAGCTCTTTCATTTGTCCCATAACATTTACTCAAGTGTGCTTTTTTTCCCCTTGTTGTCTTCTACCTGGATGAGAAGTTCTGCAGTTCTACAGCCTGCTTTACCAGCTACATAAGAGTTAAATAAAGGCTCCTCATGTCTTTAGTTCACATTGCAATTCAATTAGATTTGTGTTATAGTCCCACCTCATTGATGTAGTGCCTCCACAGGAGTGTCCATGATACCTGCGGATCTTAAAAACACAACAAACCCTTTTGTTAGAAAGAGAAAACAAGTACTCAATCAACCTGGAACTCTTGCTGTGGCAGCAACCTCTTTAATCAACCTTGCCTGTCGTTGAATGCTGTTAAGCTTTGAATGCATTGACTGCTGATAGTAGTCTGCTCTGTGTCATTACAGCCCGCAGGCATCTGTGCGATTCCCAAACACTAGCGCTAATTTATGCCGTCTTATTTCACCCGCTTCAAATTCTCCATTCAGAGAACGCGTCCAATTGCAAATTGAAACTCAGTGAACTGGATTTCAGCGCTGATGTCTGTTATCTAAGCTCCCCCTGAAAGTGTGACGTCCATTACACCTGCCAACCTAAAATCGACCCTCATTAAATTTTGTTTTGCTCCCCCTTTCATACAGAGATTGGGACCATTTGTCACTTCTGTCATTTTGATTGTATCTCTGCATTAGGCGGAAACAACACCTTTCTCAAATTGCATTTTTTTTTTGCCATGGCTCCAGATTCAGTACATTTGTGAAAAAAGAACTCGTTTAAAGGGTCTGCCTTCTTGGAAACCTCACAGAAATAAGATCATGACTTATTAAAAAAGTGGGTAAAGCATACTAGAGAATCTTTATGTGAAAAGCAATACAAATGTGTTGAGCAAAACAAATACAAACTTTCTCCAAAATGCCACTTTTTTTCAATTTTAATGAAGACATATAAGGAAGTATAACCTTCTTCTGTGTCATCTGACCCTCTGTGACATAACCAAGTCCAACACATTCATAAAAAGCCTGCAGCTAAATTAATTTGAAGCCACAATTTCCCAATCAGGGGCCCAGGGGAAGGAATATGAAGGATGAGTAGATGGGATGATTAATGATGGCGAGTCAAGGAGGTGTGTATTACTTGGGGAAAAAAAAAAAAGGATTGCAGTGCAACAGTGTTACATCCTGGTTTGCTGTGTCGGTGCTATGATTGGCCTCGTCCCCAACAGCTCAGGTGAACTGCGTCATTAGCAAGAACCTACTGGAGGGTAGCCACAGGGAAGACTCGCATCCAGGAAATAGGTATTCCAGTTTGTCCCAGCCGACCCAGAAATAGCATGTAGCTACAACAACCCTGTTATTGACTCGCAGAGATATGCCCTCGTCAACAGCTCTATTTATACTGCACAGATGTAAGTGTGTGTATGAGGGGTGTTAGTGTAATAGCATCAGCAGCGGGGGTCCAATACACGACTCCATGCATGCCCAGTCAAGAAACACCTGCCAGTTCCAATTGATCCTTGTTGACCTGTCTTCTCTTGCAGTGACACATGGATGGGAAGGAAGAATATACCTTTTTCACCTGCAACAAAATTAAATAATCTCCCAGATGTTGACAAATCATGCCTAATTAAAATACTTTTATTTTGAAACTCCTTTTCCAGTTTTGCCAGAATCCATAGGCTCAACATTTCTTGTCTCTCTTTTACCAGAAACGTCCTCTTCTGTGATGGTCTACATGGATACAACAACCATGACAACTAGGACAACTACCCGACCCACCACTGTCACCCTATCAACCACAACAGGCAGGACCACCACCACCAGGATTCCAGCTACAACAACTGCAATGGCCCCATGGCCGCGGACGACCACAACAGTGGCGACCCCAGTCCATACGGTGGTTGAGGGTTTGGTCCCAGAAGAAGATGACGATGGGGCACCACCTTCCTCCAGGCTACCAAACATCAGGGTGGAGTACTGCAACCCGCTGGTGATGATGGATATCCCTTGGCCCAAGACCAAGCAGGGGATGGTGACCAAGATGCCATGTCCACCTGGAACCATAGGTAATGTTGGTATATGCAATGTAAAATATTTAAAGGACTAATATTATTTTGTATGTTTGGCTGGAAATCCTTGAATTTATTGCCACAGTTCATTTACAACATTAATAAACAGAAAAAAAACAGCATTGATGGGTCAACCAAGAAGGGACTGCCAAATCAAAGTACTCTAGCCAATGCAAATACTATATTCTCCAAAACCCAAGAAGTCCAAAATATCCCTTGGAGTAGAAGGCATGTAGGTGGTGGAGGTTGGGAATGCAAGAAAAAATATTCAGGACAGTGTGTCACTGAACGTACAACTCCATGGAGACTTGTTTTTCAAAGCAGTTATGCTTCTTTTGGTTTCATTTTTTCAGTCTACTGGGGTTTTGGAATAATGGGTTTTGGTTTGAAGGGAAACAAGCCGTTAGAAAATGGGTGTTTGGTCCATTGGGAAACGTTTTGGACCATTGGGATCCCAGGATAATGGGCTATTGGAAGAGCAGAAAGGCACCCAAAGAACATTTGTGTTTATTTAAAAAAAAAAAACTGAAGTTAGGCAGACTTTCTTTGAAAGTAAACAAGTGAAAGTGAAAACATAATTTTTGGCAACTAATTACGATCTAAGGCACAGTGGAAATTGTTGCCAATCAGCTATAATCTATGATGTCTTAACCACCAATAAAATAATGAACAGGATATATTTCTTAAGAGCAGTGTGCTGCACTCATTTGTTAGTCAGAATATTAATTATCGGGTAGTAAACAAAAAGCTGTCACAGTGTCTGAAATGTTTCAGAGAAATATCTAAAGCAACCTTATAGGTACCTTATAGGATAAAGAATAAGAAAGGGAAAGGGTTTTAACTAGAGATAATTCATTGCTAACCAGATGTCCATCCCATCTTAAACATTATTCATGCAAGCCATTAACTTGTGTTCATCCTCATGTACATTTTGATCCAATAAGGTTAACATGTCTAACCATTCAGGGCTTATCTTAAAGAAGTTTTGTGGCAGGTCAAGTATATCAATATATAACAATAAGTGTTTTGTTAAGACATGGAAAACTTTGCTGTTAAACATCCATGTTGTTTCTTTATTCCATCCCCCTGTGTGAATGTCAATATTCTCATTGGTTGACACTGTCTACTGAGCCGTCTCTCTGCCTTGATGTCGGCCGCTGGTGTATCTTTTTTGTTTATGTCCACATTCCCCCTCCGCACCCGCTTCCTTCATTCCTTTCCTCCCTCCTCACTCTTTTATCCCTCAGTCACTGATGAAAGCATACAGCCAGCTTAGCTTTGCACCCATATGGATACTAGCGACCAGTGCCCCACCACACACGGTCATATTTACCTTCTGTCTCTCAGGACACAATTGTAATTAATTAGTGCCGAAACACATTTGTGCGTAGCGCTTCAAATGGGCCGTTGTTTATCAGGCATCGGGCCATTTGTTTCTATATGCAACTACAGCTCTGTCTTTGTAAAAATACTTAGAGAATGAAGTCATGTGTGCATTAAGATACAATTGATGCTGTCTGCTTTAAATATAAAAGCTTTATCTCTGAAAGTAAGGATATCTGTTCTGATTTTGCAGCAGTTTATTTTGTAATGAGACCCAGCCACAGAGGGAAGTATTGGATGAAAATAGAAGGCAAGAACAGAAGCTTGAACTTAACTAAATGTAACCTAGAAACCTTAATGTTGTAGATTTGTGCTGTCAGAGAGTGTTGTTCCATAAATAAATCAACTCAATGGTGGTACTACTTTTCCGCAAACCCAAAAGAAAAGGTAAGCATATATATGAAAACGGCAAAATGTTCCTTCTGCTAGTGAGTTTTCTGAAAACCTTCTTTATGATTTTTAAAGGCAAGTCACCTTAGATTGAGGAGTGACATCGTACCCTCAAATCTGGCTCGAAGCAGCTCATTTCATCAATCAGCACACAGACTCCACACATACACTCGTACGTGCAGCCTTCATTAACGGGCACCACCAGCACCCGTAGAGACCTCACTAACAGCTGTCATATGGCAAGATAAGAGCAACACATGCCCCCCTCCCCACTGTCCCCTCAGCGCTCTCTTCAAAGCCACCGCTCTTCACACGACACCGCCGAGCCGAAACATGTTAGCTTCCTCTGCCACTCTTTGAAAGTTCCTCAAGCTCCCATTTCCATCTACCTCAATTCACTTGCTGTCATTCCTCTCCTCCCTCCCCCCCACTGCTCTCTTTCATGCCCCCTTCCCCTGCCTTTCAGTATAGACGGAAATGCAGAGTCCCTTATCTTATAAACCCATCAAACATAAGGCTGTCCAAGGTGGACCGGGGAAGGAAATTATATGTCAATCAAAATTTATATCTGTTAATGTTGGCCGTCTCACCCTCACACACACACCTTCCATTTAAGTACAAGCAAGGGCGATTTAATGTCAGCTTGAAGCCTTGCTGGTGTCAGCTAGGAGAGTATAGACACAAGTTTATTTGAGGTACATTTAGGAGCAACTGAAAGACATGTTTTGAATACATCCATTTGGGTCATTGTGAAATAAAATATACCCATATAAACTGATTTTTTTCCTGTATGTCTCCAGCATAAATATATATAATGTCTCAGTTATAATCCACAATGTAAAGCCACATTCAACTATTTACTTTTACCCAATATCTGGAGGTTTGTTTGTACAAAAGCCAACATAGAACATTCTAAGATTGTCATTTTCCAAACCACATCTCTGACAGCAGAGACACTTTCCTCATACCAGCTTAATTGACCTTTCCGTGATGAATTCAGCTATGGCAGACTTAATTGGCACCTATTTTGGCGCATTTTCATTCTCATGCCAGAGTTGAACTGTCACACACATGCAGACGCTGTCTGACTTTTAATGATTAAATACAGACGCTGTCTGGGCAAGCTTGGCTGGCCTCAAGTGAAGGAACTTTATTTCAGTCACCACTAGATAAAACCATCCAATTACATTTTTCTACATCCATTAATTTAATCACTTAAGAATTGTGTTTCTGGGGATAGTTTTTTTCTTCTGCGAGTTTTTAGAATTTGGCATTAGTCAAGAGGAGCGAAATTAGTGTGTAGTCCATCACTTTGTAATGGGGAAAAGGGTCAGGAGACTGAGAAAATGTGGCTTAGCTTGATTGTCTTCCATTTTACAGAAACCCACAGACACAAAGAACAGTGGCGATGTTTCAGAAACTGGTACTGGGATGATGGGTTGGCCACATGTTGTCAAGTCTTTGCTGGCTGAAAGGCTTCTACGATAGCAGCTTACAATCATGGGTATCATCACCCTAAAGCATGCACTTTTTAAAAAATCCTTAACTGGGATCATAAAAATCAGAATCAGAAATACTTTATTTATCCCAGAGGGGAAATTCAGTCATTACAGTTGCTCAATACACAATAAGTTATAAAAATACAATAATAAGCTATGTAGAATATAAATACATGGTTGAAGTCCCTGGAGATCAGGAAGAGGGCACTCTGGTGGTCTGTCTGGAGTTTGGCTATGGCAGCGTTGAGAACATTGGACGCTGTAGTCAGGTTGGCAGAGGGGGGATGTAAACAGCTACCAGCACGACATGCAAGATCTCCCTGTACAGATAATATGGTCGCAGGCCAACAGCACTCTCTGTGCTATCCCGGTCTGCCCGGACAGTCTGGAAGCTGTCGATGGAGACGTTGTGGTTGGGAATATCCTTATGCAGCCACGTTTCGGTAAAGCACAACATGCTACATTCCTGAAACTCTGTCTGACTCCTGGCTAGTCCTGTTAGCTCATCCATCTTATTAGTCAGAGATCTCAAGTTGCCCATGATAAGAGAGGAGAGACATAGCTTTTATCTCCTCTCCATAAACCTCTGTCTTCTTATACCAGCTCTATGCCTCCTTTGCCTCTATGTGTCCTAAATCTCCAGAGTTCTGCAGGACTATCCAGCGGTTCAGCCGATGAACCAGCCGGCTTCAGCTCAACCAGCTGAGCATGAGTAAAAACAAAACAAATCAAGGGTGCCAGGCAACAGTAATGCGAGTAAAAGTTAAAGTTGGTGCTTTCATTGTGGAAACAGTCCACAACTCTCACCAACAGAAGACCATAAGAGGTCATAACTTAAACAAAATGCCAGAGAAAAATCCAACAACGTATGAAGAAAAAAGAAAATCAGAAAAGAAGAATGAACGAACAGGAGCGACTGTAACAGGTTGCATGCATGGTTGGGGCATGCGCACAGAAAGAAATGAATTGTATTACAATGAAGAAGACCTAAAAGTTGTTTTTCAAACCATAAACTAGTAAGTAGAATAACAGATGACTGATCAAGTGAAGAGTCATTTCTCATTGAGCTCCAAACAATCTGACTTCTTGTTCCAGAACAGTGAAGTCTCCCTCCTGCTGGCCATTAAATTAATGAAGGTTCATAAAACAAGTCGGATTTTACCAGTGTCATACATTTTGCCACTGACACTCTGTTCTGTACCCCTGAGGGTCTTTTCAGCTGCTCTCCCTGCCTTGGCTTTTCATGTTTGCACATAAAAGAGAGGGGAGGTGTGCTCTCCCCGCCTCAGGCTGTGGCATTCCACTTGGGGACGTGGAAGGGCAGGGAGCTCCCAGAGCAGAGTCATACCACCATTATGTAACTTATTGCATGCAAATAATTAATTATATCGGACGAGAGTGGTTGTGACTGAACTAGTATTGAATCTTGACCCTACAGTTTTTCACCATGAATTATCTTCTCAGTTGCCCATTCGTTTGGAAGCGGTGAAATGCTAACAATTATCATACACTGAATGTTTTTACGATTTGCAAAGCAGAATACAGTTGTAACAGCATTTGAGCATGACATCAAAGACAAATTGGTGCCATGAGAATATTGTGATTATACTTCACTTTTGATACCAAGATGCTACATCAACATATCAACATAACAGCTGATGTATTGTTCTCACTGAACCTCTATCTTTTTTCTTTGTCTTTCCAGGCATTGCTTCATACATGTGCGTGGGTCCAGAGGGATACTGGGACCCACAGGGCCCTGACTTCAGCAATTGTACCTCCCCCTGGGTCAACCTCATCAGCCAGAAGGTACCTACCTTTGTGGTCTAATAAGCAGAAATTGTTCTTTAACAGCTTTGACAACACATTGTGGGGATATTTCTGAGAAGAAACCATCACAAAACACTCTTAAAGAAAACACAAAGCTTAAAGATGGCCTGGAGGATTTGGCACTGAGTTAAGTGTTACTTGGATGTGCAAATGTGTTGTTTTAAACAGAACCTTGCTCTTTTGGCCTTCTTTGAATAACATTTGCCACAGCTTAAGTTGCAAACCAAGGTTGTATGTCATCAAGTTGTACTCAGAGGGTTTGAGTTTTTGTGTTTTCTCTCTGTTTCTCTTTGTTTTTCTCTAAGTGGTCAATCAATGAATGGAGCGTCAACTCAACATGAGTTATGCTTATGTATGCTTGGAGTGGGGGGCAGAGTGAAAACCCGTACCAAACCACCAAAGTCTAATGGGCTGCTGTGTGTAACATCTCATCCAGACCACTTTCTGTCCATCACATGATACAGCAGCTCCTTGCATCCAATAATTCTCAAGCAGAAACCCATTTGTGAGGCTGAAGTCATTAAGCATAAAGCTTCCTATGACTGAATCCGTTATAGAAAGAAATCAAAAGAGGAGAGGGTAACTGCAAGTGAGGATCATGGTTCCGGGTTATGAATTGCAGGCAATGTTGAAAATGTTCTCCCTTAAACTCATAGGACCCTGAGGCGTGCATGTTATAATGCTTATGATCTACTCAGCGGCACCAAGCTCGGCCCATTAAACAAACGGCGGTTTGCAGATATGGATGAGGAATGGCAGTTTGGGAGCATAATAGAAGGAAGGGAAATTATCAGGTGCATTTCTGTGGTGCAGTAAAGCTCAACTACAGGCTGCTGTTTGGATGCATTAAGTAAACAATATGTTTTTTCCATGAAACAGCATCATTGCTTCTGTAATAAAGAATATTTCCCTGTGAATTAAACAGAAAGAAGCGACACAAGTGAGTAAAACAAGCGTTATTAATCTTTTTTTCAAGACGATCCCACCTCTGCAGTGTGCCTGTCCCAGCGGGGACAGGAAGACTTTAATGAAGATGAACGTGTCACATATCTGGAATATTGCACTTTATTTTCTATCCAGAGCCATTGTCCTGTATATGCAGCACTGCTCATTACCAGATGGTTCAGTATTCAAAATGAGAGAGGAAGATGTTGAGAATGAAAAGACAAAGGAGTGACATTCAAGCAGAGCTACTTACGCTGTGTCTGCAGCTCCCCCTCATTAAGATACAAGAGCAGGGTGGGAAAAGAGGAAAACAGCTTCCAAACTCACATCTCCTGCAAACACCTCTATGAAAACCGATTTAAGCAGTATAATTGGCTTCACTAATAAACTGTGGTGGTAGCAGTGATGCCAAAGGAAATCGGTATGGCCCTGATTTAGTAGGTGTCACTGCGGTTTTGAGATTCATCTTACAGCACGGGGGCCAAAAGTTCAAACTTTTAAATTGGCTGACCTTTGAACTCTAAAATTAAATCAAAAGGGTTCTCTGCTTTTAGTCAAGTGGACCACACATTTAAGTCATTACTGAGACCAACAATGGCTTTGTTTTTGAGCCATTTATGTACAAAGATAGGTATGTGACATGTTAAAAAGTCCATGTTACTAATCCCTTTTCTTGTTTTTAAATTCAGATATGTACAGTATATGCACTAAAAGATAATTTGTTTTTATGTTTTGGAGTTGTTGCATACAGCCTGTTTATTTTAAATGTCTAGCAATTAGTGGGAAATGGTTGACATCAAGGGGCACCACTTCACATTAATAGGTAGAGAGAGTCAGGGTGAGATTTAAACTGCAAAGTACAAAGTGGAAGTTTGTGAGCAAACCTTTCAGGGTTTGTGGTGAGTCTCATTAGCTAATAAACAGATGCCTCCGAGGCACTCAAGAAAATATAAGGAAGTTTCCCCTTAGGAAGAAACAGTCAGGTACATCTTCTCAAACCTTACAACATAAACTTATAATACACTGTTATTTGTCCAAACAATCCGCATTGCTGTGTCTGCTTTTTCATATTTTGTTACATTTGCATTTTATAATGATTATTTACCATGGAGCTGGTTGCTAATCTCTTGATTTATAAGATTTAAAAACAATGAGGGAGACAGAAAATAAGTTTCACTCTCAGTTTAAGGTTTTATTAATGACTGGCTGTTAGCTTATTATGCTAGCCATAGCTCCATAAAATATGCACAGATTTTAAAATGCTATCATCGACTTTTGATATTACAACAATGTAAAAACCTGTGAGGTAAATGGCTTATGTTTGAAGAACAAGGGCTTAAGTTAACTGGTTAGGCCTGTATGCTATGGTTGACTTCAATTCTCCACTGCTACAGCTGTCTTTTTATTCTCTTACCATTAGCAGTTTTCAGTGGTGATTTAACATTGGATGGATTATGTATTAAATGTGCTAACTTCTGCTTTTGAATTAAATAAATAGAGAAAGATAGAGTAAATGTGGCGTCTCATTTTAAGCTGCTTGATTTTTGTTAGCTGAACAGAAAATTATTGCTAGCAGGTTCTCAGCTGTAGGCAGCAAACCTTTTGAGCTAACTTCAGCTCCATAAATCAATTATAGTCCCAGATTACTTTAAATGCTTCCAGGTGGCTCATTCAAAAATAAGAACTAAGTGAAATGCTCCCATTTTAATGGCTAAATACATCATGCTAACAGTCTAAGAGTTAAGCTAGCAGTTTCAAGTAAGTCATTTAACACTCATAACCACTTAATAACCCTTGTTAAAGACACTTATTTTTACTTCACACATACTTTGTTTTTAATAAATCAAACAGTATTTTTTCACAGTTTACAGTTAATTTTTTTTTTTTTTTTAATATGAGCTAGTGAATGTGTTTAGCAGGGAAAGCTTTTTCCCCTAAGTTTTAAATGGAGCAACAGAGCTGACAGCATCAGCTTAATTTACGATAGTATTTGCAACCACTGGGTAAAAACTGTATATTTTACTAACATGAACATTTTTTCATGTCGTGAAACAATATGAGGTAAGGTAATGATGCTTTATGTACAACAACTTTACGTCTTAAAACAACAAAAGGGAAAATCAAAAAAGTGATTGATGTTTCTTTTTTCACAAATCCAAAAACAAACACAAAAACTTTTGGACGTTGGAAAAATGAACATGATCCGTCCACTGTGTACAACATATAGACTTTATGGTACAACATACTGTATATACAGCTTCCCCCAAGCTCCAGTGCTCCACATTAGTTTCATAAAGGTGGAAAGGCTATCTGGGGAAATCCCCTCTATAGTTGATTTCATAATTGCTTCCAGATACAATATTGGACCCGGTGAACACTCAGCAGAGCAACGGCTCAACACATTAATTGTGTGCTATGAAGCAGCAGTTTGTGGGAAATGTAAAGGCTAAACAGGATTTATTTTAAGGGGCTACACATATGTGTGTGGCAATGTTTCATCTTTTTTTTTTCTTTTTTAAGTATGGGTTGTTTGTAATAAGTTCATTATACACTTTGCCCAAAAAGAGACAATCTATTTTTGGATTTTTTGCAAAGCTTTAGGGAAATGTTCATCCAGTTCAGAGATTTAAATGTTTTAATAAAAATGTTAATGATGTTTTATCTGTGAATTTCTGCATTTTTTGTGATTTTTGCCTTATCTTTCCTTTGCAGATAAAAGCTGGAGAGACAGCAGCGGTCATTGCCAGAGAGTTGGCGGAGCAAACTAAGCGTAATCTTCAGGCAGGGGACATCACATACACGGTGAAAGCCATGGTCCAGTTGGTGGATCTCCTCGACGTGCAGCTGAGGAACCTCACACCAGGTGGCAAAGACAGCGCAGCACGCAGCCTCAACAAGGTAGTAAAATGAAATATTTCATGAAAAATGTCAAAACTGCCTTTTATTCCCTTTTACTTTGCTTCAAAAGAAAATTCCAACTTGCTGACATTCTAGATAAACATGACCTGCAGGAAAAGTAACCTTTGCTCTTGCTTGTCTGCACCATTCAAATCAGCCTTGGACTTTTCAGAGCAGACCAGAAATGAAGGAATTTTAGGGGAGCAATTTTACACTTTTTTGTTAAGTGCCAATTTAAGCCGACAAATTCGCTCTGGCTCCTTGACCTTTCTGAGTTTCCAAAATTGGAGGCTTACTTTTTTTTTAAACTTCAATTTAGCCAAACCTGAACAGTAGGTTTTCTTTTAATGATCTGTGATTTCACCCAGCGCTGTCAGATAAAATAATATCCATGGTTTTTGTGGTCCAGTGTGTATAAAAACACACTCTCAGTTTCAGGGGATAGCTCAAGCACATCTCTCTCACTCTTGTATCATGTATTATTCTATCAGTTTCACTTTGATGTAGTTAAAAATATGTTATCAATATGACATGCTTGTCAAAAGCACTACATTTGCACCATTTGATTTTCACTAATGGGACAGGATAAGATTTCAGTGGGTTGGATCTGAGCAGTAGGAGTGCAGTTTCTCATTTTAGCTGAACCTGAAGCTAATGCATTTATTTCCCAATTCACAGCAGAGTGCGGTTCAAGGCACTCAGGCAGAGCGAGCAAAAATAATAATTTCTGTGTGCTGAGCAGCCAACAGAAAAGCAAACATCAGTGAAATCCAAAATGTCGGTTGTTAATTTGCTGGAGCAGCTTCACTTGTCGAGGAACACGAACACCTGTTCCCAGATAGCTTTTTTCTGGGATGGATTTTTATTTCATTGCCCGCAACAGACACAGATGTCCCCATTGAGATTTTAGTGCCAGTTTTCTCCAATAGAGAGGGGAGGCAGTAAAGATGGCCAAAAGGCCTCAGAAGGGAATGCAACGAGTAAATTCACGTTGAGGAGCAACTAGAGTTTATAATGCCTCTTGAAAAGAAGGTTTCTCATAAAAAAACTGCATCAGGATAGGGGATACTGCTGTGATAGAGATTACTGTTGTAGTCTCAAGTTTGTCTTGTAAAAAGGAGGAAATGGGGAACAACAGCTGGCTTGAAGGAATAAAAAAAGGATTTTAACACAGGGGTAATTTCTTAAAGAGGTCAGAGGCTTGCTAGTGATATATAATTCTCTGTCCCCTTTTATAAAAAAATTCTTCTTGCTCTTGTCAAGAGCAAAATATTACAACTTTACTCTACATCTTAGGCTGGCCACACACTTGGCCATTCTAGGCCCAATTGAGGGTGTGTGGCCTGATTTTAGGCTTGTTGTAACAGATTATTTGTCCAAATAATCTTCAAGTGTGTGATGTGATTACAGCTATTTTAATGCTCCTGACCTGGGATCATAAATGTCAGCAAACGTAAACACTACTATTTCCCTGAGCCAATTGGAATATACCACGCCTATCTTTTTCCTCATTTTGTGTTATTCGCTGCAAAACAGATCGCGCTAGCACAGCCAGCTGACAATGCACATCATCCCCTATGTTTGTTTGTCTGCTGAAGTCACGTTTGATCATGCAAGTTTCTGTGAAATCTCGTGTCTGTGGGCCACTATGAAATTGTAACCACAAATGATAAGTGTGCGGGCTAGTGGTCTTATGGAATCATCTAGTGTGTAGTCAGGGTATTTTATATTAACAACTTAAATTCTAAGAATAATTCATGTTTGGATGTAAATCAGCATGATGAAAGCTAACTGTAATGACAGAACCAAGTCTGTTAATTGCTGTTTTGACACATATCTTGGTTTCAAAGTTTGACCCATGTCCCATCTGGTAACATGGAGGGGGATGCTATGTGATCTATTCTACAACCAATCAGTAAACAGAGGGTTCCAAATGTCTTGCCTTCACTCTTAGGCAGCTGTCACGTCATCTTTTTGCACAGTTTATTATCAGAACTTGATTATAAATCTTCACTCTACATGCAGTGCTAACAGCTTTTCTTTGAGCCTGTCATTTTGCTGGTATGCTAATATATTGTTAGCGCTAACTCCTTAAACGGTGCCACAGGCTCAGAGGATAAGTACCTCTCATGTGATTTTTATCAAGTGACAAATAAAAAGGAATAAACTGATAAACGTGAACTCACATTTCAGAGTGTCAAAGGTGTATTCCCACTTGTCTTGTCTTATTTTGATGCTAATTAACTCAGTGTCTTTGCTTTTATTTTTTCCTAAAATAGAAAATAATTAACATTACTTTTCACGTTTGTCAAGTGAGTGTTGAAAGAGTTAAGTGCCTTGTTTTATCTCACTACTGTCAAATCTGTGCTTCAAGCAGAAATGTATTTCAAGTGGAACCGTTTGAAGTTGTTGACCTCCCGCTAACTCTTGCATTCTCTTTGGGTTGCAGCTACAGAAAAGAGAGCGCTCTTGCCGGTTTTATGTGCAGGTATTTGGATCAAATTTTCCTCGTTGTTACCCTCCATTCCTCTGTCTTGTGGCAACTTCACTGTCATTTGTATTTGTTGAAGTTTGACCTTTTGAAATGAGAAGAATTAGCAAAGGATTGAATCACAAAACTTCTGTGTCTCTGTGTTAATTCTCCTAATTTGTAAAGTCAAATCAAAGGGTCAAATTTCACAACTTTCACAACTTTCACATCATCACTGTTGCATCCAAGTTAATCCCACCAGTGTTTTAATCCCTAAATGTTTGAGTCATATTTCATCATTTTCCCCTGCATGAACACTGTAAGTTGTGATATTCTTCCCCCTTTCTGTAATTTGCTGAGCATGAGAATATGAATTTCTAAACTTACAAATGGCCTATATCCTTTTGAATTCCCCAGATTGCTCAATCGTTTTTAAAATGTCCAAAACTTTCACATCAGCATGACTTTTTAGTGCTTGTAAGTGGACAGTATCAGTCAAAAATGAAGGTCTCAGGCGTGTTAAGCACTCCTACATTTCTCAGCAAATACTTAAGAGCCAAAAAAGTGACCTCATTAAACCAGCGAGTCAACTTGGAACTACTAAGTCAGCCAAAGTCATTGCATGGTATAACTCTCCCTGATGCATAATACATATGTGTCCCAATTTAAGAGAGGGGTCTCTATCGCTTCACTCAGCTATTTTTCGGGCCACTGGCTGATTTTGTCTCCCCTCTGGTGACATTTGAGCTGTCATCAGAATCATTTCTGCCTTGACAAGAGAAATGTTCAAGAAGTTGACATCCTTCTTCTTCCATACAGATGAGTCTGGTAAAGCTGCACATTAGAGCCAGATGTTGTTTTGTGTGTTTGCTTCGCAGCGCTTACGTTAGGCAACACATATTTTGTCTGATTCCTCTGAGGCTCATCAGAAGGCACTTAAGTATGTATAGTTATGTGATTGTGCAAATGACTTCCAAGTGGAATGCGTGTTTGTGTATGCTGTGAGTCTGCTTGCATTTGCAGATGAGGTTTTGAGAGTGGAAGGAAGGCCTGAGGCTGGAAAAAACACATTGCACTGTTTCATGGGCCGACAGTAATGACCATGATACTGCAAAGCATATCATTGACTTACATGTAATCATGTCTTTTAACTATGTTTTGACTAGAACCACGGTTTTGGTGTTAGAAAATCTCACTTGCACAAGTATATAGTAGGACTGAGCAATGATTTTCGATTATTCTAATAATCTAGGAAAAGATGCCAATGATTATCGAATAGTATGTTGGCTTGAAATGCCCATCCCTAGTATATAGTATCATTCTCCAGCTAAGATAGCCTCTTAAAATATTCGACTTCCCCTGTTTTCAACAACCTTTTATGAAGCTTATAAAATTATAGCAATGCTAATGTTACCTGTTTTTTGCCATATCCACTCAGTGCTCATCCACCATAAAAATGTCGTAGCCTACTGCTGTTCAAAGTTACAAGCCGTTTATTAGGAAATCTTTGTCATTTAACTGTGGCTTAATTTATTTGAGACTGAAAAGGCCACATATATGAGGAATATCCTGCATGTCAAATCAAGGTAAAACCATGGACTCTATAAAACATGGACATAGTCTCTGTGACGTCACCCATTGGTTTCTGAATATAAGGTAATATTTTAACAACAAAAATACATCAGCTTCACCGGTTTTATATGTTGTGTATTGCATTTCAAATTAAAGTAAAAAAAAACAACTCCAATGTCAATTTTTGGTATTTTTGGTACTCATTATAGGGGGCTGGTTTCCTCCAGAAACATACATGTGGTTTATGTATATGTTGAGGAGCTGCTGTATCAAAATGAGTAAGGGTTACCATATGTTTCTTTTATGATTCCAATCCATTTCTCTTTTGCTGTGGCTCAGCATTTAGATAACCTGTATCAGATTTGATGGTTTAGTCACAGACTTTCCCAAAAGTTTTATACTTTTCTTTCAAAAATATGGGAATGAAATTGCATTAAAATGTACAAAACAGTGAAATGTCTCTTGCCTGGCCGGGCAGCTCTCTGGGTGCTCAGCACCCCTAAACACCCGATCCTATAACGCCCCTGGCTGGTGCCATATTGGAAATGCTGACTCAACCTAACTTTTGATCAACCAAGACACATACAAAGAGGTGGAGCTAAGGCGGGTTGTTTGCTTCCTGGTTCTGTAGGTAGAAATACAAATGAATATGCATTTCCAGGCCTGTAATAAGTCCTAACATTTTATGTAGACCAGACAAGTTTAATAGTCTGAGAGATTAAACCATCAAACTCTCTGTAGAACAATAAAAGTTCATCCCCAGTGTATTTCCTACATTAGCAGGTTGGAGACTGGCAATAGCTTTTTAAAGTTACACTTTTTTAAAAATGTAGCTTACTTGTGCAAGTTTCCCTCAAAGATGCTGACCACAGCTTTAAAGCTAAAAACACATTAGGAGCTATGCGTGACAGGAGTGTCATTAAATTTGTAGGAATGATGTCGAAGTCAAGATTTTTAAAATAATGTCATCACTATGTGGTCAGCATGAAAACCAAAATTGATGACCCATATAGTTTTGGGCCTCATCCTTTCATTACATAGACTGGGAGACAGATATATACATCTCTTGAAATTAAGAAAAAAGAGAAAAGGGCTTTTAAAGATGTACTTTTTTCAGATAAACTTGTATTTGTTTACTTTTTGCCTGCGTCAGGGTCTATATTTCCACCGTGCAATATGTACATTGAGGATGTTTTGTTCCCCATACATACTTGTACACAATGCTCAGCCGCGCATCTTCTCTCTCCTGCTCCATTCTCTCGCTTATTTGATGAACGCAAACAACAGTGAAGAGCTTTCACTTGACGAAGCGGAATAATGGAGAAACATCTGTGGCCTTAGGTAAACACGGGCAGCGACTGCAGGCGCCGCCAGCCTTTGAGGGACTTTCATTGATTAGGGAAATTTGGCAATGTTTTTCTCCAACAGGGCCCTGGTGGTCGACATAAGTGGGATTAACAGAGGGAATACAAAGCTAATATGAGGTGCACCTGCTTCTGCTGTCCCTGTGCTTGGTGCTGACAACCAAACTGCTGCAGTACTCTGGGAAAAGGCTGATTGTGAGTGCAGGTGTGTGAAAGGGAACATAAAGTACAGGGCTTGATTCCTTAATTAAATAAGGAGAGATTTTATCACGTTAAAGTGCTAAACTAGAACTTAAATTCTACACGTGAGGTCAGTTTTGTTAGCATGGTTAGGGAATTTCAATACAATGAGCTTCATTTGTTATGTCATTTCCATACAGTACCTCCCTCCTGTGTTAATTATACACAGATGAAACATTCATTTACTACAACTACTATAGAATCTGTGTTGGTTCTCGATAATCAGTGATACTGCCACATGTCAGAGCTCATTTAGTCCAAGTGAAATAGTGATTTGGCCTTGATAACAAGACACAATGCATAATGAGCCACCTCTTTGTTCATGCCTTCCCCCTGCAGGAATGTTTCTAAGTTGTAGCCTTTGATTTAGAGCACGTGTGATAAAAATAGCCTACCTCCCATGCCTCTCGGTCATGTAAATGGCAGTCTTTTCAGATTCAACGGCAATACGGTCACCAATTATTGTGATTATGTCCCTTTGTGTTCCAATGGGTCCTTTCTCAAGCTTTTATTTGTGTAAAGTAAGTCAAAGAAGTGGGATTTGCTGTAAATCCAGACAAGAAGAGCCCCCATTTGAACATGCAGAATAATCTCTCGTGCCTAAGCAAGAGCCAAGAGTGTGTGAATATGCAGCACACAGGGAGGGTATTGAGCTCCGACCCCTCATTAAAATGACACCTTAGCATGCAAAGATGACTAGGGGGAGTGTCGCAGCGCTGAATGACCTTAGAGCAGGCGAAATGGAGGGAGGCTCCTCGTTCGGGAATGTAATGAGATGATAAAATGACTCTGGTAGTCAGTTTGTTAAAGGATAAGGAAACCAGATGCTTATAAACAGGGACGGCCTGAAGTGGCCAGCAGAGATTCATGTGGATGACAGTGTGATGGAGTGGAGGAATCTACAGATTTATACTTACATTGTTATAAATACAGAAGCTCCAGAATATCTTTGTCTCTCATTTCGTTTGACTATATTTAAGATGTGTGTAACTTTACATACAATCTAAAAAAAATACTGCTAGTTCCAAAATTAAAGTCTTCAGAATTAGCCCCACACAACAAAATAAATGTGCTAATTCACACTTCTCTTCAAAACAGTGAAAATCTTTTAGTTCAGTAATGAGTTCCCGTTGGTTCTTTTTCTTGGTACTAACTTGCATTAATAAAACAAAAACACCTCGAGAACATGTTTCACATTAAAAGTGTTAAGAGGTGCAGATGAATGTGGTCCTCCGTGGAACTTCAACCAAATTTGATAAAGGGTATAATTTAGAAGTGTCAGAAAATGAGGTGCAAATTGATGTGAGGTTTGGTTAAGTTAAAAAAAAGCTGATGAAGCTGTATTCATTTAATTTGACCAACCATAAAAGTATTAACTGCTAGACCTTTTAACATTTCACGTCACAGTGTTTGGGACAAAAGGGACATGTTGCGTCCTGGATGCTGGGGTTAATGAATACTAATACTAAATTCACCGCGGTAAACTGTAATCTACACCTTCAGCCATGATTGTCTCCTGTTGTGCAGCAGGGTGTCCTACTGGGCAAGGCTTATAGCATTTTGCTGAAAGGGACAAAAAGAAGGCAGGAGTCGATCATAGCGATACAACCATAGACTGTATAAATAATGCACGTTGTATCTGTGACGTCACCCATCTGTTCCTGAGAGCTGTTTTTTTTTTTTTACTTAGTTTTTATTCATTTTTCTCATCAACAGTACAATGTGAAAAATGTCTTTTTTTTCTCTTTTTCCAGCTGTATAGTTACATTCGGACATTATGGCAGAATCAGATAACACAAATACAAGACAAGATATTAAACAAGTACTTTTTGGCCCTCCCATTCAGGCCAACGGGCATCACTCCGAGTATTGCCACCAAGGGGTCTTGAAGAATGTCCTTTTGGAAGACCTCTTTCAGTGCACCAAATACTTCTCTCCAGAACAAGCTTAGTTTTGGATATGACCAGAAGATGTGGGTATGGTTAGCCACATGGGTTCCACAATTCCTCCAACAGGAGCTAGGATGTGCCTGGCACATTTTCTGAGCGCTGTTTTGAAGCCAATCAACGGCGGCAGCCATATTGGAAATGCGGAACTCAACCAGGTGTGAAGTAAAGAGGCAGAGTTTGAGCCTCCTAGCCAACAGCTATGTGTTCCCGTCCGGGAGTCAAGTCAGTCATGTCCTTATTTGGGCAAAAACTCGTAATCTTAATATCTTCTGAACCATCACTTGAGAAAAACATTGCACCCCCCGTACAGTGTGTGCAGATAGAGAGATTAGCTATGTAGAGCCAAGCTGTTTTTTGAACCAGGCTGTAAACATGTTTATTAATGCTGCAAAGATCGTCTTTTTCCCATTCATGTCTATGTGGTTTCCAGTGTTTCTGCAGCCAGCCTCAAGTGGATTCTCGCTAAATTGCAGTTTATAACACTTCTGCATGGGCTTCATTGTTTGAGAACGGAGGTTGCTGCTTGGATACAACAGAAGAATTGGCTGCCATTACTATCACCATACTGGTTACTGCGCTAACTGGTTACCATAATCCAGTGGCTGTTGTGTTTATCTACCGTTTTGAGTTGGCATCTGCTTCAGTCACAAGATTTGCCACATATTCACAAACATGTTAACAGCTGTTTTGAGGCGTCACCTTATTTCTATTGCAGTAAAAAATATTAACTAAGTAGTAAGCAGTGCATGACAGTCCCTGATGTATGAACTATTTGCAGACACAAGTTGAGTTGGATTTTTCCACAAGAGCGTGTGCCGAGTCTTGTGACTGAAGCAAAGAACCACTCAAACAATTGCAGGATCATGGAGACAGTTTGTGTTGGAATCGTAGGGCCATATAACTCTTCCACTGTAATGAGTGATGCCATTTATCACCGTTTGCATGACTGCAAATGGTGATAAATGTAAGTTTTTAACCAAACCAATACATTTCTTTCAAAAAAAGAACAATGAGACAGAGATATCAAAAACCTGGCACCAAAAAGGTTGTAATAAGAAAGTATGCGTTCAATTGACATGTTATCATGTTAAATACAAACATATCACTTTTGAGCTGAAGTCATTTAATCGTGTTAACAGCAGATCAAAACACTGATCAAACCTCTAGAAAAGGAAAGACGTCTCCCTTAAATAGAGTTAAATGTAACTTGGCGTGTCTCTGATCTAAGTGTATTTCAAATAAAAGTCTAGTCTCAGTTGTCAGGGTAAATAAAGGGCAGCTATTTGGGAGTAGTACAATCGTAAGATTAAACTTGAGGAAAAAGCACAAAGGTAATCCCTGCGTAGCTTCCTCACACCCTGCTGACTACAGAGGAAAGGTTTCATGAAACATTAAAAAATGAAGGTTGCAGAGATTCTCAAAGAGGACGGATGATGATTTTTCAGAAGCAGCTGAAATGAAACGCAGTGAGTGAAAGACAGAAGTGATGCAACAGCTTCACCTGTGCCAGCAGACATCTCGTCAGCTGGAAGAGGTCAGGGAGAACAAGATATCCAGACTTGTTTGTCGTAGTGGACCCCCTCTTCCCTGTTTCGAGACCAGCCTTAACGTCAGTGTGAGGAAACGAGCCAGAGGAACCAACTGGTGAGCAGGAAAGGGAGGAGTGAGGGGAACTGCACACCAGAGAGGGAAGAGAGGGAGATCAGCCTCAGCCAGAATCAATTTCCCAGACCCTGAGTTCATTTCATCAATCAGCACACAGATAGAAGCACACACTCACCACGGGTTAGCTTGGACTCCTGCCAAGAACATGCTAATGTCCACCTCTCCCTTCCTTCCTCCTGCATTGGTATAAATGGCCCATGTACTGCAGCTTTTCACGCCTGGTCATCTTACTTGTTCTAAGTTGAACATTCCAGCAGTGAGTTTGATTCACAATTAGCTTTTTCTTATGTACCAGGAGGTAGAATATATATTTTTTAATGCAGCTTTTAAGGATTTCAGTACGAGGAAATAAAGTAGTTTGAAAAATGAATGGGGTTTTGCTGCTGCAGAGTGAGCTGCTACATTTGACAGATGGAGTGGCAGTGCACTAATGGCAGTAAAATAGCAGCTCGACTCCACTGCACAGACTATGATGATGGCCCTGGTGTGCTGCTCGGGTGCACCCCTTACCCCCATGCTCATCCCTCCACCCCTCAACCCCCCCACCCTCCTTCCTCTGCTTTCACCACCAAGGCTGGAAATGATGCCTTCCTCTCACTGGTCTCATAAATTTTCGTAGAATGAGCCCAAACGTTCTCGAAATGCAATTATCCTGCTCCGTGCATGACAAAACAGAGAGATACAAGATTCTCCATATGGGGATGGATTACATGGCAGAGACACAAACACAAACAGGCAGGGTTCTGGCTGAGAGATTGCATCATGGTGAGAATAGAAATGTAAGTCTGGTCGGTGTAAATACATTAGCTCCTCTAAACAAACTCAAAACTTTAAGCTGAAAATTATTATCTAACCATTAACAGCCAGCCACCCTAGAGTTTAACCCACTTACCATCCACAACCCTATTATTACCTTGTTAGCTTAATGGGATGGTTGGATTATTGTGTGGCTTAGCAACCTCTACCAGAGAAGACACATCTCAAAAATGGTGCTGCATCTTGCCAAGAACTTGTTTTCTTTGTGCAACAGTCTAACTTGATGAGTTGAATATTTTTGGCAGCTGGGGACCCTGCAGGCCAGCTGTTTCCCAATTGCTGTATCCCAATTTAGAGGCTGAATCCTTCGAAGATGCTTTTTAAGATCAATTGCGTCAAGGCGACATGTCGAAGCTTCCCATTTTGAAGGCTCCTCCGAATGCGGCTGACATATGCATCCTTCTCATTCTGGTTCACAAAAAGATGCACTGAAGATTCATTGTGCACCAAATGGCGGACTCTGAAGATGCAAAAGAATACAACTCTATATTAAATCCAGAGATTTAAATGTGTAAAAAAGAAAGGGGCCTTAAAAGTTGAAATTATCCCAAGATTATAAATAAAGTTATATTACAAGGGATTTTTTAGCCAGCTATCAAATAGCTGTATCCCAAACCACAGGCTGAATCTTTCTAAAGACACTTTTAAAGATCAATTGTATCACAGCTGCATGTTGAAGGCTCTCTCATTTTGAAAGGTTTCCCAACCCTTAGAGAAATTGGTGTCCTTGTTCACCTGGTCCAAAAAGAATGTTTAATGTTTAAACTCTAAAGCAGCATAAGAATACACGTCTAGATGTTAGTGTTTGGTCCTACCACAATGAAAAGCGATGCACATGTTAAGAAGAACAAAAGGGCCTTAAAAACAGTATCTCAAAACAATAGGTTAGGTCAGGTCAGGTTACTTTATTTGTACCCATAGGTAAACTTGTTTTGCAGCCAGTGATGTTAGGTCAATACAGAATTACAAGATAGATGTCAGACAGAACAAACTACTTAATGTGCAAAACATACAAAAATATCCGAAAACTAATCAAACAGTAAAAATGGTAAAATTAATAGACATGATAAAATGATAAAAGTGCTAAAGATTCCATTTAAAACGCATATCAGAAAACAATCAACCAATAAAAACGATAGAATCACATGAATAAATAAGACAATCAGGGCTCAAGTCTTAAATTGGAGGCTGACTGTGTGAGAAAATAAATGCTATTGCTTGTTCAGCTCAGTAATAGCAGCAGTAACAAAGCTTTTCTTGTGATGCTGTGTCCTGCACCTTGGGACTAGAAACTAAGATATCTGACATGGTTATACCACATAGGTGTGTACCAATTCAAAGGCTACATTTTTTAAAGATTATTTTCAAACCATGTGTCTATCTATTCCCAGTTCACAAAGGATGCATTGGGTGCAACCTTCACAGCCCAACCTATCCAAAGATGCATTGCACATAATACTTGATATTATTTCTAAATGATAGGTTAAGTTGCTTGAAGTTAGGTAGTTAGCTAGCTACCTGTTGTTAGGCGATATAAGCAGCGCTTTGTGACGCAAGGTTAACAGCTTGTGACAATTACAGGAAATACTCTGCAGACCAGATTATCTTATTTCAGTTCAGCCCCCATGAGCTTGAAATTGCACACTGCTTTTTCTTCTTGTGCTAGTCTTACTAATATAACCCAGCTTCATTTAAAACAAAAAGACATGAGAAATATATTCCATTCATCCATGTCTCTGGAAGAGTTAAATACACCACAAGTAGCAACTGTTTGACAAACACTCAGTTACTTAACCTTAATGGAAACTTTAGCTATGAGGAGCCAAATTTGGAGTAAAAAAGAAACACAACATTCACTGGGGAGCTCAACTAAAACACTGTCAACATGAGCTGTCATGTGTGTTTATAGTCACAGGCTATATTCCAGACCTCACCTGCTCCAGCACTTACATAAAAGAGCTTTTTGGATGTGTATGTGTCCACTTGGATTAAACTAAACCCATCCATTAACCTTCGAGGTCTCATAAAATGGCTTTTAGATCCTTTTTTTTCTTTCTTTGGTTTGATGTCTTTTTCCATTAAATCGTGTGTTGAGGCAGGATTTAATGTGGGGAGGGATTTCATTAAAGACCTCAAACATTGCCAGGACACGGGCCGTCACTTTCTACATGGACAAAGAAGGAGAAGAGTGACATGTTTTTCTCCAGAATGACAGGCCATGCTTCGTGTGACAGCACCAGTGATTTGGGGGATGATGTTGCCCAAACGCATCCCTTTCACACGCTTCACAGTGTAGACAAGTGGAATCTCAAAGATATACCTGCAGGTTTTATTCTGTTGGAGGGTTTGGCTGGACCAGTCCAAAAATCTATTATGGCATTTTTTTGGATGGACTTTTTACATCCGCCCCTGGCTGCAAAATTTGTCAGCTGACATATTTTGACACTTCATTGGAAGGGTACATGTTGGCTTTGATATGAAAACATGTAAATAAACAGAGTTGACATATTTGGCATTAGAGGAGCTATCAGCTAGGATTTAAAAAATGCAGAAATTGGAAAAATAATGCTATCAGCCTAAAACACTCCGTATGTAGTCATACTGTCAAATTTGAATGTCTTTCAAGTTTTTTAGATGAATTGACAGATCATGCTGATCTTTGTTGGTATGATTTGCCAATGGATTAGCTCCTAAAACTGTTGTAAAACTGGGTTACTTTATGTATTGAGATTAAAAAGTTTCCTCGAAGAAAAAAGCCCCAAAACATTTCCAGTTATTTATTTGCTGAGAGTAAGGAGGAAGTAGTTTTGGGTATGTATCTGTATAGCTAATACTATATAGCACACAAAGTTAGAATAGGGCAAAATGGCAAGCCTTGCTTCGTACAGTGTCTCAAAAAAAATCATTAGCACTAAAAAACATGTTAAAAATGATGTGTAAATGTGCAAAGCTAGTTAAATTGTGCTAGTTAGCCTTCCTTTACTTAGCAAAGCACAGAAATAGAAAGAGGAGATAATGGCTAGCTTGGCTTTTTAGAAATTGTTCCACTATCACATTAACATGTTATGAATTGCTTGTTTGATCTGTGCTAGGAAAAACCAAAGCTCCCCACCTGCTATTTATCTCCCCAAACTTACCTGGTTATATTAGCTTAGCATTGCTGAGCCTGAACAGAGTAGAAACATTGCTATGTCAAAACGTCTCCACCTGCACCTCAGAAACTCACTAGTTAACGTGTACTGCATTCTGTGTTTGACTTACGGTATATGAATGCTACATGTTTCTTCTTATTCCCCTTACTGACAAAGATTGCCTAGATTTCCCAAGCATAGAACACAAGCTGAAAAACAGGACAAGGAAAAATCGGATGGCCTGACTTTGTCAAAGTTGTTGAACTCTCTTCTCAAAAACCCATTTGAAAACACGTTATGAATTGCATGATAGTTCATGTTAAGATAGATTGTGTCACAACAAGCTGACCAGCTGATAGTTAATTATTTCCACTCAATTGAAAAGGGTGTTTTAGCTGAGCATAGCATAGACGACGAGAATATGGGAAACAAATCTAGTCTTGCTCTAACAAAACTGTTCAAGCACCACCTCAGAAGCTCACTTTACTTGTAATGAATGCCTGAGTAAATTGTGGTAAGCTTAGATAAACCAACGGATTGCTAAATGCAGCTTCATACACTACACAGTGTTCCAAATTATTATGCAAGTTGCATTTTCGTGAATACTTAAAAAAATATGTTAACAGTTGTTTTCAAATGTGTTAAAAATTCAGATAGTGAATATATTTATTCAAAGGTGTGGTTAAAATGCTGCTTTTCAGAGTAAGTTGGCTGTATTTTTAAATAAATGTACAATCTGCAGAAATTAGTGTGCCAAATTATTATGCAAGTTGGTGATAAGAGCATATAAATTGTGAAAATCAAAAACTAGGCACCATATTTAAACATTCCATTGATTGAAAATACAGCCGACATACTTTGAAAAGCATAATTTTAACCACACATTTGAATAAATATATTCACTATCTGACTTCTTAACAAATTTGAAAACGACTGTTAATTTTCTGTTTTTAAATATTCACAGAAATGCAACTTGCATAATAATTTGGAACACAGTGTATATATTGACAAAGGTGTGATAACAACTGTCTTCTCAAGTGTCCTGCCTCAAAGCAAACTTAGAGCTGACTGAAATGCCTATGTCTGAAAATGTTCTAACCTTTGAATCAAGTTGTGGAATGTAAAACCGAACAAGAATGATTTTAGCTTTGGGGTAATAAGTCATAAGTGCATCTCTTGAGCACTTTACCAGACAAAGGAATCAGAAACTGTTCAACTGGATGTTCAGTATGGCGCTTAAAGAATGCAGTTGTTTGGGTTTGCAAAGGAATTTCACAAATTTTGAGATGACTTATTCAGGCTTCAAAGGTACTTGAAAAAAAAAAATTCCTACAAGTGAAAGTGCCTGTATGCTCAAGTATGGGCATATTGTGTCAGTATGCTGCAGACTTTATACCCTAGATCTATAATTAAATTTGAATGAAGGAAAATTGGCAAGCTTTTTTGTTCATATTTGAGATGTTGGATAAAGATGTAAATGTCTGAAGCGCCAGCAAGACAACTGATCTATATTCCAATATTAATTCCAGTACATACTCTGCACCCTGCCCTCTGTTTTTTTATTCAACTTGTTTATTAATAATCCATTGTATATATAACGTCCTCATGAAGTTCCCGCACTGGCCTCTGCTGTTCTTCCACCTTCTTCTTGTGTCTTCTGCATGCAAAAAAGCTGCAAATCCATCAATCCTGTCCCTGAAGAACCATTACTTTACTGTTTTAAGAATTGCTGGAAAAAAAAAAGCCTCGCTGTGGTGAACAAAGGGAAGAGAAATGTCAGTGCCTGAAGAAAAAGAACGCCTTAATTGAGAGTGAATCAACCTCTGCCTCTGGCTGAATGTCAAAAGGTGTGATTGGAGATTGGCTGCAGATAATGAATAATTACATCAAAGTTGGTAGACTGCCTGTGTGTGTGTGTGTGTGTGTGTGTGTGTGTGTGTGTGTGTGTGTGTGTGTGGGTGTGCGTGTGTGTGTGTGTGTGTGTGTGTTTGAGGAGTTTGTCTGTGTATCTGTGTACTGGCAGGTGCAGAGGTGTGTGTTCGCTCTTGCGTCAGTCTTTCGCTGTGTGTCTGTGTGTCTGTGTGTGTGTGTGTGTGTGTGGGCGGTTTAATGTGTGCAGGGTATGTTTTGAATGAGGAAAAGCCAGCTGGTGCTATTTGAAATTCTCAGCCAGCATCAGTGAGCTGAACACAATCAGTCCTGCAGTCTCTCCTCGCTATCACAGCAATTTAAAACAAACGTACAACTTAACATTTTAAGCTAATTGAGGGATCCATAACACTCATGCTAACTCACTTTAAAGCAAGTTTCTCTTTCATTTTTTTGGATCATGAAGTCATTTAATTCACTAAAGCACACGCTTCCTCTTATCGCCTCTGCTTTTTAACACGTGCAGATTTGGTGTCACGCTAAAACTCTTACTCATGTATCATCCCTTGATCAAAAAGGGGATCAAAGCGAAGTTCAAAAAGATATCTGTGGCATGAAATTCTGTGTTTCTAACATGGAGCACTGCTTCCATCTTTAAGGTGTCACAACTTGCTTTTGAAGAAGTGTGAAGACATTTACCTCAGATGTATGATTTCCTCTTTGGAGCATGAGAATATAACTATTTTTAGAAATCAGGAAACCACACTTTTATCCTAATTATGACCACCTACTGGCGAGGAATTAGCTTTTTTACATGAGAAGTCAAGCTCTGTTTGCCCTTCAGAGCACTGGTTCCTGGAATAAAACCTTTCCCTTGACCAATTAGCATTCCGTTTATAAATCTTGCCATTGGCATTTTTAAATCTTTAATGGCTCTTAATTTTTCATCTTTTCTCTTGAATGTTCTTGTTTCCTCCTTACTTACTATTTTCAGCATTGTTGTGGGGTGATTAAAGAAGGCATGGCTTTTTTGGTGCTTTTAATATGCAGGTAAATTGAAGACAGTTGCTGCTAGCAAACACCTTGTACTTAAAACGTAATGACTTAAAGTTGAGCTGTTTTTTGTACTTCTTTTGTGCATTGGGATTGTCTGCATGGCGGAATATTAATCACACCAATTAAAGACTCTTCCCTTAAGTCATGTAAGAGCTGGCCTCGAGTCTTGTAGGCATTAGCTCTGATTCATTAACATGATAGGTTCATTGTGTTGAGAGGAAGCAACAGAAACAAAAGCAAACATTTTCGAAGGTGTTACAGATTATTGCTGCTGATTGTTAAAATCCATGTCTAAAATCATATGCTGTAAATAAAATGGATCAACTAATTCCTCAATTTAAAGACATTAGAGTTTCTGATCCAAAAACAAGGAGTGTTTCATGCTTTTTTTGTATGATCCAAAAGGAGCATTACATTTGTGTGTCATTCTCAAACTCTTTGATCTCCCTCCTTTCATAACCAGCCCCCCTTTTCAAATCACCTTGTCAAATAACTGCAATCCAAAACCAGCAAAGCTTCCTACTTTTTCTTACTAATTTGATGATTTTGTCTCCCCAGGCCATGGTCGAGACAGTCAACAATCTGCTGCAGCCGCAGGCCCAGTCGGCGTGGAGGGAGCTGAGCACCGGCGAGCAACTGAGGGCAGCCACGATGCTGCTGGACACGGTGGAGCAGGGGGCCTTCGTGCTGGCTGATAACCTGCTGAAGACGGACATAGTGCAAGAAAACACTGATAACATCCGTGAGTATAGATTAAGGCACTTTCACATGCTGGCTTTGCTTACTAGAACTGTATGTGAAGAAATGAATAACAAAGCTTGGGGTTATTATCTCTTGCTCTGTGATTTGAGCCCTTTGAATTATAAAGAATAACTGGGTGGTGTGTTCCAATATGGCGCCCCATTTGTTTGTAGATGAGGTGCTAATAAGCTCAGCTTTGGTGTTTTTTATGGGGCATTCAGGCCAGGTGTAAAACATTGTGTAAGCAAAGTCTTCTGACAAGGTTTGGCTTACCGGAGTAAAAATCCTTTATGGCATTTATTACTTTTGCCCTGTTTAAACTAGATAAGATAAGATACTCCTTTATTCGTCCCAACAACAGGGAAATTCATGGAGTTACAGCAGCAAACAAGAAGGGGTACAGTACAAGAATTTCAACAAGAATATATATAGGAAAGAAATATCCATCAGAGACGACAGATTGGCAACAACTCTCCCGTCAGCCACCACCTCCACAGGGTCCAGGACCTAGCCGGCCCTCTTCACCAGCCTGTCCAGTCCCGCTCTCCTGTATCCTGTCCGCTCACAGCAGGGGAAATCCTTCCAATGTGGCATCAGTGTCCGGTGTTAGCTCTGTTAGCATGACGGTACTCTGCCAGTATTCCCTCTGGTGCTGGGTTAGCTCGTCCACCTTATCGAGGATAGATCTTATATTCCTCATAACGGTGGGTGGAAGGACAGGTCGATGTCGTCTCTATAGCTTCCACCTCAGTACCAGCACGTCGAACAACAATGTATAATTAATTAAAAAAGAAAACTACTGAACAAAAATGTCTCATACTCTTAGTGAAGATGAGTAAACAGCCACCTGAAACCTCTTCCAACATTATTCCAGCAGTGTTTATTCGGTTGATCAAAATAAGGACAATAAATATTCGTTAACAGCTTGTTTTTCAGTGACAAAGATGTGATGTTCATGAGCTGTAATTACATCTTTGATAATAAAATCACTAGTGTTGGGCAGTCGGTAATTCAAAGTCCATGATATTTCCCCCACTGTGTGTCTAATCTGTCAGTCAAACTACAAGCAACACATTCCTGGAACAGGTTGAATTGATTGAGGTGTGCAGCATTGCCTCTGTGACTTATCACCACATGTATGGGCACTTTTTTTTTTCTTTCCTATCGCTGCAAACTTTAACAGCTCTGTGTCAAAGCAGAGATTTGTCCAATTTTGCCGACAGGATAGAGAGCATTTTAGTGAGACGTTTCACAGTTTTGATCAACTCTAAATCATCAAAGATGACGATGCAGTTTAGAGCACAAGAAAGTGCAATACAGCCCGTTGCGTTCTCGCACTGGCAGACAAGGTCAAGTCTGGTGTATGTCTTTATATGTCTCGCTGCACTTTCATTTGAAGTCTGAGAAATGAAATATAGACATAGTGGCCAAAGAGAGAGGGTTTTTGTTTCTTTACTTGGATTAAGAGTCATTTCTCTGTACGGCCACTTTCATCTGTGTGTAATGCACTCTGCTTACCTGAGTAGAGCAATGGTAGGAGAGTCGAGGCTAGGTTTTCCAGCAGAGGTAAGAAAGGTGGATAATGTTTGACTAAAAGCGTTGAGGGGGTGAGATATAACTTTACAGATTAAAAAAAAAGGTGGTATAGGTTAATTGAATTAGATAAAGAGAGAACACATTTTAACTAAAAATGATGACTAAAATGTAATAACTTACTAATGACTAAAACTTTAAAGTGCTGCCAGTGGGAAAATTTTACTGAATAAAGTGCAAAAATATTCTAAAGATTTACTGCAGCTGTTATTTTCTGAAGCTTGTTTACTTCCTCAGCTTAATCAATTAGTTTTTGCAAATTTGATTCTGTTATGTGGAGGATAAATTCATAAAAACAGCACTGTGAGGGCTTCTAGAAGATACACCTCATGATCTGTCTCTGGTTGTCTACATTTATATAAGAAAAAGCAAAAATATTAAGGACCTCAGTAAAAGCATGTTGCTTAGCCTGTTCACCCGCCAAGAGAAATAATGAGCGAGTTCTTCTGGTATTAAATTCTATACATACTCACTTCTGAACAGTGAGAGTCAAACATTTAAGAATGAAAAGCAACAAACAAATACTTTTCCATTGGAGGACTTCAGAAACCTAAATTTGTTTTGTTTATTTTATAATAAAAATGATGAATATTGGATGCCAGCGACTAAAGCACACTTTAATTTGCTTGTCTGTGTCTGCGTGAGTAAACCAGTTTGGACTGAATGAAGTTAATTTCTCCTCAAGCTGCTGGGAAACAGATTATTTGCTCAGCTGGAGGAACTCAGCATTGTCAATTATGATATTTAGGAAATTAGAAGCAACATTTAGAGAGCAGAACTTCTCATTTATGATCATCCTGGTGTTTTCTAGTGGCCGCTCTTTCGTGGGCCTCCTGTGTTTCATCCTTCACTGGTTTTACCCGTTGAACAGGGGTTACAAAGTTCACCACGTGCTATTGATCCAGGGCGCTCTTGTATTGACAGCAGAGCTCCAGAGACTGCAGAACCAGTGTGAAGGTCACTGGATTAACGCTTTCTCTTTCACAGGAGGTTAGGTTTGGCAGTGAGTCTTATTGCAGATGGCAGTCTTCTGCTAAACTGGTGATTATTACAAATTGTTTTTATCATATTCACGTTGATTATTAGCCGGAATGAAGCATTAGTGGTGCAGATCAGGGATCAGCAGTTATTATTGTTCGTAGAAATGAGCAGAGATAATGGAACACCAGTCATCAACCTTTTCAAACCACTAACAGAGTACAGCAATAATCCCTCTGTGAAGTTGTGATGTTACAAATCAAGCAATTCATTCAAATTTAACCTATCCCCATACCTTAATATTCAAATTGCACGACGAACCAATCATTTCCCCCCAATGATGTTAATGTGTATTTGGGTCTACAATGTTGTACAAACATCAGTGTTCAGACATTTAGTGTGTCTTTAATATCTTTGGACCAGGGGTTCATTGATTAGTAGACATTGATACCAATCTATCATAGACAAATTTGATTAATGATAATTAGTTGGCTGTTGTGTGTTTTTCATGCTGTGCAAGGACATAGCATTGTTTTCTGGAGCTGAGTTGCTTCAGGATGAGCCATCTTTCATCCTTACTATCTCTGCTGAGAGTTGCCAGAAGCAATGGGTAAACAACACATAGCAAAATGGCGACGGCTGATGCAACACCATCGTGTTTTATAACTTCTAAAGTCTGGGAGCATTTTGCCCCAGTGCTGCAAAGACAAGGGCTGCCTGCAGGATTTGGGAAGCAGACTTTGCATACTATGGAAGTACTTGACTAATGTGCGTGTGTTGAAAGAGAAGGCATGTTGGTCCTATTTTTTAATCCTCAGCTGGGATATTAAATATAAGTAATTTTGCTCATTTTCAGACTTAATATCATCATCATGATACTTCTATAGCTTTACATGATTTACAGCTGCAAAAAATATTGATTTATCTCAAGCTGGTGTCTATTTACGTTTCAGACTAAACTGCTTTTTTTTTTGCCCCTCATGCCACTCTTAGAAGCGTACTTTCTTCCAATTGACCAGCTCTCTGAAAGCCTCCTCCACTATTGCCATTATACAAATTTTTCATCATTGAGTTGACTGGTGTTTCTCTATTTAACCCTCCTGTTATGTTGCGGGTCAAATTAACCCTTTTTAAAGTCTATTTTAGGCAATTATTGCCTTCCAAACCAGCTAAATGCAGCTTAAAAATCTGGACAGCATTTGACAGAAGTTGTGTCTTGTGTTAATTTATCAGCATCACTTCATAAAAAGAAAACATTTCAAAATATAAAATAAAAAAAACAAAATCTATGTACTTAAAAAAAAAGTTTTAACATGAATTTTCATGAAAAACAAGCGAGTTATCCTCATTGAACCATGATCTGTGAGAATTAAAGAACACAAACGGACTAAATATTGATTTAAATGGTTAGTAATGGAGTTGAAAAATTAGATTAAAAACATGTTTATCGGGATTTTTTGGGGTTCTGACACTTTTGTATAATTGAACATGCCCCGGGTCAAATTGACCCAGGAACATTATTGATGTTCCAGATAAACAAACATAATAGGAGGGTTAATATGACAAAAGTTCAGATATGACATTATATTTTGGACTCTGAATTGGACCCTAACAACAAGCAAATCCCCAACAACAAAGAACAGAGCAGAACAATCTGTGATGTCATGAATTGAGCAAGTTTCGTGCCTCTCTATCAATTCTTGTTTTATCTTTTGAACAAGCTGTTCAGAGAAGCCGGCTGTCTCATCCGGGGATTACTCCAACACACGTTGTGCTCACTATTTTAAACTCTGACCAAGTTAAGTGATGACATCAAACATGTTAACTTTCTATTTGTTTAAAAAAAAAATATTAAAAGCATAATACCACCTCTTCAAATGTACCAGTCTAAAGTTGGAGTTTTTAGAATGCTGCATGCAAGGGATTTACTATTTTTTATCCCAGCAGGCACACACTCTCTCAACGGTCCATCATTTTCATCCACTCTTGACACTCCACCTGTGGACTTACTGACAAAGTCCTGCACACACAGTTCACAGATGCGCTCGTAAACACAAACACTGGACGCAAAAGTCCAGATGATAGAGAGTATGTCCGGTCAGTTACATCAGAAAATCAGCTGAGCTGTATTGCATTTGGGAAGCATGAAAAAATAACTGAATCAGATCACCTTTAGTAGCTGGTGTCGCTAGGGGAATTAAGAAAATAATTATGATATGGCATACTCAGCTCTAAAAATAGAGTTTTTTTCCCCCAGTTCCTGTTACCATGGCAACCTAAAAATATAGGTCTACTGACTTAAAAGGAAGCAGGCGTCAGAAGAATTAATAAAAATGATTTTATTGTATCTGGCACATAATTCATCTGGGTATTAAGGAGATTCTGGGCTCGTTTGAGAGGGTCTGCTCCACTGGAGTGAGATTTTATAGCACATAGGGGCAGCCTGTGAAATTATGGGATGGTGACATGTTTACTAGGTCTTATCTCTCTGTTTGCTTGCCTCTTTTTTTATTCTTCCATCCAATCCTTCACACCATGCAGGATAGTTAAATGAGGAACAGGAGGCCCCCTTTTAAACATTGGTAATCACCACAGCCACTAATTATTGATCACTCCTGTTGAATTACACCTGAAGTTAAGGAGTTTTTATGTGTGCAGGTGTGTGCCATAGCTCACACACATCGCACCTGGTGACACTTTCTCAATGTCAGGGGCGAGCCAGCTTTAACGTGAATCTCCGTTGAGTAACAGAGAGCTCGTTCCAAGCTGATAATGAGATCTATTTTCATCGCTTTTCAAAGAAGACAGATATTTCCCCACACCATTGTGTCTGTGTTGGTGTTTACACGTCGCTTTGTCTGTGTCTCGCTCCACCACATGATAATCTCATGAGCAGATTTCTGACGATTAGCATGTTATTTAAGCAGGGCTTTGAAGGTATAGCCTCTGGGTCCAGCAACTACCCGGGCATCAAAGAAATTCCCCAAAGCCCACTGTAAGCTCTTTTACACAACCACACAGGGAAAAGAGAGGCAGCGAGGGGAGAGAAAAATGCTTCCTTTATTCCAGAGGCTGGCTTGGAATCTCAGGATTGGCGAGCTATCTGGGGTATTGTCTTTGCTAAGTTGAATAGGAATGTATCACCCAAACCCCCTGGCCTTTAAAAAAAAAAAAAAGCACAAGAGAATGTTAATACAAAGGTTTTATTTCTTTATTTTTTTTTAAGATAATGTATGTGAAACCTTTGTTTGAGAGCAGATACAAAGGGGGGATTAAAAGCGGCCTCTTTGTACCTTTTCTGGAGCACTAACCTTTATCAAAGACAGTCACGTCACACATTGCATACATCAGATCTCCAGCTGAATGCCTCACCACGGCTTAATGAAGTTTCTGTTTCTGACATGTGATGAAACCGTGTCTTAAGTTAAGACTCTCCTCTGCAAACCAATCTGCTAGCAAGTTTCTGTATTGCCCAAGCAATGGGTGAGGTGAGTGCAATCATTCACTGTGAGGGTGTTGAGACTGTTGTATGCAGAAATTAGGTCGAATGCGAACAGTCTGTGCATTGGTCCAAAGAGTTGCAGCTGCTGTCCCTGTCCTCTTTCTAAAATCTCTCTACAGACTCTTCTCAATGCATTCTTTCTTCTCTCTTCCCTCTTGAAAACATGGGAGTAGGGAAACACTGGAAAAATGCTCCTCCAAAAAAAGGAAAAAATAATTATTTCAAGGTACTTTTACCTTGAAATAAGCAAAAAATCTGCCAATAGAACAAGTGAAAATTTGCTTGGTAAGGTTTCTTAAAATAAGACGTAATATTTCGAAAACTGTGATCTTAAAATTAGCAGTGAAAACTAATTTTAAGCAACATTTTACCAGTATTTTAATAAATTGCATGTCAACTTCTTCATGCGATTTATATACTCACCTTAATTTGACTTGTATTATAGCGGCACTTTTCTAGGTGTACTTGTAATACAATTACAAAGTTTAATTTGAGCATTTTGAGATATAATGTCTTCTCATAGTTAGCTGGATATACTAATATTCAGTCATGTTGTTTTTCAGGATAAGCCAGCTATGCTCAAAAGTAGGTGTTTCATTGTGTGCATGTAGTTTGAGGATGTATATTTTTATCTGATTTAGAAGAAACAGAAAACTGTAACCCACTCTTAAAAAAAACAACTTTTCTTTCTTTCTTTCTTTCCTTTATCAATGGAGCTGTTTTCTGATAGATTCTCCAATACTTTTACCTAAATCAAGTAGTGTTTGTCTTAAATCAAGATTATCCATCTTCTACAAATAAGATGTCAGCTTGAAAAATGTATGAAATGTAAAATAAATCTTGTTTCTTCTAAATTACAACTCAAAACAAGATCATTTCGAGATTGTTTGACTTAACAAGATATTTAAGATGTCTTAAAACAAGTCCCTCTATCTTGCTCAAATGTTACTTGTCAAGTAAATTTATCTAAAATCAAGAGGGATAAGACATTTTGACTAAAAATGAGACAATTTCACTTGGTAAGATTTTGAGTTTTTGCAGTGAAGGTAGAGCGTACAGCCTGACCCGTTGTGGATGAGCTCTAACCCATACATGCTTCTCTCCCTTGCTCTGCCTTTCCTCTCCTCTTCCTTTCATCTCTCTGTAGACTCCTATCTCTTTTTTCCTTTCCCTTCCTAGCAGTAGTAGGAAGTGCTTCTCTCCCTAGCTGTGCCTTACAAGTCTTTTTTCTAACATCTCTCTACAAACTATTGTTGCTCTGATCTCTATTCTTTTTCCTCTCATTCCTTTAAAAATTTGGGAATATGAGAAGGTAGTAACCCTCTTCTTTTCATCTGTCTTCTCTCTTGTCTCTTTTGTCTTTTCATGTGGGTAGGATCTGTAGTGCGAGATAGTATTGAGTGGGGGGTTCATCACTGAGTGCTTATCCTTTTCATTAGGGCACAGGTATCTTGTGTTTATTTCAAATTAAACTGGAGTTTGACATTTGCGCATCTTCTTCTCTGCACCTCCACCTGGCAGTGATTCAGCAGATTCGTCTCAGCGCTCTGAGAGTTCATGTGACATTTCAAAATGCCTCGTATTCACACAGGTCACCGGTGCTTGAGAGTGGAGCACACTTCACTGCTTTATTAAACTGAATAGTATCACACCCTAATAACTTTGATGGAATGAGCTTCTTTTTTTTTTCTTTTTTTCTCCTTATTCCAAACAGGCTCCTATCAGCAGCTCATTTTCCTCTGCTGAACGACGCCGGAGTCTTTGAACCGTAAATTAGGAGCTTGCTTCAGACACAACAGCTGTTGAGCAGCAGCATGGAGCTTGTCTTTTGGAGCTTGTCTTTATCTCATTTGTGTATCACTCGCTCTTAATGTTTGAGGGAAAAAAAAGATTCCGTCTTTTAGAAACCCTTTGTTTTTAGAGTTTAAGTGCAAACAATGGCACCTGAGCATTCCACAGCCACTTGGTAAAAGGGGGAGATATAAAGATGGTAACCCTTGATGCTCACAGAGAGTTGAGTGTGAGGCAATCATCCAAAGTGGCATCAATCAGGAAGTCTGCTGTGTTCTAGTAGTTTATAATGTGCAATATCAGCAAAAAAAGTTTAAATATGGTCATGTTCTGAGTCCCTGAGCTCCCTTGTCTCGTAGGTTCCCCTGAGTCGCTGCCGTAGACGGCCTGCTGCTACAGACGTGCCAGACTCCAGATGCTACAACTACTACTGTCCGTCTCACCACTATCATCTCTCTCTTCATCTCCCTCTATCCCTCTTTCCAACCCAAACTTGGTCGAGGCAGATGTGTGTCTAACTTGAGTCTGTTTCTGCTCGAGGTCTTTGCCCCTGTAACTTGCTAAATGCTGCAAAGTGCTCTGCTCATTCTGGATTCTGTTCCTGAGCGCTGAGCGCTGTTTTGAAGCCAATCGACAGCAGCGGCCATATTGGAAATGCGGAACTCAACCAGGCATAGTGTGATATAAAGAGGCGGAGTTTGAGCCTCCTAGCCAACAGCTATGTGTTCCCGTCTGGGAGTCCAGTCAGCCATGTCCTTATTTTGGCAAAAACTGGTAATCTTAATATCTTCTGAACCGTCGTGTTAGAAAAAAAATCACCCCCTGTACAGTGTGTGCCGATAGAGAATTTAGCTACGTAGAGCCAAGCCGTTTTTTGAACCAGGCTGTAAACATGTTTATTGATGCTGCAAAGATCGTCTTTTTTGAATTGGGGTCTCTGTGGTTTCCAGTGTTTCTGCAGCCAGCCTCAAGCGGATTCTCGATGAATTGCAGTTTATAACACTTCTGGATGGGCTTCATCATTTGAGACCGGAGGTTGACGTTTGGATAAGACAGAGTTTGGGACTGGATCTTATTCTGTCTTGATGTTTGGTCTTAATTTAACATACAGTACGGTCTAGAACTGCTCTGTTTGTAAAGCGTGTTGAGTGTTTGTTATTATTTGGCGCTATATAAATAAAGATTGATTGGTTTAAATTTTTAGCCACTTAAAGCAAAATAAAGCAAGTAAATAAATAGATAAACGAGATGTTAGAAGTTGTGTAGATTATAACATTATATCTGTCTGTTAGCTGATGCTTTCAGCTGAAATACAAACTTATTGATGTCTTCATGCTGTCCTGTTTGGTTCTGTTCTTCATGTATGCAGAGTTGGAGGTGGCACGGATGAGCACGGATGGGAATTTGCCGGATCTGAAGTTCCCACAAACTGGAGGACAGGGCAACTCCATCCACCTGTCAGCGAACACGCTAAAGCAGCATGGAAGGAACGGTGAGTAGAAAAAAAAACATCCACTTGAATCTGACCCAGATTGTCGGTTTGAAGTGGTAAATTGGTGTAATATTCGGTTCAGAATTTGACAGAGTGGATTAAAAAGGGAAATTGTGGCATGCCTGTAATATAAATACTTTGGTGTTATTTGAAGAATTTAAGTAATAAATAAAGATATAATTTTTACATATGGATGCCTCCGACAGCGCATGGAGTAGCAGAGGATTTTTTTAGGATTTCATTACAGATGCTTTTGAATACTCTTCTATTTGCTTCTCAGTTCCTTTGTTGTGCTGCACATAAAGCACAGAGATCGTTCTGCAGTTTTCAAATAACACCCCGGCTGTAGAATTAGTTCCACTCGAGCACTGCCTCTAAACTGTAAATGAGGCAGTTAGACACAATACATAGCCATCCTCAGCCCCATTTTTAGATTTTATTATCAGCTCATGCAAATCAGAATCGACTCAAGCTGCGCCCGGTGCCTCTCAGCTGGATGAGTAAGTCCGTGTCCAGCCGGGGCCCAGGCGGGTCATTATAGCCAGGGAGGTGGATATTTTCCCCGTTATCCAGCACTGCAGCACCCAGATAGTTTCCTTTTTCATGTGAGTGAATGTCAGACTCAGTTGGAGGGGACTTTCTTTCTCATTGGTGGTCACATTTGAGACTGCAGGAGAGGGATGTGTGTCAGGGAGAAGAACCTAGAAAATGGCTAACAGGACAGGATCTTGCCTTTGTCTGAATGCTAACCACATACTTTAAATACCAAATCAAAATAACTGTTTATGAATAACTTTACAGCAGTTGCATCCATTGTTCTGTTTAAGTGATAGATGTTTTCTTGAGAGTTTAACATGACTTTATTGGATAGGAGTGTCCTGGTCTCCCAACTGTGTATGTGAAGTGGGCAGGGCTCACATAAAAGGGTAGTTAATCCTTTTGGTTTCATTTTCACATAGTTAAGTGTCAGGACTGGTACGCCTTGTCGATGAGTAATTGTATACTGGCAGTGCTGATGTTTCAAACAAGAATTAATGTAAACTTATGTTGGTTCATTTTGAGTTGTGGTTTGTGCTTATATTCCAGGTTTACAACCTAATTAAGAATCAAATAACTTCTAACCACTGAGTGTCGGTAGGCAAGTTGGCGTTTGTTGTGTCCGCTGTATCTGTTCTGACAACCCTTCCAGAGGGGAGATTATTAAACTATAGCAGGTAGATTAGTAAAATCTGGCCAGTTGATGTTTTTCTTGTGGAACAGTTTCAGCAACCTTGACGTTGATCTTTTGTTTGGGAGTTTTGTAAAGTGTTGTAGAACAGGGTGATCATTCCTAGTGTTGTTTTCTCCACTACGTCTTCATCGTTTTAAAATGAAAGAAGAAAACTGACACAAATCAACCATGATGGAGATTTTCATCTCATTCTGTCAGAGCTACACTTTATGGCCAAAAGTCTGTGGACTCTTTTCTCATTGTTTCTTCCACTTTTAGACTGTATCCTAGTATTTAGGTTCTTATTGAGGGGGTTCTTAATCCTACAGCATCGTTGATGGACTCTTTGGAACGGGATATAAGAGAAATAAGGAAAACTCCAAGGTCCTCAGTTAAACTATTAACATGCAATCATTTTCAATGCATAGTTATGTAGGCCTTACACAGAAAAAAAAAACCTTTGCCATTTTTGCATTTCAGGATCTGTCTGTTTTCTTTCTTTTTCCACCTGTAGGTTTCTATGCAACACTTTAGGGGGTGACTCAGTTCTGAATCAAGGTTACAATAGACCCTCTGCATTAATGCAGTTCTAACACAGGAATTGTTGCAAAGGTGATTGAGGTTTGCCATTGACTCTGTTGCCTGGCAGCTTGAGAATCAGTATTTTGAATATATAACAGAAGGTATTGGTTGCCTCTGGTCCATTCGAATGGTTTACCACCTCTCCACCATCCAAAAGCAAATTAACTTCTGTTAATTAAAGCCTGTCAAGCCAGCACCCATGAAAAAGAGAGAACTGGTCCACTTCTGTAAACACATATTTCCAATTTGTCATCTCTTAGGTGAGATCAGGATAGCCTTCGTCCTGTACAAACACATCGGGGTCTACCTTTCCACGGAGAACGCCAGCATGAAGCTGGGTAGTGAAGCCATGGCGACCAATTACTCCGTCATCGTCAACTCCCCGGTGATCACAGCTGCCATCAACAAGGACTCCAACAAAGTCTACCTCTCTGACCCCGTCATCTTCACCATCAGACATCTCCAGGTAATTTTCTGTCTCTTTGTGGAAGCTGTTTTGTTTTCTTTGATGTTACTTCCCCTGCATTTAATGTAATTTTTGTGTTTTTCTTTCACTTGCGTGCATTTTCCTCTGATAGAACCCTTTTATCAAAATCTCCTCTGTCCCTGAATTTGAGCAAAAAATGGGCCAATGCCTCCTCAAACCAAGAAAATAAAGTTAGGTTTTACACAGAAAGGTGTGAAGAATTAAATTACTGAAAAGGAAATTGCTCACAAGGTGATGCTGGGAATGAATGTGTTTGTTTCTCAGTCGGAACAAACAACAGCCTGATCTCCTGAACAAATATCAGTGGTATTGAGCCTCACTGGAGGCTGCTTAGTCACTGCCAGGAGTCGCGACTTCTCCCTCTTGACTACATTATCTTCTCCACACTCTGCTACCCTCGAAATATCCCTGTTTTGTCTACAAACGGCGCCTCAAGCGTTTATCGGGGATGTTGAACAACCATGAGAGAATTGCAGCGAGTCTCGTGTGTAGGAGGGACCTGGAAGGAAGCAGTGACTGTAGGAAAAGACAGAGCGCAGAGAGAGAGTGTGAGGGATTAAAAGGATGGTAGCTCAAAGGTGTCAAATTAAATGGTGGGAAAATGTCAGGGGGCGATGTCAGCGCTGTTATTGCTGCAACTCACCTGACTTAAGTCTAATTTGTAATTTGGACCATAGACTTAGTGATTTTACTGTTGGTCTCATGCTGGGGAAGCAACGCTTTTACACCCTTTTCTTACAAGGATCAAGTCATTTCAATAAAACAGTGGCCTTTGAAAAGTGTGGTCTGCACCCGAGCTCATTTAGCTTCCAACACTGAAGTCCTAAGAGAACTATAGCTTTGAGTGTCAATTCATCAATGAACAGAGTGAACATACAGACATTTTTACACTGTAGAGTGCACTTTGTATACACTAAGGACTCTGCAGTTAATCATATACAAATAACGACTACTACTATCATGGCTCCTTAAATTAATCTGGCACAATAATGATGCTTTGCTTATAGATCCTTAGCTCTGCTGCATCAAAATAAAAGCTCCCTTTTCCCTGGTAAACTGGTTGACCAATCAGAAATGTTGTTCAGGGACCAGTCTGATTACCTCATCCCTGCTTGTAAAGCTTTGTTGTGGCTGCAGGCTACAATGTTTCCTCTTTATCTTTTTTTTCAGGGATGAATTATTTTACTAAGTGTTCTACACACTACATTGATTATTTGAATAAAGATGAATAACATGCCTCCACCACATCCCAGTGTACAAAGATGAAGCCAAAATATCCCCCATGACAGGTGCTGACATGCATTTTGGGGCTGGCTGATAGAGCCTCTGTAACGGGCACTGACATGTTGCATGGTTGATGTCATTTTAAGCCCCATCTTGCCTCATTAGCTATCCAGAACTTAGCTCATGTGTTCGTTGTTGTTTGGATTCTTTTATTAATAATAATAATAATAATAATAATAATAATAATAATAATAATAATAATAATAATAATAATAATAATATTAATAATAATACATTTTATTTATAAAGCGCTTTTCTAAAAACGCAAAGATGCTGCGCAAAGGATAAAAAATCATATAAAACAACAGAATAATAAAAACGTGAATAAAATACATTTAAAAGCAATCATATGTTAAAAGCAGTTCTAAATAGGTGGGTTTTGGTGAGTGTTTTGACGGTGGACAGGTTGGGGCAGTTTCAAATATTAAGTGGTAAGGCGTTCCAGAGTGTGGGGGCGGCGACAGAGAAAGCTCTGTCCCCCAAGGTTCGGTGCTTGGTGTCAGGTGGTAGGGAGAGGAGGTGGGCGTTGGAGGATCGGAGGTTACGGGAGGGGGTGTGGTTGTGGAGCAGGTCGGTGAGGTAAGAGGGGGGCCTGGTTATGGAGGGTTTTGTGGGTGAGGAGGGGGATTTTAAAATGTGTGTGCTGTTTGATAGGGAGCCAGTGGAGGTTTTGGAGGACAGGGGTGATGTGGTCACAGGAGTGGGTGTGGGTGAGCTTTTCAATGTTTCTCCCCTGCTTAGCCAATTCAGTGTGCACAATTCTGTAAGAGCTATATGCTAAAAGAGCTATCAATCATTCGTAAAACTTTTTCCCCTTTATTAGATAGGACTTCTAAAGAGAGACAGGAAATGTGGGGAGTAGAGAGTGGGGCAAGACGTGCAATAAATGGTCAACCAGCCAGGAGTTGAACCAGCGACCTCTGTGACGAGGACTATAGCCTCTAAACGTGGGGCACTTAGACCGCTAGGCCACCAGTGCCCCCATGTCCCATCTTTTAATGTGGAGTGGGCAGGGCTTATGACTTGTGATGCAGCCCTGTAAGTAGGAGCTACTGATGTTTTGGCTTCACTTTTAAGAAGCTGCCATGTCATCTATTTTTTTTTTCACACAGTCTATGGTCAACTTAAAATACATAAGTTATATTTTTAGACCAGCTTTTACATTTATTCACGTATGAATATAAGACAAATTGGGAAAGGAGTAATAGTCCTGGTTGCACAGTGTTGAGAAAAAAACATATTTGAGGAAATAAAACAGAACTAGCTAAACAGAGCATCTTTATCTTTATATTCTGTAGTGTTAAATGTCTTCCAGCCAAGCAATAATTGCTTCATCTTTGCCCTTCAAAATAAAACCCAGGGTTTTTAGGGTACGTAGGGTTCCCTATTTTTCTGTCTTCACACTTTAAAATCCTCCTCTCAACCATGATGTTTTGGATCACTGGTCCTTGGGGATGATGATGTGTCCTCTAGTTATTGTTTTGCTTCCTTGCCTCGCCACTTAATGGGACCAATTAAAGCCATTAATGGGACTGAGGGTCATCCTATCTCCTTGCTGTGGAATATTTTACACAGGGTTTTAGATGTGTGAAGGGTAAAGCCAATCAGCTGCAAATTTACATTCCCAGAAGATAAACCTTATTAGACTAAGTACCTTACAGCGAGTGTGCAGCTATGAAAAACTACTCCTTGTGGTGTTTGAAGTAAGAAAACAGATGTGTTTAACCTTGGAAGCTGTGTGTGATCTCCTTCATTTATGAAGCCATACAAAGGATATTGAGCTCAAGAGGGATCGTTTTTTATCAGCAGTTATGTTTTGTTGTGCTTGTGTGTTACCCATTCCTGGTGTCATGGATTACTTTTATAAAGCAAGATAGCAGGGAGGCGGGCTCGTCGTTAGAGCTGTCCGCCGTTGCAGACAGCAGTGGTGCCCATTAAACAGTGGGGCAGACTATTGTCACGCAGGGAAAGTTAAAGAGAAAGGTCAAAAAAGCACAATGAAAAGCAGGCATGAGGCCGCTCAGTGCTGGATGACAGTTAAACAACAAATCACTTTAGAATTGATGCTGATAGCAGGGGGGAAATTAGCTTTTTTTGATTACTTTTATGGAAAATACAAGAGAAATGAGCAAACATGCCGTTCACTCCAGACACATTTGTGTACTTCCTTTTATTATCAATTAAACAATCAATCTCCCAACCAATTTTTTATTTTATTTTGTAGCTCCAAATCAAAACACAATTATGTCAGGACGTATCAAACAAAAGTCAAAACAAAATGCATTTAATAAAATATGTGAATCCTTTTCAGCTCACGACCTTGCTACAAAGCCAACAATAATATTAAAAAAATATAACATTATAGGAAATATTCGTGATAATATAATATAAAAGATGACTAATGATAATGTTTTGTAAAGGTTGTCTAATCTAAACATGACCAGCTTCAAGAATGTGATATAAATGTGACTGAAATTGATAGTGGGCTGCACAGTGGTGCAGTGGGTAGCGCTGTTGCCTCACAGCTAGAAGGTTCCTGGTTGGAATCCCCGGCCGGGCAGGTGCCTTTCTGTGTGGAGTTTGCATGCTCTCCCCGTGCATGCGCGGGTTCTCCCCGGGTACTCCAGCTTCCTCCCACAGTCCACAAACATGCTCACTAGCTTGATTGATCACTCTAAATTGCTCATAGATGTGAGTGTGTGCGTGAATGGTTGTCTGTCTCTCTGTGTTAGCCCTGTGATAGGCTGGCGACCTGTCTGGGGTGTAGCCTGCCTTCCGCCCAAAGCTAGCTGGGATAGGCTGGGATAGCGTTTATCAGACCCCGTGACCCCTAACGGGATAAGCGGTCAAGATAATAGATGGATGGATGGATGTTTGAAATTGATAGTTTCTGCAATTTGAGTGAACATGGCATCAGGTGGTCTGTTGAAACACAAAACCTAGGTACCTACAAGACAAGGGAGCTTGAGATACTTTAAATGTCTTTCTAGTGAAATGTGCCGAAACTCATTTCAGCAGATTGATTTGATACGATATGCATGGTCAGGTTGTCCTGGCGTCACTTTTGCTGCAATTTGAGAATGAATTACCGTTTATTGGGTTTTATTTTGACCAATCAAAACCGAGTATTTAACACAGCAGGGTAATGAATATGTTTATTTTTTTTACAGCAATCTGAGGAAAACTTCAACCCCAACTGCTCATTCTGGAGTTACTCCAAGAGAACCATGACTGGTTTCTGGTCAACGCAGGACTGCCGCTTACTGGGCACCAACAGGACTCACACTACTTGCTCCTGCACCCATTTGACCAATTTTGCTGTCCTTATGGCCCATGTGGATGTCAAGGTAAGCTAGCTCTTTTCCCTTTCTTGCTTGTAAATAGGCCTGTTTACCTGCAAAAGGTTCAACTTTCCCAAAGATATATGAAAAGGCATTGATCCACAGCAGATCTATGATGAATGGTTGACAAGAAAAGTAAGGTCCAGGGAGCGTAAAGCATCATAAACACCGAATGCATCTTTTTTTATTGCTGTTAGTCAATACTTTTTTTATATTTCTCTTGCTTTTTAGTGCAGAGGGTGAAATACACTGAACAGTTTTCTGACCTTGGCAGCACTTTGTAGACTAACATTTAAAGTGCCAATATACAAACCCTATTCATGCAATTTTAAACAATGACCCTGTCCGTCTAAAGTGTCGATTGATTTCAAACATCTTAAAGCTTCAATGTGAGAAGTAGCAATAATCTATGAATGGCTACAAAGTGTGATGGGTTTATAAGCTTTTCAAGTGGAGCAGGATACAGAACCTCTGCAAAACATATTTTATACGCTTTCTCTTTTCAAATATTTGCTTGTTTTGTTGAAGTGGGCATTTGACGAAAGGTAGAAATATATATTTTTGCTACTTTTCTTTGTGTGGTCACATTCTGAAGATTTTTCATCGCTAAAAGGTGTCAGGGCAAGGTGTATTTTTTGTGCTCCACTTTGGATCTGATTCTTATTTAAAGCTCCTGTGAGGATATTTTAGTTTGTGTTGATTTTGCTGCTGTCTTTTGACAAAGTGGTGCCTGTAGTACCTTTACTAATTTTGTTCTATGCATGTGTAAGATGTCATTTTTAACAAAAAAATCACATTCTTGTCATTTTAACGGTCAATTGTGTCACTCTGTTTTGGCAGAGTGTGGTTAGTCACATCATCTGACACCTACCCCAATGCATGCAGTTTTAGCTCCTGAAAATAACTTTTTAGAAAAGAGGATCAGTAGTCATGCTGATGGTCTCAATTGCTTTTCTAGGTCATATAGAGGAAATAATATTAATCTCAGTCTGATTCTGAATCAGCTAAAAAAACTGGAGCTTTAACATTTATGATTTTTTTTAACATAACAACACTTATATTTAACCCACATTTATTCTATAAACCAATAAAAAATCATATACAGTAGATCAGATAATTAGTCAACATTGTGTCGGTTACTAAAAATGTATTTTAAGATGACTAGATGTCAACCTGCCACTTGCAACACACGCTCTGCCAACCTTATCCTGCTGAAAATCCCCAAAAAACATTCAGTCATTGGTCAGTCATCATTTCAGTCTGCTGTGCCCACAAACTGGAACAATTTTCGGAAACTTTAAAACTGGTCCACTACATCTCAAAATCAGCCTTCAGGAACTCTCTCATGGACACTCTTAAACACACCTGCACCTGCTTTGAATCATTTTAATCCTGGACTCCTGCTGTCACTGTTCGTTATTTGCTCTGTTCTGTCCTGTCATGTTTAACTTTTCTTTTATGTTTTTACCCTTGTGTTTGTTTCATTACTGTTATCCCTGACGCTTTACTCCTCAAAAGGCTGTGCCTTTTGCCAGGTTCATCACTGTAAATAAGAATTTGTTCTGAATGACCTGGTTAGATTAAAGTTAAATTAAAAAAAACAACTAAAAACAACGACTGACAATTTAGAAAATAGGATGTTATGTCAAGATAATTAATGTCAATCTTGTGTTAATTTTGTGCTAAATCTGAGGCTGAAACATGTTTAAAAGAAAGGGGATTGAAGTAGCTTGACTTGCTTGAAAGTTGAGCATTTCTCAAACTAGCTAATTCCAACATAAAAAAAGATAAATTATATGTTAAGCTTTTAGCCATGCTATGGTGACAGAGACAAAGTTTGATATGACATTTCGGACCCATTCTATATCTAATTGTATTTCGTCTGTGTTAACAATGAGTAATTTAACGTTAGCACTGTAGCATAGATAATACCCTTGTTATCAATATTTCAATGTTAATTAATTCTCTACATGTCCATTACAAATAAATACTTTGGAGAGTATACCTATTTGCTTTCTTGGAAAAGTTAGATGAGAGGATCCCCTTTAGTGTTATTATGCTAACTAGCGTAGGGAAGCTAGCTTAACGAGGTAGCTCTTCACTAGCTTAGATAAAAAGGGAAGCAGACAAGGAAAGTCATGGCATTGCCCCTCCTAAAGTTTAACATTAGATATCATAAACCGCTACATTTTAACTGCAGTTTTTATGTTGTTGTGTCTTGTTTATGTTTTTAATCAACAAACCGAAATGTTCAAGCGCAGCAGCCGTTATGCTCCAGCAAAGCACGCTTACATATTTATGTATTTCATTTACATACATAGAAATCATACTAGTGCACTTATATACAGTATATACTGTATTTGAAGGAAATAAGCTGTCCTTCGATCTGTTCTTAACTCTTTCCTTCTTTTAACTTTTTTGTTTAAAGCTATAAAAGTGATTAAATTACTCACATGTGAAGGCATGCTGTCAAACCAAACACCATATGCATGCTTATTTATTAATGTAATAATATAAATGAGGAAAAAAAAGAAAGCATTTGCATTGTATCCCTGTTTTGCAGCATTTTCTCAGTGCACCATTAGTTTGTTTGCCTGTAGGGTAGCCACAGAGCAAAGTGAAATGAGTACAGTAAGTGTGATGTAGAGTGCTGGAGAGCAGTTAATTGGGAGGTGCTAATGGAAGTTGTTGTGGAAAAAATATCTAGAGAAGAAAATGTTATTTGGCTGTTTTGTTTGTGTGGAGTGATTATTTGAAGGCAGCTCTTATGAAGCTGAAAAATAAAAAGGTGAGAAGGGTGTTGGAAATGGAAAAATCAAGGGAATTGGTTTGGGGAAAGGGGAGTAGAAATTGCCGGTCAACACGAAGCTGTGTCTGACGGACGGTTTAATTATTTCTGTCAGTGGAACTTTAAGGAACTGGCTGCTGAGTGAGTGGAGTTGTGCTTCGTATCTAGTCGGGGATCTGTCTCTGCAGAGCCTCTCTTAAAAAATAAAAAAAGAGCTCTGAATGCTGTCACACATGGCCCTTGTCCACTAAACCACTAGAACTTCCTTCACCTCCCTTTTATTCCTTAGTTGGACTCTATCTCTTGTTATTTGACTGAAAGACAAAGTGCACTAAAAACTTTAAAATTCAGCTTTTCCATCCCACAAACAAATCTCTCAGGATGGGGAGTGCTCATATGGTGTGGTTTACCTCTCGCCAGAGAGAGCTACTGTTTGTCACCAAGCAGCATGACTTTTGGACCCACTAAGCTCTCCGCAGGGCTGCAGCCGAGTCTGGAATAGAGAGGGAGTCGCAAAGAATGGGAGCCTTGACGCGATGAAAGCAAAGCAGGGGGAAAAAAACGAAGAAGAAAAAGGAAGCAGTAAAAAGAGGGGCTTTCAGTCAAGCCAATCCCTAACATTTTGGAAAGCCTGCATTCACTGGAAGGGAAAGTGGACAGCAGTTACACCCCGTTTCTGAGTGATTTTCCTTCCCTTTTTTCTTTATCTTTTCCACTTGGATGTTATAATAGGCAGTTTGTTGGAAGGTGCTGCTGAATGGGAGATACAGAGGCTTTTTATTTGACAAACTGTCACCATGTTGTGTGTGAGAACAGTGAATGGAGGCAAAGTGGGTGCATGAGAGATACAGATGGAAAAAAAAATCTTAAATTGAGGAGAATATCTGTTTTTGTATCCATGGCAACAGAACATACCACTGCTGATCTCTGCATTGTTATTACTCATTACCCTCAGAGGAACAGATTATATTCTAACCTTGTTTACTTCTCAGTGGCATCTCAGAGAGACAGAAAAAGATAGGCATGCTGTAATTACAATTTTTCCTTACAGGATGGAGACTCACTACATCATCACCCTCATCTTTCATCTTGTTGGAATTTCTTTTTCTGCCGTTGGATCGAACCCTAGATGGGAATAATGACAGTGTTATATTCAGAGATCTTTATGCTTAGCTTAATAAGCTGTCGGTCTGTGGTGTTACATTTTTAGCACTGAGTTATGATTGCATTCAAAGTGCCACATACTTCACGCAAATTAGAAGTGGTGCAGTGTTCCCGCTTCCGCCTGTGACATTGTGAGCACTGTCACTTTGTCCTTGATGGCGAGTTAAAGTTGCTGCATGGTCGTGGGTGCCAGCAGTTCTACTGTTTTTGATGAGCAGAATTCAAACAAGGTTTTTATTTCTGCTCTCATCTAATAGAGAAAGAAGCGTATTCTCTCTGTAAGAGTTAATTTTGTAGAGACTAATGTGATAGGTTGTTGTCAGGAAATAAGATCTATTACACAGTTCATAAATCAGATATAATCACACCTGCCATGCTCACCACTGTTACCTTATATATAGAGTTTTTATTATATCACTGATTCAACTTTACATGAAAAAACACAAGACATAAAACATTTCTATATGTGCAACAATATACTTTCAATGATGAATACCTTCAATTTAAGCTCAACCTGGCAATAACTGAGAGCGTAGGGAAGGTTAACACAGGTTAGATAAATTATAAGACTTATTTTTTTTTATTAAAAAAAAGTTGTACTTAAATACAGACAGAAAAAATTGTGATAACGTCATGGGATATACGACTGACAGTAGAGATATCAGTTTTGCCCCAGAGCAGGTGTTGCATCCTTCTTCATGCTCATATGAAGACTGATTGCGTCACAACAGGGCATCAAAGGCTGACCCATTTCAAAACCTCCTTCAAATGCGGTGACAAATACATTCTACTTTTCCCAGGCTGTGAAGGATCAGGGTTCCCACTCGTTCTGGAAAACCTGGAAAACCTGGAAAACAGTTGACCAGTTTTCCAGTTCTGGAAAACACCTGGAAAATGGGAGAAAAAGTCAAATGTCCTGGAAAATCACATATAGTCCTGGAAAATTATTCGAACATGGCTGTGTGCGACCTGACCCGATTAACAAAACACATCCCCATTCATTGAAAGTTGAGTGCACTCTGTGCTGGAAAAGACAGAAGACACTGCGCAACTTTTTTCACATCTTTTCTCCTTTATTTCATAATCATGCATTCACAGAAAAGGGGGGTATATTGTCTAGTATTATGATACAGTAACCTTGTTAAGTGCTCTATTGATTCAAAGAGTCTTATATTTAAGTTATAGTGTGACCAGTGGAGTCGGGCAGAGAGCTTGAGGGTCTGTGCCTCACAACTTTCTCTGTAGGCTGAGAGCTCAATTTCCGTACTTTAGCTCAGTTGTTCTCAAAGTGGGGTCCTGGGACCCCTGGGGGTCCGTGAACCATAGTGTGAGGGTCTGTGAAACAATTTGAATAAATTTCTAATAAATTAAAAAATTGTGCTGTGTCATTACAAAACAGCAAATACACCATTGTTATGATACCATTTGGTGGCTCGAAGGGATATGTGAGTCTTGTTACTGTTAATTTTCTGAAAGCGTTTAAGATCAATTACTTGAAAAGTATAAATGCTGTCATGTTGAGTCCACAAGGAATGAAATGACCCTCTGTTTTAAAGTATGCAAGTGGTATTTACTTGATTCAAATTTAAGTGTTATCTGTTTATCACTATGGTACAGGTCTGAAGTATTTACATTGATACGTTTTACAATACAAATAGTTCCAAGGGAAACAAAGAGTGCAAATGGTAGTAAGCATGTGCTTTAGTGATGGGAAGTTCAGCTCTTTTCAGAGAGCCGGCTCTTTTAACTCGGCTCCCAAAGAAGAGCCGGCTCTTCCGACTCCCGAACGGCTCTTAATTTAGGATCTTTTGTAGCCGTATGTTTTACCTTAACTTTGCAAAAAATAATGGTTTGTGTTGAAAACCCTTTTACGTACAGTGTTTTTATGAGAAGCCTTATAATTGATCAATTTGGTGCATTTATTCTGTTACAAAACCATTCTTACCCTGATCCTAGGGTTAGGGTGATAATCGTTAGGGTTAGGATAGGGTTGTGATTAGGGGTAAGGTTAGGGTTAGGGTTAGGATTAGGGTTAGGGTTAGGATTAGGATTAGGGTTTCGAT